>NC_053163.1:29650050-30250050 GCF_016835505.1 Polypterus senegalus
GTGGACATATTTATTTTGTGTTATCATTATTATTTTTTACTTTTCATGATGACTCCCCTGACAGCACGTCCATGCTGTACATGTAAATCAAGGCTAACAATTTAGACATTCCAATATGTCCAACAATATACCTAAATACCTTTCCTGGGCACTTTTACACCTCAGAACAGTCACTTAAAAAATGTCAACCTCATTTAAAAAAGAAACCCAAACTGAGAATGTCAGACAAATAAGAACAGCCGAAAAACAAAACAGAAGAGCAAAAAACACGACAGGAAACAATATCAAAAGTAAACATCTTTCAGTGTCTTATAGCCATTAGTGCTTTACACCTCTGGTGCCATAATACCTCTGAATTTCTAGTTTTAATGATTTTTCCATTCTTACAGAAGGACCTGAGTAAGTTGTTGGACACTTGCAGTCAGAGTCATGCCTCTGGATGTTGCAATCCAGGACATCCCAAAGGAGCTCTGTGGGAATGTGTAAAGCCAGCATCATGGAACCTTCTCCTCACTGTCCTGCTGATTTGAAATGATCTCTCAGATAGACTAGTCTAATATGTTAGTCCTGTTCTGGTATGGTCAGTTTAGGACAGATCTTGGTTGGTTATCTATAGCATCACTCCAATCAAACCTTGTCCACAGTAAGGATACAGTGGAGCGTTTTAACCCTATGTCCACTTGCAAAAGTTCAGTGACCCTCTCCTTTATTTCTGGTGACATTCAAGACA
Organism: Polypterus senegalus; assembly: GCF_016835505.1. NCBI lineage: Eukaryota > Metazoa > Chordata > Cladistia > Polypteriformes > Polypteridae > Polypterus > Polypterus senegalus. The sequence continues at coordinate 29,650,781 of NC_053163.1, forward strand.
TTATGGAGTGCTTGGAAAACTGAACCAAGTGTGAATGTTGCCTTACTGTGGCCTAATTAAATGAACTCCTTTTAAAGGCGACCTGATCAGGCATCGTTCCACCTTGAGCTTTAAAGATTTAAGCTAGGTATAATGCCTCATTGCATAAACTGTGTTACAGGTCAGAAGACTAAAGTAAATTGACAGCTTTCTGTCAAAGTACAGTAGCTATAACTAGAGTTTTATTATTTACAGAATTGTTTGCATTTCTTTTTTCATCAGTATATAGTGTTCAAATGAATATAGTGTTTCAGTACTTGCTTGTTGGTCTCCCAGTGCAATACAATTTCATACACATTGTTAAATAATATTGCAACATCAAATAGATTTGTAGCTTGTTTGATTTACGGTGTAGTCATGTCTGAGATCATTTTCTGAAAAGGCTGATTAGGACTTAATTGTAATGAGCAGAACAACAAGTATTTATTATTGCCATTGCTTTAGAATCACATGCTACACAGCATTTCTACTCAGTAAGAAATACGCCATTAGATTATGATGCTCATATTGAATGTACATTGGCACAAGTTAGTCAGCCTCCTGTCCTTCAAAATGTTTGCAGTGTTCCAATTATGAAAGACCTGTCACAGTGCTTTCTAAATTTAGTCATACTAATAACTTAAATTACATCTTATATTATGTTAATTGTGTTCAGCGTGCAAATGCAATATTGTTTAATAAACAGTGTTTGGAAATTGATTATTTTAAAAATCAATAAGAAATTACTGTGTATTTGTGAACTGTTTAAGTACCAATGGGCTGCAAATAATTTGTACACTAAAACACTGGAATTTGGCAGAGCTCTCAAAAACCACACATGTTTAGTTAGTCATGAAAAGGAAATATTTCTTAAATTCTTAAATATGCTTTGCTCTGTGCGCCATTCAATAACTTCATTTATTTTTATACCACATTTTCAAACAAAGAATGTAGCCCTATGTGCTTTACAAGATACCAAAGAAAAACAAATGAGAAATAGATAACAAGAACAATCCATTACATACAAAAAATATTAGATAAGAAAAAATTAGTTAAAAACTCAAGTGAGATTTCCACTTCTATACAGAAAAGAGGCCTCCTGAAAACCACAGAGAAAAGTTTACTTTACATATGTCCATACAATTATTCTATAAGTAAATATGTAGCTTAATATTGTATTTATAAATAAGGAGGGAGAAAAGGACAAAAAAAGAGAAAGAGGACACTAAGGAGGGAGAAATGGGCCTGTACCAATTGGCTATTCAGAGGGACCAAGCTGGGAAAGATGAGCAGCAGGTTAGGGTGATAAAGGATAAAGATGGAAACGTACTCACAAGCGAGGAGAGTGTGTTGAGCAGATGGATAAAATACTTTGAGAGGCTGATGAATGAAGAGAGCGAGATAGAGAAGAGGCTGGATGATGTGGAGATAGTGAATCAGGAAGTGCAAAGGATTAGCAAGGAGGAAGTAAGGACAGCTATGAAGAGGAAGAAAAATGGAAAGGCCATTGATCCAGATGACATACCTGTGGAAGCATGGAGGTGTTTAGGAGAGATGGCAGTGGAGATTTTAGCCAGATTGTTTAATGTAATCTTGGAAAGTTAGAGGATGCCTGAGGAGAGGAGAAGAAGTGTACTGGTGCCGATATTTAAGAATAAGGGGGATGTGCTGGACTGCAGTAACTACAGGTGAATAAAATTCATGAGCCACAGCATGAAGTTATGGGAAAGAGTAGTGGAAGCTAGGTTAAGAAGTGAGGTGATGATTAGTGAGCAGCAGTATGGTTTCATGCCAAGAAAGAGCACCACAGATGCAATGTTTTCTCTTAGGATGTTGATGGAGAACTATAGAGAAGGCCAGAAGGAGTTGCATTGCATCTTTGTGGACCTGAAAAAAGCATATGACAGGGTGCCTCAAGAGGAGCTGTGGTATTAGTATGTAAGAATTGTGGAGGATATGTACGAAGGAAGTGTGACAGATGCATTGAACATGGAGGTGGGATTACATCAGGGATCGGCTCTGAGCCCTTTCTTATTTGCAAGGTGATGGTCAGGTTGTCAGACATGATAAGACAGGAGTCCCCGTAGACTATGATGTTTGCTAATGACATTGTGATCTGTAGCAATAGTAGGGAGCAGGTTGAGGTGACCCTGGAGAGGTGGAGACATGCTCTGGAGAGGAGAGGAATGAAGGTCAGTAGGAATACATGTGTGTAAATGAGAGAGAGGGCAGTGAAATGTCGAAGATTCAAGGTGGATGAGTTTAAACACTTGGGATTAACAGTAAAGAGTAATGGGGATTGTGGAAGAGAGGTGAAAAAGAGAGTGCATGCCGGGTGGAATGGGTGGAGAAGAGTGTCAGGAGTAATTTGTGACAGATGGGTATCAGTAAGAGTGAAAGGGAAGGTCTACAGGACAGTAGTGAGACCAGCTATGTTTTATAGGTTGGAGATGGTAGCACTGACCAGAAAGCAGGAGACAGAACTGGAGGTGGCAGAGTTAAAGATGCTGAGATTTGCATTGGGTGTGACGAGGATTGGTAGGATTAAAAATAAGGACATTAGAGGGTCAGCTCAAGTTGGACGGTTGGAAGACAAAGTCGGATAGGCGAGCTTGTGTTGGTTTGGACATGTGCAGAGGAGAGATGCTGGGTATATTGGGAGAAGGATGTTAAGGATGGAAGTAAGAGGAAAAGAGGAAGACCTAAGAGGAAGTTTATGGATGTGGTGAGAGAGGACATGCAGGAGGTGGGTGTAACAAAACAAGATGTAGAGGACAGAAAGATATGGAAAAAGATGATCCACTGTGGCAAACCCTAATGGGAACAGCCAAAAAAGAAGAAGAAGAAGAAGTGTTGTATTGATAAATGGTGAAAGTTTACCCACTAAGATAATTGTGACCAGGATCAAAGGTACCACTAGCATAAGGCCTGGCCTCTTAAAATAACAAAAGACAGTTCCAAGAGGGACTTCTAGAGGAGAATTCTGGGGAAAATAAGGACTTCTATGAAAAATGAAAATAAGACTTCTATGTTGTTTTTTTTTTGTTGTTTTTTTTTTTTTAAATAAAGCACAAGGCAAGTCAGTATATGAAATCAGATTCCAATAGGTGGTTGGTAGACCCTATAAAGAATGATCCTCTCAAAATGCTACAGTACATGCAGGAACCCCACTGAAGGAGAGAGAAGAGAAGAGAGAGAGAGAGAATGAGGGAATGACTGGCAATTATAAAAGGAACATTTAAATTGTCTCTTTAAAGTAGAATCAGAACCCATGAAGGTCTTTCAGAAGGTCAGAACATCACTCATGTCAAGTGAGAATATATAGGACTGTGCTGTTCCTTTAGGAGAGTGGACAGATTGCTAGCTGTCTCAAAAACTACGTTAGAGTGGCTGAAAGATCTAGTTGGTGCTGTAGCCTGATGTTCCTATAGGATATACAGTACAGGGGTATTCCTTGCCCCTAAAGGCATGTGATTTCCTGCAGTTGGTCATGAGTGTTTCACGTAAGATTGCCGTCTGCCCAATGGACAGCGTGGAATAACAGAATGTCTTAATTATCATAGCTTTCTAGAAAATTATTATATTTTTTAAAATATTAAAAAAATATATACTGAAACATGTTCACGCATTAAAATTTCCCCACATTTGCTATTTAGATATTGTCTCCATTGGCGTCTTTGACAATTTTTTTAACTTAATTAAAATATTTTTGCAAGCTTATACATTGCAGATTCACATAACAAAATGTATTGGAGAAAAATATGTATTCTAATTTTATTAATTAGTTTGTAACACAAAATAATATTCTTTAACCTGATTAATCTAATTCAGGGTTTGTGGTTTTGGCAACAATGCATGCCAGGCTGGAGTCAGCCCGGGACTGATCATCATTTTGCCATATGGTCTACTCATGCACACACACTCCTGGACAATTTAGAATCACCGGTTGAACCTAACAAACACCTCTTCGGGGATATGTGAAAAAAACATGTAAAAAAAGTTATTTTGAGGAAAACCCACAAAGGATGTTTTTTGGGAACTCATCTCACACTTGCAAATATGCAAGTACTACCTGCATCTTTGGCAAGTATTTTAGGTACACAATGATACATTAACTAAAGTAGACAGGGCTGCAATACAAACCCTTGCCATATCTACCACTTCCATCCATCCATCCATTTTCTAACCCGCTGAATCCGAATACAGGGTCACGGGGGTCTGCTGGAGCCAATCCCAGCCAACACAGGGCACAAGGCAGGAACCAACCCTGGGCAGGGTGCCAACCCACCGCAGGACTATCTACCACTTAAATAGTATTAATTCTGCTTTTGATGTAAAATCACATTCTACTGAGGAAATTCATTTATTTAGCTGACAGGTAAAAACTTTATAATGATGTTTAAGGATAAGTGACAAAGTGAGTGTGTACGGTTTCTCTCACAACATATGTTTTTGATCACCTTTGGAAAACTATAAAAAAGACACTTTTAAAAAGCTAAAATATAAAAATGACAAGCAGAAAAAACATAAAACAATAAAATCATGTCTAACATGTTTCTTTTAATTTACATGTATATTAGCGAAGTCCTGAATGTTTGTAAAATGCTTTTGAATGAAAGCTATGAAAATGACACAAGGATGCAGAAAGAGAAGTACTATTAGAAAAGAGAGGCTTCAATTAGCAAATGAATGGGTGGAATACATTAAGTCACCTAGCTGTGTATTTCTATATGTTTAGTTCAGTGAAGATTTTAACAATAAAGCATGACCTGTATGCAAAGCAAAGCAAATTTATTATTTTGATTAGGAAATATAGATTCTGTGATTCCACAAAAAGGAGAATATCATTTAAACCATTAATCACAACTTCACAATTTTAATTTCAGAGATATTTAAAGCAATACCAAGAATGAAGAGAATGAAAACATTTTAAGGTATCTGTTTCTTTATATTCGGTCATATATGAAGGAGATGAGATAAATCAGATTAAAGAGCTCTCAAAATATCAGCAAAGGATTATAGAGTATGTGACCCATGGCTTTGGTGAAAGTTAAAAATGTAACATCAAGTAAATAGTGTTTTGTAAACTCAAGCCCCATGCCTGTGACAAAGACGGACTTTCTTTAGAAAATTCCTTTTTTTTTTGGCCCAAGCATCACCAACTAAACATCTTAGATTCAAATAAAAGCACATTGGTTTATTCTTTTATGCATTTAATATTCTCATAAATTATAAAGGCAACATCTCCCAAGTGAAGACCTTAACTGAATTATCTCTCTCTCTCATTGTACACTGTATGCCATATCAGGTTTCTAGGTTTGACATAGGAGAATAATAACTGTGACTGATCAGAACACTTGGTATCAGTTTGGGTGTTTGTGCTGACATGTAATGCCAAATGGCAATGTAAACTGTAGCAAAATAAGTTGCATTTATCCTATTATTTTAAAATATGTGTAACACAGAGAATGTTATACTCAGTGGACATATTATTAGGTATACCTAATATCCTACCCCTTTAAACAGCCAACAAGTCAAAATATATAGCATACAGAAGAGGTTTAGTTGTTCTTCTGCCAATCATTAGAATGGAGAAGGCTCATGATTTAATCTTGTTTTGCTAACATCTCAGAGATAGCTGCTCTCAAATAATTTGCAGACATTACAGAGTTTAATATGAAACTAGCAACAGCACCTGATGTTGCCCAGGTTAGTAATTTTAAGCTCTGGTCCTTTAGTCTGTTAGAGTGGCTGTAGCCTTTTCTGATGTTTCAGTTGCTCTGGACCTCAATGAGGCATGTGAGCCACCAGGTGGCACCGTCCATAGCACTCACTGTAGTAAAAATGAAAGAACTTCCCCAAAGGTACACCCAGGGCAAAATCTGGCTTCCAAAGTAGTCTAGTGTCTCTTTCTGACATAGTGGGATTTGTGAGTAAAATGTTGTAGTGATTGGGCCAATAATGCAGAATTATTAGATGAATATGATTATATTTTATATCACATCCATATTGAACTTTATATACAGTAGAAGATAGTGTGATAAACAAACACTGCCAAGGAGTGGCAGTTCTGTGGGCAAAACCATCTTGGTAACAGGATAGTTCAAAGAAGAGTGGTCAGACTTGTTCAAGGTAATAGAGAGGCTATAAATAATCAAGTAACAGCTCTTTATAACACTGATACACAGACATGCATCTCTGAAAGCACAATGGGCTGGCATTTTAAGTGGATAGGCTACAATGTCCAACTCCTGTCAGTTAAGAACAAAAAGATGAGACTACAGTAGGGATATGATTATGAAAACTAAATGATTGATAGCTGGAATAATGTTTCTTGATCTGAAGATTCTCAATTTGTACTGCCATATGCAGACAGCAATCAGAATTTAGCATAAAAAGAATACATTCATGTATGCGTTGTGCCTGCTAACAAAGGCACAGGCTGGAAGTAGTAGTGTAATCGTGTGAAGAAAGTTTTCATGGCATATGTTAGGTCTCTTAATACCAAATAAGTATATTATGAATGCCACGGTGTACCTGAGCAGTTTTGCTGACCACCATTTCCACAGACTAACTTTTTTTTAAATGAACACTTCCAACAGGATGATACTCCATGTCACAAAACACTCATATAGCACCTCACAAAGTCCCTAAATTCCAATTCAATGGAACCCCTTAGGCATGAGGTGGAATGAAAGGTTTGCAGCAGAATTGGTGGATGAACAATCTATAGAAAGTGCCAGCATGACAAAAAGTCCTGAATAATATTCAGTTGAATTGTTGACATTTTGTTTACATTTGCTTGTCATTTAGTATTAGAGAGGACAACATTTATGATTTGCATGAAATGGGATTTAACATCCCCTGACTTATTTTAAAGATTTAAAAATGCTTTGTTTCTCAGCTTAGTACAGTTACCTTCAACCCAACAAAAGTAAATACAGTTAAAATTACATTCTAATTGAGAAGTTTGTTTTAATTTTGGTGCACTTTTGTAATGAATATATATTATTAAATTAAATTAAATACAAATCAGCTTTTTGTATGCAGTGGTTCTTGGTTAACGTTATCTTCAACAGAACAGCTTTTCTTTTATTTAAACTTAATAGGTAATTTGTGATTACTGTAGAAATTTGAGTTGAAATTACAATAAGCTGGAATATATGCATTACTACTTATACTTTTTTGTTAGTTAGGAATGTAAATTATTCTGAGTTGCTTAAGAGTTTAAAGAAAATAAATTTTATTTGAAATACATGTCTTTATTAGGTAAATATTATGCTTTACAGTATGTTCCAAGATAAACCTTAGGTATCAAATACTGACCTGAATAGGCATGTACTAAAAATGTATACATATTTAATACAATTAAATATACCAATTAAACCTGCAGCACAAACTAATTTCTAGAATTTATTTCTGCCAATAGTTAACAGTTTTACAACAGTTTTTTTTCTATGTTTCAGCAGTAGCATAACCTCTTTCTTTTTTATTATTACTATTAATAATAATAATAATAATGCTAACCTTCACATTCTTCTCTTGCTGCTTCATACACTACAGGTACTTTTTTATAGTCAGAGTCTTCAATGTATTTTATGCTTACCATTTATGCTTTTGTGAGTAATGAGTTGAAACAAACTATAAAGTTTTAATGTATAGTTGTACAATATTTTTAAGTTCACAGGAATTCAATTTTTAGCTAATAATAAAGCTTAATTTTTAGTACATAGCAAAACTTATTTAAATTAACTAGAAGTTATTTTAGACTAGGGGACACTGTTATATCTGTACTTAGAGATTTCACCAGATTTTTAAACGTCTAATTAAATGTCTGTGTTGCTAGCACAACTAATATGTGGTGATAGGTGTTAATTCATTTTTAAAATGATACTAATCAAAATGCACTGTATAGTTTATAGTGTATTTTAGACATGCAATGAATTATAATACAAAAAAGAAATCACTGTCCCAATAATTAATATATCACAACTATATCCTGGATGGTATTGTAGCAAACTTCCTCCTTAAATGAATACTTTCCAAGGGCACTAACGCTGTCTGTTCTTTAGCTTCTTTTTGACTCATTACTGCCTTGTTTGACATTCTGTCTCCTGGCAAATCTGTTTTGGAAAAGAATAAATGAATTTAAAAGATTTGTTCATGATCTAAAACATTGTATTACAGTAAAAAAAATCATTCTTAGGATTCAAAACTAAATAATATTTATAGTCATAAGAAATATTACCTGTTTTTTCCATGAATTAATCTGGGAAAATGCTTTCTGCCTTGAAGTGTATTGAAACTTTTCATATTAATTCAATTATTTTAGAAAAGTAGTGCCAACAACTGATGTAAGTACAAACACTAAAGTTAAAGCAGCGAGACTCATAATACTACAATTTACATTGGAAATAAGACAATCACTTCAGACTATTTACTATTTTTCATCCAGAGTTAATGAACTTTACAAAACAGAATTATCAAAAAACAAAAAGACATTAAGTAATTGATTTTTATTATTATTAATTATTAAAACAATGTCATTCATTATTTGATTTGCACTGTTTAAACAGTAACTTCACATAATTGCTCGAAAATCCAAGATTTCTTATTATTTCATCAGTAATACAGTTTATGGCAGTAGTAATCCTACTGACACTTTTGGTTAACATTACTAAATATCTAATACAGTACACCTTTCTGTATATGAAAATCTTATCATGCACAATTACTGTAAAATATTGTCCGAAATATTATATCATGCCTTCTTCTTGCATAAACTACCTTTGTTTTCAGTTACTTTCTCCTTGAGCTGTGCAGTTCTTTTAATTAGATTTTTGGTTGAATGAATTCTTATAGTGCACAAATTCCACGCTCACAAGCCTGTTTGCTCTACACAACTGAGTCTGACTAATTCTTCAGGAATTCAATGAGTGGACAAGGCACAATCATTTTAAATTCATCCATCAATGTTGTAACCCATTTATCCAGTTCAGAGACACACATCTCAGCAGCATCACATCTGTGGGAGAAAACACACACACACACAGACACAGGTAGAATGTACAAATTCCAAACAGAAAGTACCCTGAAACTTATATTAGAACCCAGAATTCTGGAGGAATGAGGCAGCCAAGCTAACCACTACATCAGAGTTCAATCTCATGATTTTAAATAGTCATTTTTAAATAATTCCATAAGGAGGTGTTTTGTAGTCTCCTATATTAACTGTTTGGATGATCTGAATTTTATTGTGGATTATCATGTTATAAAGGCACAATTAGAAATCATTCCTACTTATTCTAAGTACTTAGAATAACATTTTAGAATAAGCATTTAAATTGAGGAAGCAGATTCTCTCCCCTCTTTCACTCCATTTATCTTTAAACATTTATCCATCCATCATCCAATCCACTATATCCTAACTACAGGGTCACAGGGGTCTGCTGGAGCCAATCCCAGCCAACACAGGGCACAAGGCAGGAAACAAGCCCTGGGCAGAGCGCCAGCCCACCACAGGACACACACAGCAAGCACACACTAGGGACAATTTAGGATCACCAATGCACCTAACCTGCATGTCTTTGGACTGTGGGAGGAAACCGGAGCACCCCCACGCAGACGCTGACAGTTTTTGAGCAAGAAATTACATGCAAAAAACTATCACCGTTGAAGAGAGAATAAAAAATATAAAATTGCAGTAGATAGAGACTGGAGACAATTGATTTAGTAGAAAAAATAACTTTTAAATTAAATTAAATTGCCTATTCATTTTGTTTTATGCTTTAAAAAGCAGAGGCAGTGTAAAAGGACCAGCAGAAAATATACTTTTGTTAATAAATGTAAGTTCACATACAAACATCTTTGTCAAGACTGCAGCTGAATTCCAAGATGGTCAATTTCATGGTGTGCATAGTGAGGCCCTCACACATTCACATTGGGGGCCTTTGAGGAATACAGTTTGAGAACCATTGCTATACAGTGCTGAAACTAGGGGAAATAACTAAAAGGGTGACTGAAAGAATGAAGGTCCACGAGACGAAAGTGTTGTGGTGGGTGTGCAAAATGAACAAAATAGATAAAGCAGAAAATAAATACTTTAGGAGGATGTTAAATGTGAAAAGGATATGGTGGAAGATGATGGAGAGCAGACTTCAGTTGGCTTAAAACATATAGAGTCAAGAGAAAAACAGCTTGCTAATTATAATATTAGAGATGGAGTTGCCACAAAGAAAGATGTAGAGGAATAAATTAGGGATAGGGTTAGTAAGGTTTAGGTTTAGTAAGAAGATGGTTAAAAAAAGAATGTGATGGAAAAAGACTTATATCTCTACAGCTGTACCCCAGATAAAGAAAGAAGAAGAAAAAGAAGAGGAGAAGTTGAAGGTGACGTACAGCCAGAAGTGTTCAACATTGTATTAGTCAATTTTAATCACAATGTTTACAGTATCTCATAGTGGTCAAAACCTGTGTATGGGGGGATTGATCTCAATAGGTTTAATCAATTTATGTTTAAAATTACATATTTTATCCTTATTCAGGCATTTACTATTTACTAATTTACTATGTGTGCTTATATTTCCATTTATACAGTAAAACAATAAAATCTCTCTGAATTTCTGTTGATTCAAAGTGAAACCAATGTTAAACAATATAGTTGTTTTTTTAAATTCTTCTGCTTGACATTCCTTGACATTTGCACTGCCAAATATAATTGCCTTTTTTATTTCAAAGCTTAGTGAAGTCACGCACATATTTAATTACTGATATGAACAGTAAACAATCTGAACAAACTGAAAGATTTTCATTATTAATAGACATTCATATTTAAAGGTTAAAAGTTAAAGACTCTGCGGTGGGTTGGCACGCTGCCCAGGATTGGTTCCTGCCTTGTGCCCTGTGTTGGCTGGGATTGGCTCCAGCAGACCCCCGTGACCCTGTCTTCAGATTCAGCGGGTTAGAAAATGGATGGATGGAAGTTAAAGACTTTTTTGCATGCAATAAAGTTGCAAAAAAAATTAATGATTAATAATTTTATTAATGTTTCTCTGAAATATGCCCACAATTTCCATTCCAGGTCCTGTCTTGTGGAATAATTTAAGAGCTGGCAAGGGACCATCTCTGGTCAACAAGTCTAATTTTGTAGTAAGAGAAGCAAGAGTTAAATGGGAGTTAATTGGACTCATCAAAGGACAACTGTGCCAACAAGAGTGCGTGCAAACTCTAGTTATTCAACCAAAAGTAAATGTTAAGATAACAAAAGAATTTGAACAAAAGAATTTGAACTATTTCACCTACACCTCCTGTTAAGTATGCAAAAGGAATGTGTTTTTATTAAAATTCAAAATTAAACTTTTTGCATTTAGAATTATGTTAATTATAGGCTTTACAATAATTTCATTTTTAAAGTAATAAGTCCATTGTTGACTGGATTTAACAAAAATATTTTTAAAGTAATGAGTAATATTGTTTTGCAATATTTGTAATAATGATTTCTTAGCTTGCAATCATGATACAATCTAAAATTTTCAAAACAATACCAATGCCTAAACTGTACAGGGTAACAGGACCTTCTTAAGTGTTCAGTTTGTAGTTCTACTGCAGAAATGCACAGTTAGGCTTAAAATTATTTACTGTGCAACTTACAATAATGCAACAAATTAGACTGAGATTTTAAAAAGTATTGTTTTAATAATGCTGCTGATTTCTTGCTGGTGCAGTTTAATAGATTAGTTCCTGCCCAACTTTATTGCTTGTAAACAATATTATTGAAAATGTTTGCACTTGTTGATTCCATGATTGTTCACATATTGTTGACTGGACTTAACAAAAATATTAGCGGGAGAAGGTTGTAAAAAAAAAAAAAACCCAGAAAATTCATATATTTGTTGGCTTCAAACATAACTCCAAAATCACTGACTTGGAAAAACATCTGTAACTATGGCTAACTACCTTTCAGTCCTCTTGACCAGCTCACTGTGATCAGCTCTGAAAGGAATTCCAGCCTCTCAAACTGTGTGTGTTATGACAACAAGTAACTAGAGATTCATGAGGTGCTATATACAACATCCCATTGGTATATAGGTTATGAAGATATCATCTCCCTGCATCCTTAAACCCTCTTAATTCAGTTCAGGAACTTATGTGAGCATGGAGTCTATCCCAAAGCATTGTGTGACAGTGTGGAACTGCAATATTGATTGGGTTATTATATATATATATGTAGAGTAATTTAAATAAATCTGGAAGTAACACAAAATTTGTAAGGTGCTTTACTTACAAGTCAGCCATATTCCATCTCTCACTCTGTCAACCCACTAGAGGAGCATCTGACAGTTAATAGTAATAACAACAACATTTATTTATATAGCAAATTGTCATACAAATAATGCAGCTCAAAGTGCTTTACAGGATGAAGAAGGAGAAAAAAGACAAAATATATAACAAAATAAAATTAGGCAATGCTACTTAACGTAGAATAAGGTCCGATGGCCAGGGAGGACAGAAAAAAAAGAAAAAAAACTCCAGACAGCTGGAGAAAAAAAATAAAATCTGCAGGGGTCCTGGGGCCACAAGACCACCCAGCCTCCTCTAGGCATTCTACCTAACATAAATGACCTCAATCAGTCCTCATTGTATTCAGGGTTTACATGGAAGAACTTTATGATGAGGGTCATTTACCAGCAAGTCATTTACTACTTTAACGAGTGCAGTTTCTGTACTGTGATTTGTTCTGAGACCCGACTGAAACTTATTAATAGTATAGAATAGAATAGCATGTTTATTGAGGTGGTCATTTAGCTGCATAATGACTGCCTTCACTAGGATTTTACTTAAGAAAGGCAGGTTAGAAATGGGTCTAAAATTTTCAAAAGCAGAGAGGTCAAGATTATTTTTCTTCAGCAGGGGTTTAACTATAGCAGTCTGGTAAGACTCCTGTATCTAATGATGAGTTTACTATGTCAGTAATAATAATAATTCTTTACATTTAACTAAAACATAAGCTATAAAATGAGGGAGCTTTGCAAAATTACATATTAAGATTTATTTATTTTTAAGAAAATGTCTGGTACTCGACTTATTCATATCACACGTGTGTTTGATTTTCACCTATTGATACTACAGTATATATACATTCCATTTTGACTAATTTAGGATCCTATCAGAGCACACTCCCAACCTTACCTTGCTTACTTTAATGTAAGTGTCCAAAGCAGTTATTAACTTTTAGCACATCTCTATCAGAACCCAGCACCAGGGGATGCACAAACCAGTATGTTTCTTTCTGCTGGTCCCAAGCCTGGGTAAATGGGGAGGGTTATGTCAGGAAGGGCATCTGGTGTAAAATTTTGCTAGATTAATATGCGGACAAGAATACAGATTTCCATACCAGATCAGTCAAGACCCAGGTTAACAACGGCCACCACCAGTACTGCTAGCCAACAGGGTGCTGGTGAAAATTGGGCTACTGTTGGCTGAAGAAGAAAAGGAAGAAGGGTGAGACGTGTTCAGAGGAAAGAGGAGAGGAGGAAGGTAAAGAGAGTGGAACTGAGGGTAGGACCTTTGAATGTGGGCAGTATGACTGGTAAGGGGAGAGAGTTAGCCAATATGATGGAGAGAAGGAAGGTTGATCTATTGTGCATACAACAGACTAAATGGAAGGGGAGTAAGGTCAGGTGGATAGGAGGTGGATTCAAATTGTTCTATCATGGTGTGGATGGGAGGAGAAACAGGATAAGGTATATTCTGAAGGAACAGCATGTCAAGAGTGTTTTGGAGGTGAAAAGAGTGTCAGACAGAGTAATGATTTTGAAGCTGGAAATTGGAGGTGTGATAATGAATGTTGTTAGTACAAATGCCTCGCAAGTTGGGTGTGCGATGGATAAGAAAGAAGATTTCTGGAGTGAGTTGGATGAAAAGATGGAGAGTGTACCCAACGGACAGAAAGTGGTGATTGGAGAGGATTTCAATAGACACGTTGATGAAGGGAATGGAGGCGACAAGGAGGTCATGGGTAGGTATGGTGTCAAGGAGAGGAATGCAGAAGGTCAGATGATAGTGGATTTTGCCAAAAGGATGGACATGGCTGTGGTGAATATGTATTTTAAGAAGAGGGAGGAACATATGGTGATGCACAAGAGTGGAGAAAGATGGACACAGGTAGATTATATCCTATGCAGAAGAGTCAATCTGTAGGAGATTGAAGACTGAAAAATGGTGGCAGGGGAAAGTGTAGTTAGGCAGCATAGGATGGTGGTCTGTAGGATGATGTTGGAGATCAAGAAGAGGAGGAGAGTGAGGGAAGAGCCAAGGATCAAATGGTGGAAGTTGAAAAAGGAAGACTGCAAGGTTGAGTTTAGGGAGGAGGTGGCAGTGAAGAGTTACCAGACAGCTGGGCAACTACAGCAGAAGTAGTAAAGGTGACAGCAAGAAGGGTGCTTGGCATTACATCTGGACAAAGGAAGGAGGAAAAGGAAACCTGGAGGTCAAATGGGGAAGTACAAGAGAGCATACAGAGGAAGAGGATGGCGAAGAAGAAGCAGGATAGACAGAGAGATGCAGAAAATAAACAAGAGTACAAGGAGATAAGGCATAAGGTGAAGAGAGAGGTGGTGAAGACTAAAGAAAAAGCATATGATGAGTTGTATGAGAGGTTGGACACTAAAGAGAGGGAAAGGGACCTGTACCAATTGGCTAGACAGAGGGACCGAGCTGGGGAAGATATGCAGCAGGTTAGTGTGATAAAGGATAAAAATGGAAACGTACTCACAAGCGAGGAGGTTGTGTTGAGCAGATGAAAAGAGTACTTTTAGAGGCTGATGAATGAAGAGACTGAGAGGGGGAGAAGGTTGGATGATGTGTAGACAGTGAATCAGGAAGTGCAATGGATTAGCAAGAAGGAGGTAAGGACAGCTATGAAGAGGACAAAGAATGGAAAGGCCATTGGTCCAGATGACATTCCTGTAGAAGCATGGAGATGTTTAGGAGAGACGACTGTGGAGCTTTTAACCAGATTGTTTAATGGAATCTTGGAAAGTGAGAGGATGTATGAGAAGTGGGGAAATATAATTTTTAAGAATAAGGGGGATGTGCAGAGCTGTAGTAACTACAGGCGGATAAAATTGATGAGCCACAGCATGAAGTTCTGGAAAAGAGTAATGGACACAAAGTTAAGAAGGGAGGTAATGATTACTGAGCAGAAGTATGGTTATATAACAAGAAAGAGCACCACCGATGCAATTTTTGCTCTGAGGGTGTTGATGGAGGAGTATAGAGATAGCCAGAATGAGTTGCATTCTGGACCTGGAGAAAGCATATGACAGGGTGCCTCAAGAGGAGTTGTGGTATGCAAGAGTTGTATAGGATATGTAGGAATGAATTTTGACAGTGGTGAGGTCTGCGATAGGAGTGACAGATGCATTCAACATGGAGGTTGGATTACATCAGGTACTGGCCCTGAGCATTTACTTATCACCTTATTTGCAATGGTGATAAACAGGTTGACAGATTAAATTAGAGAGGAGTCTCAGTGGTCTATGATGTTTGCTGATGACATTGTGATCTGTAGTGAGAGTAGGGAGCAGGTTGAGGTGAACCTGGAGAGGTGGAGATATGCTCTAGAGAGGAGAGGAATAAAGGTCAGTAGGAACAAGACAAAATACATGTGTGTGAATGAGAGGAAGGTCTATGGCAGCGTTTCTCAACCTTTAAGTATTTGCGACCCGAGTTTTCATAGCAGTTTTAATTGCGCCCCCCCTAACATTTTTTTGAAATGTAGATGCATATTTTATTATACCTACTTAACTTTTATCGACATTTATCTAACTCTATATTTATTGTTCTAGTATCAGAATGTAGTTTAAGTTAATTTTTTTTGGTTTCAACAGATGTTTCTTTCATATTTTTGATTCTTGTTTTCTTTTTTTCACATCTTCACACCCCCCTTTTTGTTACTTCACGCCCACCTAGGGGGCCCACCCCACAGGTTGAGAACCACTGGTCTAAGGAATAGTAAGGATGCATGGAATAGATTTGGTGAAGGTGGATGAGTTTACATACTTGGGATCAACAGTACAGAGTATTTGGGATTGTGGAGGAGAGATGAACAGGAAAGTGCAGGCAGGGTGGAATGGGTGGAGAAGAGTGTCAGGAGTAATTTGTGACAGACAGATATCAGCAAGAGTGAAAGGGAAGGTCTACAGGACGGTAGTGAGACCAGCTATGCTTTTTTTTTTTTTTAATTTTATTGGTTTTATTAAAATCATATAACATTCCATAAAAATAACTCATGTTTTACAAAAAAAGGTTCGAAACAAATCAATCAGCTCTGTTAAATGTGTTGGACACGGTGGCACTGACCAAAAAACAGGAGACAGAACTGGAGGCGTCAGAGTTAAAGATGTTAAGATTTGCATTGGGTGTGACAATGATGGACAGGATTAGAAATGAGGATGTTAGAGGGTATGCTCAGGTTGGACGGTTTGGAGACAAAGTCAGAGTGGTGAGAGTGTGTTGGTTTGGACATGTGCAGAAGAGAGATGCTGAGTATATTGGTAAACGGATGCTAAGGATCTGGTTAGAAATTACATGCAGATGATGGGTTCAACAAAACAAGATGCAGATGACAGAAATATATGGAAAAAGATGATCTGCTGTGGCAACCCCTAAAGGGAGCAGCTGAAAGAAAAAGAAGAAGAAGAGGCACATTTCTATCAGAGGTGCACTACAGCACACTAGATGGTTACTGGTGGTTAGATGGTTACAATCACTGTCTTTACATTTCTCCATGAGATGTTTTAATTGCTTAAATAAATCTTTCTACAAGTCAATTACATTGGGGGATGGATGGACTTGATGTGTAATGTATAGTGCCCCATTCTTTTGCACAGTTCTTTTTTTTAATTGTGGTCTGTTGTTGCTAAAGATCTGATTGTGCACTCCAAATCTGGAAGAAATAACTTTCATGCATTTATTATTGCTTTATCTTTTCTTCTATTCAATGCATATACTTCAAAATATGTATAGCAATAGTCCATGACCATCAGAAATTCTTTCCCATGACACATAAACAAATGAACATATACTTTTTTATATGGTCTGTCTGTTACAGGATGAGGTTTTAATGCTTCTGTAGGATTACTAGGTCTGTACTTTAAGAATACAGTACATCATTGCACGTCATTAGTTACATTTTGGTTAAACTTGAACGAATAAACAAGTCCTTGTCTTGGACTTTTCAATTCCTAAATCTCCTACATTACTTTTTGTAGTATTTCCTTACAGATACTGGTATCCCAATTTCAATATCTTTATATTTGACTTCATCCATAACTGTACATTCTTCCTGACAGTTCTAACACTCACTTACTTGCAGGTTCTAGCAATCATTGCATGAATATTTTTAAACTTCTGTATAACTTCATCTTTTCCAGAATTTGTTTATCAATTCTGTCCTGATAAACTCTGTTTTGCACTCTAATACAGGCACCACTGTTACACCATATTCACATATGCTTCTTTGGCCCCTGAGATCTTCTCTTCATGTATATATTTTTCATCTGCTGCTCCTGACAGGGTGTTGACTGTTAATATCCATGTGCCTGGAGTAAATATTAAATTACATGCTCAGTGTATCTCTTGTGAGTGCCACAGAGGACAAACAGGACTCCCAGCTGGATGATGGCATGGTGGAAAATCATTTAAAGGTTTTGGTCTGTTTCATCAATCACAGCTTGTCCCAATATAAGTGAAAGTGAAGGTTAAACCGCTTTTCAATTATTTTTTAAACAGCAGAATTAGATCTCATACATGCCAAAATTATCATAGCAATAAAGAAATTAAAAAAAGTTACATATATAAAGCAGGAAAAAAAATTAAAGGAAACCCAATTATAACACTTTCCTTACTCCTGAAACTGCCAAGCTGAAAAGGATTAATAAGTTAAATAATGAATTGATGAATATTTTTAATTATACCCCTGGTCTGTGAAGACACTATTGTTTGTGACCCTTCTCAAGCCTTAATTGAATCAACCATCCTTCTATATAAAAGCGGTCGGGATTGTCCTTCTGTCCCGTGTGTGCTACGCAGGCGCGGAGTTTCACACACGCCCCCGTCCATTTTGCAATGCACAATGTTTTTCAAGGTAAAAGATGATTTTCTACTCCAGACTGTGCGATATCTTCTCCTTCTTTCTTTCTTACTATATAAAAGCGGTCGGGATTGTCCTTTCGTCCCATGAGTGGAAAGCGTAGCGGTATTCCGCTTATCACAGACTTACTACTTGCAGCTTGCGGTACAAAGTGACATGATGTGAGCAGAGTTCTGGCGCTCCCATCCTTCCCTTGCTTTTGTGTGCGATGCGCTGGAAAAATAGACACAATTATGTTTCTGGAAATAATTAATGTTGATGGAGTACAAATGCCACACCGCGTAGTAAATATCTGGGCGGTTCAAAAGGGCGACCTCAATATAGAAAAAAAGTTTAAATTTCATCACAAAAATAACAGAAACTACGAGTATTAAAGTAATACTGCTCAAATGCAATATAACCAAATTAATGAGTTTGTATAAAATATCAAATTGATCTACATATTGAATTGCCTTAAGAAGTGGTCAATGTAAAAGTCGGTCGCTTTTAAAGGCTGGTCAGCCTAGTGTTATATTATGTTCTGTTATATTAACATGTAAAATCAAAAAATGTCCTCTAATTACAGTAGTTGACACAATGTATAACATTTCCGTACCTTATTATTATTATATCATTGTTAACTGGCCATAGCTCAACAATTAATTACTGGACAGACATTGTAATTTTATATTTATGTTAATCAGGTTCTACTTTGCTTTCTGTGTGTTTAAACAGATCTCTTTCTTTATATGTACTGATTCTGAGTTTAATAATTAGCATAATCTATCCTTGCATTTCATTTGAGAAATCTTCACTGAGCTCTGCACCTCCACTCAGTGAAGACCACTATATAAAAATAAAGTGAATTGATTTAAATTTTATTAGTCTTGATTAAATGTTATTCATTTGCTGAATCCACCTAATTCAGTCTCTGGTTTGCAAGGACCCTAAGCCTAACCAGGCATCAACAGTCAATTGCAGGGCAAATGAATATAATATAATAATAAATTACTTATTCCCATAATTCTGTTAGATAAGAAATATGACACTAAATCAATTCTAATATTATGCATTACTCCAATTTTGGCCTCGCTTCGTTGGCTCCCAGTTGAATTTAGAATTAATTTTAAAATGTTACTTTTGGTTTATAAGTTGTTAAATGGTTTTGCCCCATCCTATCTGGCTGAGTTGCTGGTTCCATATACACCAGTCTGCTTTTTACGTTCCTCTCAACAACAATTGTTGGTTGTGCCAAAGTCTAAGATGAAGACAAGGGGTGATCATGCCTTTGCAGTTCTAGCACCTAAATTATGGAATGCTCTGCCTATTGAAATCAGGTCAGCATCATCAACCCAAATGCTTAAATCTAGACTTAAAACACACTTGTTTTCAATTGCTTTTAACTGTATATGAGTAACTCTGGTATCAATTTTATTAATAATGTATTAATTTTTTTCATATAAATTGTTTTTCTGTAAATTGTTTATCTTCTAATTGGTTCTTTCAACTTATTTATTTTAGTATTTATGTCATTTTTGTACTTTGTTTTACTGATTTATTATTGATATATATTTTTTTATTTTATTGTACAGCACATTGGTTTTACTCTTATGGTGTTTAAAAATTGTGCTTTATAAATACATTTTGATTTGATTTGATTTAATATAAAAATGTTGTTTTATGGACATTTAATTTTAATATATTCCTTAGAAAAAATAAAATTTGGAGGAATTTAGACTAGAAAAGTAAAATTAGAATAGCTAAAAGTGCATGTTGATGAAAAATGTAATTTGATGAGCACAGGGGTCAATGGGGGAAAAAAATGAAATCAAGAACCCTGAATGTATGACTTGCTATGGGATTTCAGTAGTGGTGTTAACACAGAAACAATCAGAGGGAGAATTCCGCACATTTTCTACTAATAAGAATAACAATAAGCAAAATATGTTAAGTGCTACCTCTTAAGAAAATAAAACTGTCAAAGTGAAACTAAAACTAAAACTAAAAATAGCTATTTACTGTAAAAGGCAGAATTATAAGAATCTTCTGCATCCGCCCTCTTCATGCCTTAATATATACTGTGATTTTAACAATAATGATTTCTTTGAATGTTGGAAGAATTACCATGTTTTTATGTTTTCTTAAATTATTACAATTTACTAACTAAATTTTTCAGAAAAAAACATTACATACTGTATTTTAACTTGTTAGAGCAACATGCCCTTTCAAAAAAATAATTTGCTTTGCATAGTTTTACAGAAAAGTATTAAAAAAAAAAAGTGGGTGTGCCTCATGAGTCAGAACCCGTATAAATATCATCGCAGGGAGAACACATCTAAACTGATTCAGATCTGCAACAAGAGTTACAAGAAGAACCAGAATGGCTTCCTCTACAAAGACCTCTGGCCAAGGTAAGCATATAGTTTATGGTGAAATGTAGGAGTCATTATACACTTTATGCTATATCTTCATCAAGAAAGGACATCACCTTTTTAAAATGTGTATTTCACTTCAGCAATATGAGCTGTTCACACAGAAAGTAATCACAAATATATTATAATAAATGTGTAGTGTGAATACAGTAATATAACTTGCTATGTGAATAAAAAATAGCAAAAAATGATCTAAATAATCAAAAGGTCAGCTCCACACCCTTTCACTATGACTGTGTACAAATGCAGTGCATTAGTAGAGAATATTTTTGTCATATCTTTGACAAGCTTAAAAGACACTTCTTTCATGCATTGGGAGCATTTTAATTTAAATATCATATTTGTCGTGTGAAGGTAAGATGTATGCATCACAGTGAAGAATACTGATGTCTGTAATTTCCAGAGACCTTGGACTTGCTTTTACATGTCTCTGAGGGTTACAATTCTGGCGTATCTTAAAGCTGTTAGCCGTTAGACGCAGTGTGATTGAATGTGACAAGCTGCTTCTGTCCCCACAAACACCTGTATTAAACCCTGTACACTGTACTCCACTCTGTATTGGATAAAGTAAGTCCAAAAAGTAAATAGATAGATGAAGATTAAGAAGAACACCCTGTAATCATGATGATTTCTTAAAGTATATATAAAATTGTGGTAATGAGAGTGGTGATGTACCTATAAAAAAAGTCTTACTTTATTTTAAGTGTCCATCATGACAGCCTACTTAGAACATGATCTACTAATAGCTAGTTTTTAGTAGTAATATATTTGTAACTTATTTCATTTTTAAAATTTCATATACATATTTGTTATGTATGTTTAAAATTGAAAGGTCAAAATCATGAAAGGGCCAAAATCATGTCTTCCTAAAACCTCAAGGTTTAATACATTTATTTAAATATAAAAGAAAAAATAAATAGCTGAGTAGTAAGTGATGAGTTTCCCAATAGAAGATTTTATTTGTAATTCTAACATTCCAGACAGGTTTTAGAAGCTTTTGCCAATTTGAGGTCACAACTTGAGTGCTCTCTTTCAAAATAGAAAAACTTAAAATTAAGCTTATTTGTTATATAGTCATGAATTTGAAGAGTTCTATATGGTGGGACTAAAAAACACATCATTTCAATTAAATGTTAATAGAAATCCCCAAGGTGTTATGGCTTTTAAATCAGCAACAAGGTGTCCAAACAAAGAAGCTAAATTTTGGACAAATCCATTTTTGATTCTGTGTAACTGGTAAACTCAGGGGCAACAGATTTAACAATTAAAGATGCTGTCTTACAGAATTTCAGTGTATTCATAAGTGACATGTTAGATTTAGTGGTACCTGAGCCCAACAGACGTGTGCAGTAATGATCCCATGGTATAAACTGGATCGAAACTGCAGTGTATACATTTGGTGCGATGTCTATTGTGATGAGCTGTTGGCTTTCTTTGCACGTCTTGTATATCAAGGCAACCATCAAAAGGCTGAAGTTGAAACATGCAGACCAGCAAAACCTTATCATGGAAAACCTTATGGACAGCAGATCATAAGTGGAAAGTGTCTTAGCTTACTTGACAAAAGTACAGCATAATGGTAAAAAACAACAACATTTTATATAGCACATTTTTATACAAATAATGTAGCTCAAAGTGCTTTACACGATGAAAGAAAAGAGAAATAAAAGACAAAGTAAGAATTAGAATAAGACAACACTAATTAACATAGAATAAGAGTAAGGCCCGATGGCCAGGGAGGAAAGAACAAAAAAAAAAAAAAAATACCTGCTTTTTTATTATTTGTGAAATTATTTCTATTTAATTAATTTTTTGTTTTTATTTTTTCTTAATTTTAAACTCACAGCTCAAAAGCTTTATATTTTGAAATTAATTTGGCACTTGTATGATATTTTTAAATCATTTTCTCTTTCACTTTCATCTTTTTCACTTTCTCTCAAAATAGCTGAAGGATTATGCTCTCTTTGTTCTTAACATCTGACATATCATACTGCTGAGGTATTACTTGCTGTTCTTGTTCTGTACTCTGACAACTATCAATATATATATATAATGACGTGTGAGTAACAGGCTTGCACAAGAGAGAAGGAGGTAAGTCCAGGTGTCAAAGAAAATCAGCTTTATTGTTGTGAAGACTGGAACAATCTCAAGTGGGAGCTGTCACTTCAGCACTTAAACACACAGCAAGCCAGCAGTGATGCTGGCAGCTGTGCCGCATTAGCTCCCTTTTTCAGAGTTAAAGAGCACAGCCTTCCTGCACAAGATAGAAGACAGAAAGTAAGCACAAGGCCAGGTCAGTGGCCAGTGTTAAATCTTTCCCACATCAACCATCGTGTGCCAAACACATTACACAGTGAACCTGCAAACTTGCAGTTGAACTGGCAATGGACAACCAACACCTTCCTGTTTTAACAGGGTTTCAGAGCAGTTGGGGGTTTGTTGAGAGTGGTTGAGAGGTGCCAGGGTCACAGGTTGATATATATATATCTTGTCACACACGCTCGAGTAGGAGGCAGCTAAAGGGCTCGAGTAATTGTAATAAAACATCCGACCAGGGGGCGGCAGAGTGCGCTGACTGTCTTTCTCAGTTCCCTACAGACCTTTCCCGGGAAATCCTGCAAGGTTCCGGCGCCTCTGAAGACATCACTTCCGAAGCCGGCCCCTTTGATGACGTCACTTCCGAAGCCGGCCCCTTTGATGACGTCACTTCCGAAGCCGGTCCCTTTGATGAAATCAGTTCCTCTCAAGACCTTTAAAGCCTCCATCTTGGGCTACTATAGTCAGTTCTGTTTTGGACTGGTGATATGCACATCATTTCTTTGATAAGAAAACCCTTTTACAGCTGGGAAAAACAATATACGGGTGGCTGCCCCAAACCTTTATAATGCCCTGGACTCATTTTTATATATATATATATATATATATATATATACTAGCAAAATACCCGCGCTTTTCAGCGGAGAAGTAGTGTGTTAAAGAAGTTATGAAAAAGAAAAGGAAACATTTTAAAAATAACGTAACATGATTGTCAATGTAATTGTTTTGTCACTGTTATGAGTGTTGCTGTCATCAAGGATTTGATTATCACTATTTCTTTCAATCAGGTTCGTATTTGGAGGACATGTTGTGTTCAAGTTACATTCCGTGTTTGTCAACCGTTGTAAAGATAACAGGTTTCAGTCATCGAAGTGTTGACTACCCAAATCGCTACTCGTGAATCTAAGATGTTTAAGTTGTGGATTTGCCTGCGAATATTTAACGGCAGCGTGTCTATGAACTTGTAGAATTGCCTGCGAGTATTTAGCAGCAGCTTCTCTATTAACTTGTGGATTTGCCTGCAAGTATTTAGCGACAGCGTGTCTATTAACTTGTGGATTTTTCTGCGAGTATTTGGCAGCAGCATCACAAAGTTGTTTCCGTCTAGCTGCATCAGAAAATGTACCACGATGTCTGACACGCCTACTTTTTACTGTTTTCTCATTGCTTGGATTGCTGCTGTCATAATCGGTTTGAGTTTCATGGTTTGTTTCAATTACATTAGTATTTGCAGGACTTGTTGTGTTGAAGTGACATTTGGCATCTGTCAAGTGTTGTAAGCATACAACCGGTTTTAGCGATAACTTCGCATCCATCTTTTGAGAGTTGAAACATTCATAAATCCACTACTCAAATCGTAACCTGTGAATCTAAATGTTTAAGAGGCATTGGTGGTTCTCCAAAGGTGTAAAATATTTGGCCATTTCGGTACACTTTAAAGCTACAACTGAACAATTCTGCAGTAGCCATCAACTCACATGCAGAAGCATAGGTGAAGGGCTTAAGCATTTCACTCTTCTAGTGCTCCTGTGTAGTATAATTATCTCCTGTACCGTCATCAGTCCACACCTTGAACCTGTCCCAGTCATTAAATACATAAGACACAATGTTCCTCCGGATATCAAGAGTGAGCCTGATATGGCTGTGCAATATGTAACAAAGAGAATGGAAAAGGTAGGTGCCATCTCCAGGCATGGAAACCACTCGGTAAGTGACAGTTCTTTGATCGATGGTGATCACCTCGATAGACACACAGATAGATACAGTATACATACAGTATACCTATTTGATGCTCTTGTTCTCTGCTCATTGAGTACTCTCTTTTCTTTTGTAGTGATGGGTGATGAGCAAACTAGACAAGTTTAAGTTCACATACAGTTTTAATAATAATAATTATAATAATTCTTTCCATTTATATAGCACTATTCACACTACTCAAAGTGCTTTTGGGGTGAAAAACAAGCAATATCACTCCAGAAAGCCTTGTTCACTCTTCTGTGTTTACCTGTGTTCTCCTTTGAGGCTGTGTAATGCAATGTAATCTGTCACATACCTGTCAAATCAGTTCTGTTTATGCAATTTGTTCATATCATCACACAGGTTCAGTTCTGCAGATTTTCCACATGAGGACACACCCAACTGTCCCATTGTTCAGTTTACTGTTTTCTCCACAGGAAAATCTCAGTACATGGGAAATCACTGTAAGCCAATTTTGCAAAGTGAAACAACAAACATGTTTATTTATTCATTTACTTACTTATTAAAAAAATTTAAATTTAATTTATTAAAAGCAAATATCATTCCATAAAAGCATGTCAAACTTTATAAAACTAAGTTCAAATCAAATCAGCCCCCACCTGGGAGAAAGAGAGCTAGGCCAATAGACAAAATAAAACTTTAAGAGTAGGAAAAAAATAAATAAAAAGGGAATAAAATCCTTTTCCCCAATTTAAAGGCTAATTCTAAAATGTTATTGATTAGATCCTGTCAGGTTTTTAAAAAGTTCTGCACAGATCCTCTAAGTGAGAATTTGATTTTTTCCAGTTTCAAATAGTATATAACATCAGTTACCCACTGACTTAAAAGGGGAGAGTTAGGATTCTTCCAGTAGAGCAAAATAAGACAATGTGCTTGTTTGTCCTTCTCCACTTTAAGCCCATCTGGGAGTTCACCAAACAAAGATGTAAGTGGATTAAGAGGATTGTGACCCCAAGGCTGTCTGATAGGCATCTAAAGATTTTGTTCCAGAATTATGTTAATTTGATGCAGGTCCAGAACATGTGGCCCAATGAGGCTGGAACTTGAAAACAAGTTTGGATCTTGCCCTGGAAAACATTTTGGAAAATTTTTTAATGAGACAGATGTGCTCGATATATAATTTTGAGTTGAATAATTGTATTTAGGCTCGAGTGAATTCTAAGCATTGCTTCCTTCCACTCCTTTTCTGAAATGTTGAGTGAGAGATCCTTTTCTCACTGTACTCTTGGATCTTTGAAAGGGAGGGACTTTAAAATGTTTTTATATATTACAGAGAGGCTGTCTGAGTCCTCAAGACTGATCAATATTTCTTCCAGTATAGAAGTAGGGGTGGGAGGTAAGGAAAATTGGGCAGCTTTTATTTAGCAAAGTTTCTAATTTGAAGGTAGTGACAGAAATGTACTGATGGAAAGTTAAATTTGGAATGTAATTATTCATATGATACGAAGACGTTATTTATGTACAAATCTCTAAGTGATTTAATCCCTTATGTTTTTCAAACATTAGAAACTGCATACATTTGAGAGAGTGGGAAAAAGTGGTTCTCATGCAGAGGTGCCAGAAATAAAAGCTTCTCCATCTTCAAGTAGTTCCCACATTGGTTCCATATTCTGAGTGAACACAAAATTTAGCTGCAAATTCAGTTTGGCACAAACTGTTTCCCTCATCACTAGCTGTGGATTAGTAAACATTACACTCAGCGCATCTTTCTTTATGTTGATTGATCTCATTGTTTAATTATATGGTCTGCAAATGTTTCTAAGCAACTATTTATTTCTTGCTTACATCTCCCAAAACTCTGTTGTGGGAATTAAGAAACAGAAGCTTTTGGTTACTATGTATCAGTTGGCAGGGGAAGGGGAAGTTTAGTTAAGTAGTGAGTTTTTCCAAAGCACACTAGAGTGCACGATTGTATATAATAGTGTGTCTTCATATGGAAAACTTGCAGTATATCATATTTTTTTAAATATATTGCACTCTTCAGTAGTGATGAGAATGAAAGAGATTAATAGAATCAATGTCACTGTTACCTGACAGATTAAATGCTTTATTTAGCTGAAGAAATGGATGCAGATAAACATGAAATTGTGAACAAGGCTTTAACGAACAGTATTGTTTTTCACCACAAAAAAACTTTAAAACCTACAAGACTCTTTTTGCATTTTGTAATTATAAAATTGCCTGCAAAATTATTTTTTGTGTCAGTTTCAGGAAAATGCATACAAATTAAAACATACAGTGTTTCTTTCATCACTATCTGTGCAGCCATGGGAGTCTTCAAGTACTGCAGTTGGAAAACACTGGTTTAAGCAAATGAAACAATTGGTTAAACAAATCCAAAATATCTGTGGGGATAGACGGATAATATTTATAGTAAACAATTATGATGGAATGGAGTATTACCCAATGCTGAATACTGCCTTTTGTTCGATGTGGCTGGGCTTTAATTTTCTCCTGCATTTCTTGTGTACTTCATTTATTACAACTTTTCCTATATTAATACTTTGAATGTCTTCATTGTTCTGTAATTGAATTTGCAATTCTTCAAATCAGGGTCCCAATTTTAAACTACTGGTCTTTTCAAAACATTAGGCTTGAGGTTTTTAGACGTTTTAATATGAGGACCCAAATAATAAAATTGGTACCGGATTGTTACCATAATGACAGCAAAGTCAACTGTACAATAAGCTTGGCCAAACAATAACAATAACAGCAAATATTGTTTTCATTCAAGCATCTTTCTCACATGAATATTTATAAAGAGAAATGTGGAAAACAAACTCATTGTTAATGAAACAATAATTATCATTCAAAACATGAAATTGATTCTGGGGGTATTTCACAGCCAGTGTAAATGCTAAATATAAGGTTTAGCAAAACTGAGAAATAAAATTCCAAGAAGTTCTTCTTTATAACCTCTTATAACAGGTAAGGCATAATATGAATGGCCACTTAACATATTCACAAAATAAATGTCAAACATAATTAATTGATCACATTTACTTACCTTGGGTTTCGCATTTAACAATACATTTTTAAAGATGAGTTTGCAAATTGGTCTGCATACAGTATAATGGTTTTCATGTAACAGTTTAAAAACCTGAGTAAAAAAGGTTGAGTTATGCAGGTAAATTATTATTAAATAAAAATCAGGCACTGTTCATATTTTATACATGTGATAGGATAAATCTTGATGAAGAATTTGACGAACAATCCAATTTGAAATGTTTAATGCTGCTGACTGTTGTGTTGAATGCTGAAGACCTTGCTCTGCAGCCTGTCTGACCCCTTTGATATTTTCTGGTGTGGTCTCTTCACATCACAAGCTTGCATCTGCCATTCACTAATCTCTTCCCCTTTCTTATATGTGTCTTTGTTTGTTGGTAATCTCAGTTTGATTGTTTCACTGGTTATGAGAAGGGTGGTGGTGCTGCAAAGAAAATGTACGTATTTTTGTGCCATAAAAAACAGCTCTCATTGCATACTCAATAGCACACTAAATGGATGGTGATATTTCACTCACTTGGATGAACTAGACTAATTTTTTAATACCATCATAGGGTAGCCAACACACATCTCTGCAAACAAATGTGTGCTTTGTGTACAAAACTGAAAAGCTGCTTTAGGTGACCAGACCTCTTATAGGGAGGGTTTTGGGGGGCATAGTTTCATTTCACCAGTGTGAGGTTTTTGCTTCTCACTAATTGCCTCTCAATCCTTTGACATACAGATGAAAGAGGTTGGTGAGAAAGTGTAACTCTCACTGTTCATTATCCAACAAACAGCCCATAATCTCTCACATGAGTCCAGTGTTTACAGTCATAGAGCCATTTCTGGTACAATTTCTGTAGAAGGCAATCTCACTAGATTAAATGATATTCTCAAATAGTCTTAATTCCAAGCAGCCATTTTTTTTAAATCAAGGAGTTCGACACTTTAGTAAATGCTAGGTTTGGTTAACTTAGTTAAGGATAACTATAGATAATAAGTGGACATGGAAATGGATGTGAGCATTGAAGGAAACTGCAACAGAACTGAAACTAATTTTAAATATTCCTCTTGCTCACCCAGCACAGCACAGCAAAATGTGGCCTAAAGTTTGAGGTATAATTGTTGTGTCCAGATATACACTCTAAGATATACACTCTAAAAAATAATGGTTCTTTGACGGTGGTTTATGGTTCTTTCCTGGGTTGTGTGGTTCCTCATAGACCTATTCCTAGACAAAGCACCATTTCATTCTGGGAAGGGTTCTTTGCATATGAAGTTGGTTTTTTGTGCTTTGATAAACTTCCAAATATGTAGAAAAAATGATTTAATGTAAAGTAGACTGCAAGACACTAACAGATTAAGACAGTCTGGACTTAACCTGTGTTACTGGACGTATGTAGCACGTGTTCTTCTGAAATCATGAGCCATTGGTATTTCACAAATCTGTTACCATGTCGCACATGGACAAAATTGTTGGTACCCTTCAGTCAATGAAAGAAAAACTCAAAATGGTCACAGAAATAACTTTAATCTGACAAAAGTAATAATAAATAAAAATTCTATGAAATTTAACCAATGAAAGTCAGACATTGATTTTCAACCATGCTTCAACAGAATTATTTAAAAAAATAAACTCATGAAACAGACCTGGACAAAAATGATGGTACCCCTAGAAAATAATGTGACCAAAGGGACATGTTAATCCAAGGTGTGTCCACTAATTAGCATCATAGGTGTCTACAATCTTGTAATCAGTCAGTGGACCTATATATAGGGCTCCAGGTAGTCACTGTGTTGTTTGGTGACATGGTGTGTACCACACTCAACATGGACCAGAGGAAGCGAAGGAAAGAGTTGTTTCAGGAGATTAGAAAGAAAATTATAGACAAGCATGTCAAAGGTAAAGGCTATTAGACCTTATCTAAGCTGCTTGATGTTCTTGTGACTACAGTTGCACATATTATTCAGAAATTTAAGATCCATGGGACTGTAGCCAACCTCCCTGGACGTGGCGGCAGGAGGAAAATTGATGACAAATCAAAGAGACGGATAATACGAATGGTAACAAAAGAGCCCAGAAAAACTTCTAAAGAGATCCAAGGTGAACTTCAAGCTCAAGGGAACATCAGTGTCAGATCGCACCATCTGTCGTTGTTTGAGCCAAAGTGGACTTCATGGGAGACGACCAAGGAGGACACCATTGTTGAAAACAAATCATAAAAAAGCCAGACTGGAATTTGCCAAACTACATGTGGACAAGCCACAAAGATTCTGGGAGAATGTCCTATGGACAGATGCAACAAAAATTGAACTTTTTGCCAAGGCACATCAGCTCTATGTTCACAGACGGAAAAATGAAGCATATCAAGAAGAGATCACTGTCCCTTCTGTGAAACATGGAGGAGGCTCTGTTATGTTCTGGGGCTGCTTTGCTGCATCTGGCACAGGGTGTCTTGAATCTGTGCAGGGTACAATGAAATCTCAAGACTATCAAGGGATTCTAGAGAGAAATGTGCTGGCCAGTGTCAGAAAGCTTGGTCTCAGTCGCAGGTCATGGGTCTTGCAACAGGACAATGACCCAAAACACACAACTAAAAACACCCAAGAATGGCTAAGAGGAAAACATTGGACTATTCTAAAGTGGCCTTCTATGAGCCCTGACCTCAATCCTATTGAGCATCTTTGGAAAGAGCTGAAACATGACAGGACGTCTGGAAAAGGCACCCTTCAAACCTGAGAGAACTGGAGCATTTTGCTCATGAGGAGTGGGCCAAAATACCTGCTGAGAAGTGCAGAAGTCTCATTGACAGTTACAGGAATCGTTTGATTGCAGTGATTGCCTCAGAAGGTTGTGCAACAAAATATTAAGTTAGGGGTACCATCATTTTTGTCCAGGCCTGTTTAATTAGTTTATTTTTTTAAATAATTCTGTTGAAGCATGGTTGAAAATCAATGTCTGACTTTCATTGGTTAAGTTTCATAGAATTTTTATTTATTATTACTTTTGTCAGATTAAAGTTATTTCTGTGACCATTTTGAGTTTTTCTTTCATTGACTGAAGGGTACCAACAATTTTCTCCACGTGTACTGTAGTATAAAGCCTTCTACGGGTTTAAAGAAAGGTTCTTTCTGGAACCTTCATGTGGATGGCTCTTTTGGGAACCAGAAATGGTTCCCTTATAGCATCATTCTGAAGAACCACTCTGGTGCTTTTATTGTTACAAGTATATTTAGTACTTAAAGAAAGCTCTTTTAAGATGAGAGAGAAAGAGAATGCAGATGCTTGAATTAGAACAATGATAACAAATTATGTAAAAATTTGTCATGCAAATTATTCTGAAATTAAAGAGGATTTGTGAACAATTAGCATACACAACAGGGACAGTAATCAGACTCACAAAATGATGCTTTGGGATTTTTAAAACAACAATAAATATCCACTTTCTTAGAAAAACAAAATGTTCCTCCTTTATTACCTTTAAATAATGCTTTCACGTTATTTTTATATTCTTATAACATGCACTGTATATGAAAGAAACACTTAATAAACGATAAGATGAAATATGTGCCTTGTTTCATTCATTCATAAATGTGTTTCATTGGCACATAATGAACTGGAATTCTCCCTAAGGTAGTTTCTGACTTGGCCTGAAGCTTCTCTATTAGCCTTCAGGTCTCATGTACATGAAAAAGCAAGTTTGAAAAATGAATGGTAGTAAAAAATACATTTTGTATGATTTCTGAGCATTTAGTTATTTGTTTAGTAGTTAAAAATATCTTAAACATCTTTGTTTTTAAGCGTCACATCTTGGTTGATGGTGTTCATTTATGTATTACTGCCAATCACAAGGCTCAAATGTAAGTCAGTTACAATTAAGTCACATAGATGCTTAAAGTACAGTATTATCTTCTTTTCCATTGTCAGAGTTCAGGATTATACTGGTTGGAAAAACTGGAACTGGGAAAAGTGCATCTGGAAACACAATACTGGGAAAGTTTGAAGAGGAAGCTCTCTTTGAATCGGATGTATGCAGCACTTCAATAACTCAGATGTGTGCCAAAGGAAAAACAATCATTGATGGGAGCAGAGTTATTGTTATTGATACACCAGGCCTGTATGATACTGAACTTACAAATGAAGAAGTTACTCGTGAGATTGTGAAATGTCTGTGCCTATCTTCACCAGGGCCACATGTATTTCTCATTGTATTGCAATTGGGAAGATTCACCAAGGAGGAGCAGAACACAGTTGAAATTATTAAAAGAATATTTGGTGAGAAAGCGACAGGTTACTCCATGATTCTTTTTACCAATGCTGACAACCTCAAAGGAAGAACACTTGAAGAATATATAGAAAAAGGAAGCAGCGCATTAAAGAAGTTAGTCCATGACTGTGGGAACAGATACCACTGCTTCAATAATAACCTGAGAGATGATACTACTCAAGTTACAGAACTCTTTGAAAAAATTCGAAGAATAGTAGCAGAAAATGGGTACAGTTTTTATACCAATGAACTCTATCAAGAAGCTGAAGCAGCTATTAAGCAGGAGCAGCAAAAAATACTGAAAGAAAAAGAAAAAGAAATAATGGCTAAAGAAGAGGAGCTGAAGATGAAGTATCATAATGAAGAAGCTGAGAAGTGGAAGAAGATGCTGCAAGAACTGGTAGAGACAAAAGCACGAGAAGAAGCAGAGATGAACAATACATTTATAAGCACTTTAACTAAAACTGGTGCTGCTATTGTAGGAGAAACAGAAGTATTGGTGGGATCAGCATTTGGACCAGTACTAATTGGGGCAACAATTGGAGCACTTGCAGGACCAGTAGGACTGGTGGTGGGAGGAGCAGCTGGTGGACTTGCAGGAGCAGCACTCACTTTAGGATCTGCCGTGGCAGAAACAGAAGATAAATGTTGTATTCAGTAATTCAGTTTATGCAATCTGAAAACTTAATTATTAGAAGGAAGATTTTAAGAATAATTACTTATTGTGAACACAAAGTCCCTTGTATTCAAGAAGTTTTAAATGTTTCAATTTTAACTTTACATCTGGCATATTTTATTGAAAAAAATCTTATTTTGCAATTTTACCTTTTGGATTGAACAATGTATATATCAACAATATATTGAAACTTAATTAAGGTGTTAAGAGCATAGCTGTTACACGCTTGAACACAATTTTGAAATATCTAGGTGCTGTTTCCATGCAAATATTCAATTATATATGTGAAATAACATTTTAAAAAACATCACTTAAGAATTAAAATAGAGATATTTAATGCATTAAGATTAGATTTAATACTCACAATGTATATTATATCTGCTTCCTATGGCACCATTTTTTAAGGCAGACATTCTAAACTAAACTATTAGAATTGTGGAGCATGTCTTCATTTTTCTTCATATTGTAGTCTTAGAGTGTTGTACTTTTAGTTAAGTTGCTAACTAACAAATAAAGCCATCAATCAATTTTTTCTGAACTAGTTATTTTTCATTATACTGTTTCTGGGGTGCAGAACATATACTGTATTGTATCAAAAGAAAGTGATAGGCAGGGATTAGAATATCTCTGACCACATACATTTATATACTTAAACGCATGCCAAGCCAGTTTTTGAGTCTCTAATTAACACTGCATTCATGTTTCATGTCATCATTCACATCTGGGATGTAGAAGGAAAGTAACATACCCAAAAAAAATAATGGGTACATGGAAAGAAATCATACAAATCCATGAAACAGCGACTGCTCAGTGAATCAATGTCAGGTCACTTTAACTTTGAGGCACAAGTGATAAATGTTGTGTTGCCTTAACTCCACCAAAAATGTATTTATCACTTTTCAGTCAATCAAGCAATCAATAAATTAATTAAATCATTTTCCAGATCCTTTCATTCTATTAACAAGCCTTTCAAGGCTGGAGATAACCCCAACAAAAATAGGATCCATTTAGCTTTATTAAAAATTCTTTTTTTTTTTTTTTTTTACCTTTTTGTGGAATAGGTTGTCAGGTGGTAAAGCGCAAGTAACTTTGCAACTATGTCCATAGCAAGACTAAATAAAATGTACAATGTTTATGAAAAACCCAATGCTGCATTACTCTGGCATGGCCTTCATTCAGTGTCATAATTGTTCCTTTGTACTGTTAAAACTGTTTCAGGCAGCTGTCCCTTTATAAGAATTCTTTCATATTAATCTCCTGGAAATTAACACCTTTTAAAACTGGTAGCCTCAGATTAATTCACAATGTATTATATAAAAATATAAATTATTGACATAATTAGTTGGTTTATTTACTTTTGATCAATAATAAAAATGACTGTGTCAGATTTAAAAGAAAACTTGGTCCAAGGTGTCACACTTTTTTTTTTAATATTTTCTGATCACTGTTTTTAACAGACCATCTATGCTCTACGTTACAAATCTATAAATAACAAGTTCAATACAACAGTCAGTCAGTCATCATCCAACCCGCTATATCCTAACACAAAGTCACGGGGGTCTGCTGAAGCCAATTCCAGCCTACACAGGGCACAAGGCAGGAAAAAAATCCCTGGGCAGGGCACCAGCCCACCACAGGGCACACACACTAGGGACAATTTAGGATCACCAATACACCTAACCTGCATGTCTATGGACTGTGGGAGGAAACCCACGCAGACACGGGTAGAACTTGCAAACTCCACGCAGGAAGGACCCAGGAATGCGAACCCAAGTCTCCTAACTGCGAGGCAGCAGCACTACCACTGTGCCACCCTTCAACACACCAGCAGACTGGAAATTGTCTTGAACAACCTAAAATTTGGAAAAAAATGTAGACAATTTTTATTTTACTACCACTTTAATAACTTGTATTTTAAATATTTTTTAACTTCTGGCAGGAAAACAGAAATTGGAGTTACTAAAATGGAGGTTTCTCTGTACTGATTTTATTAAGCACTTCACCATGGTAACAAGACAAATTAAACTGAGACCTGGTTTTATGCATTCTTTAGTTATGTTTGTCACAGACACGATAGACACATGTGTAGACACAGAGACACCATGTAAAAATGGTTACTTCATGTTCATGGATGTCTAAACAAAACAAAATCAAAATTTAAACACTATTACTACAGTGACTCCTATATATGGCAAAAAAAGAAACATCGGAATCTGGTTAATCCTCTGAGTTTTAAATGAACTTTGCTATAAAATGACTAGTTTCTTTAAGAGGTTCATTATCGGCTAAATAAAGTTCATCTTTGTGGAATAAAAGTGTTTCACATGGGTGTGCCTGATAGTGGGTATACTTTATAGTGTTTAGATCCTGCTATAAAAATCCATTCATCTATCCATTATCCAACCCGCTATATATCCTAATTACAGGGTCACGGGGGTCTGCTGGAGCCAATCCCAGCCAACACAGGGCGCAAGGCAGGAAACAAACCCCGGGCAGGGCGCCAGCCCACCGCAGTGCTATAAAAATAAAAAACTAAATTCTAAACATATTATTTAGCTTCTTAAAATGGGGCTCAGAATGGAAAGCTACTACAGAAATGTGTGTTAAAAGAAAACAATTTTGGTAGCCCTCTGCACCCAAAATTAAATCAAAGAAACCAAAAATCATGCAAAAATATGTACGTTTATTTCAGAAGTGAACACATGAGAAGGATCAATACAGAGAAGTACAAGGAAGGAACTGACATTAAACAATAAACACTGCAACCTGCTTGGGTCTCCCAATTAAGGCCTTGTTTCCTTCTAACTTAGAACAACTTAAAGGCTTAGTAAACCGTTTCTGTAGTAGTAGTTAGTTGGCTTTTTTTTTTTGGGGTTTTTTTTTTGTTTTTTTTTGTTATTTTTGGTGTTAACATACTTATAGTACATCAACTACATTAATTCACAATGAAGAAAAGATGAGCAAACTATATTATGATGATGTCATCTATGTGTCCCAGTCAGAAGGGTATCAAGTAATGCTACTGGGGCTGCTTATATCAAAGGCAATACGCCTATATAATGCCTCATTGTTGCTGTAGCTTCCAGTTCAGAAGTTATCTTTATTTTTAGTCATTCTGGTGTGTATTTGAGCGAGATGCCAAATTTCCCAATTGGGAAAAATAAAGTGTTATCTATCTATCTATCTATTTTGTATATCTGGGTATTGACTCACCCAAACTATCACCATAGTACTGCAAATTTTACAGAAAAGCAGTTATTATTAGACCCTGACCACTGCCCATGATGTGGCTTGAAACCCAATCTCGGAGTAATTTTTACCTATGTCCTGGAATTATTGTCCAAGTTACAGGCATCCTTATTTTTACTCTAGGAACACAAGTCTATAAGTTCCCACTAATGAACATTGATGACCATGGTCCAATTAACCTGCTATTGTTTTTAGAGGCAAAATCTAATTTGTAGCCTCCCAAGTGTTTTCTTTGTCTGTTCTGTACTCTGTTACCAGAGTGGTTCTTCAGAGCGATACATTAGGGAACCATTCTTGGTTCCCAAAAGGCCCATCCACATGCAGGTTCCAGAAAGAACCTTTATTTATTTAGATTTGTAGCTATACAGTAAATAAG
This sequence comes from Polypterus senegalus, assembly GCF_016835505.1. Lineage (NCBI taxonomy): Eukaryota > Metazoa > Chordata > Cladistia > Polypteriformes > Polypteridae > Polypterus > Polypterus senegalus. The sequence continues at coordinate 29,686,995 of NC_053163.1, forward strand.
CATAGATAGATGGTAACAGATTTGTGAAATACAAATGGGTCTTAATTTTAAAAGGGCTCTCACTGCATACAACAACACAGACCAAGTTCAGGTTTTCTTAGACTGTTAGTGTCCTGCTATTTAGCCTACCATACATTCTTCTTCTTTCGGGTGCTCCCGTTAGGGGCTGCTACAGCGGATCATCTTGTTCCATTTTTTCCTGTCCTCTGTATCTTGCTCTGTTATACTCGTCACCTGCATGTCCTCAATCACCACATCCACAAACCTTCTCTTAGGACCTCCTCTTTTCCTCTTGCCTGACAGCTCTATCCTTAGGTTATTTTTCCCAAAATACCCAGCACCATACATTAAAGATTTCAATTTTAATCTAAATATTAGAGTGCTTTTCAAAGCAGAAAGAACAAACTTCATATGCAAAGGACCCTTCCTGGAATGAAATTGTGCTTTCTTAAGTTCTATTTGGAACCACACAATGGGGTAAAGAACTATAACATTTCATAAAAAAAAAACAGTATTGTTTAAGAGTGTGTGACCAAATGCCAGCTGGCCCAACCCTCTGTGTTCAAGAAGGAGGTGAGGTGTCTCAGCCAAAAGCCAGGCCAACTGTCCCCTACTGTTCTAGTTGAAGGTTATGTGCCTCCACACAAACAGCAACTAACTCTCCTTCATTCTGGTACCCCATCTAATGCAATTATGTGGCATACAACACTCGGTGTACATGGCCTCTGTTCTGTAACATAAAAGAATCATTTAAAAATCTGGCTTCTTTCACTATTTGAAATAAGGCAGAGGTTCTGACAAGGAGTAAAAAAATAACAGACAACAGAACAAAATAAAAAATGAGTCAGAAAATGAACCATAAGTATGGAACTAAGAGTAGTCCAGACCAGGAAAACAAGCCTAACCTGGACAACAATCAAAGTTTGGAAAAGGCCTGAGCTTGGAGCCAATAATTTGAAACCTGTAAACACTTTCAATAGCACTAGAAGTAGCCAATCTCTGACAGTGAATGTACCAAGGAACTGGTTTAAAAACTGTCACACCAGTAACATTACTCAATCCTTGCACAAAATGGAGGCAGGGTAAAATAAACAGTAATTTATATCATGCTGAATGCTAACCCATAGCAAAAGTAACTACATAACTGGAATCTTCCAATTTAGAAATATGGAAAAAAGGTCAAAGTCGAATGAGGAAAATTTACTGATGTCATGAAAATTATATACAAGCACGAATTAACTACAGTAGAAATCCAAATTCAATCACACTTTTATAACTCCTGTACCACTGAAATTTATTTCAAGGTCATCATTTCATGTTTCACTGTAGGAGCCACAGAGTTATTATTGGAGGTCAGCTAACACCATATTGAGGTGATTGACAATGCATATAAATGACATTTATTTCAATTAGAGCTTTTTATCTGGTAATTTAGGAATTAAGAAAGTTTATTAATTCTAAACTCCCACACTAAAATGTGCCCTGGAGTCTGTACATTTTTAATTTGATTCTCTAAATATAGTTTTTATTGTATTCTGAAGTCACTAATACTCACATTAGCCAAAAGACAGAAAATGCATACTGTAGCTTGTCATTTGAAAAAAAAATTAATAATATACTTTGTTACTCTCTTTCTCTTCTTTTTAGAGTCTGTAATATATATTGTACTACTAGGAAACTGTGGAACAGGAAAGAGTGCCTCAGGAAACACAATCCTTGGTGAAGAAAAATTTCACTCTGATGTCAGTCCCTGCCCTGTGACCACAAAATGTGAGAAAATAGAAGTCCAAATTGGAGAAAATAGGATTGTTGTGATTGACACTCCTGATGTGTTGGATTCAGAGGCACCACTAGTTGATATTAAAAGCTGCATACCTAAAAACTATAATTCACATCTTACAGCTTTTCTTTTAGTGATACAGCTAGGGCGCTTCACAGAAGAAGAGAAGAATGCAACTAAAAAAATCCAAGAACTGTTTGGTGCTGAAGCCTTGAGTAGGACAATTGTCCTCTTCACATTTGGAGACCGACTGAAGAACAGAAATATTACAGATTTCCTGAAGACAAACGGGGAACTTCAACAGCTGGTAAAACAATGTGGTAACAGGTACCATGTTTTTAACAATACCAATATTAAAGATCGCAAGCAAGTTACTGATCTCTTGGAGAAAATAAGGAAGGTGACGAATCAAAATATTGTATTTGGCAATGCAGTTACTTTAGCCTGTGCAGCTGTAGCAGGGATTACAGGATCATGTCTGGTGGGGCCAGTTGTGGGATTAGGAGTTGGTGCATTAGCAGGGATACTAGCATATAATGGTAAATGGTAAATGGCCTGTATTTGATATAGCGCCTAACTAGAGTTCAAGAACCCCCCTAGGCGCTTTACAACACAACAGTCATTCACCCATTCACACACACATACTGGCGCCACCAATCCTTCCGACCACCACCAGCAAGTAAGTTGTTATAATAAATAATCATACGCAAAAATATAAATGACTGCTCATTGGTTTCTTCTTCTAATCATTTGCTATTAACCAGCCTCATTTAATAATGTTTACAGAGAAAAATCAATATACAAAATACTTTTGATTATGTTAACAATACTAATATAATATTGCTTTTCTGCTAAATTTCAGGAAATCTGTAGACACAATGCATAACAAATAAAATTCCAAGGGTAACAAATGATGAGCCAGTATTGCCAAACACTTCCACCACAAAAAAAAAAAAATAATAATTTATTAAACCTATTTTACTCATTACTGGTTTTAAATACATTATTTACTGTATGAGATATTTGAACAGTAAGCATTGAATTTAACTGAAAGATATGCCTTGATTTGCTAAATGTCTGAACAGCTGAATAAGGACTACAACTTTTGCTTTTCCTGTACTGTTATATATGACAAAAATTTAATGATAATTGTAAATGATACACTGCAAAATGTTAATTTCCACATTAAACTAATTTCTTTAGAAAAGTATAGCAGTAGATATTATGTACTTATCTTTTTTGACTACTTAAATCTGAAATTGAGAAAACATATATTAAAGCTTTTATTAAATAAAAATAAGTATCTGATGTTTATTATTTAATTGTTTGCTTTAAATTGCTGTTTTCTCATGTCCCTAAAAGTATTATTTCAATGAAAGATTTATAATTTTGATTCTTTTTGATGTTCTACCATCTGAACAATAAAATTAAGTCTGTTAAACAGTGATATTATTTTTGCACATTTTACATTGTACTTGACAGTGGAGGGAAAAAGGCTGTCAGTGAATGGAAATCTTTCAGTTTTACCAAGAAACTGTGCCACAGGCAAATAAATGGTGAATATAAAGGGTCAAATATTGCCTGAATTGGCGATTCTAAATTGGCCCTAGTTTGTGCTTGGTGTGTGGGTGTGTTTGTGTGTGTCCTGCGGTGGGTTGGCACCCTGCCCGGGATTGGTTCCTGCCTTGTGCCCTGTGTTGGCTGGGATTGGCTCCAGCAGACCCCCATGACCCTGTATTCGGATTCAGCGGGTTAGGAAATGGATGGATGGATATTGCCTGAAATAATTTTTTGAAAAGCAGACATGAAAGTGTAACACAGTGAAACACCTACTCATCTAATTTTATCAGAAAGATGCATCTTTTTCCACTAAAATATTCAGGCTGGAAACTAAGTTAAAATAATTTTACTCCCATGATTCCAAGAGAATAATAAAAGGGAATACCATACTTATATCTAGTATAACATACATGATCCAACCTTAAGATAGGAACATGTGTGCTAGATAGAGATAAGACACAGAGAATCAGTATCAGTATTGTGAGTTCTCTATGTAAAATAAGATTACTCATTAACAATAAATTGTTAATTAATTAGGACAGGAGAAACAAATAAGATGTCTCAGTAGATAGTTGCACTACTGCCACTCTGCTCCATCTTACCAGATTTAATCCTGGCTGTCACTTTCTGTGTTAATTTTGCATGTTCTTCCCATATATGAGTGGTTTTATTGAAACAAAAAAGAAAACAAAATCAATAAAATTACACAGTTTAAGTTTTTAACAATATCATCATCATTTTGTCAAAACTCTTTTAAATAAAATGAGAATTAAAATCAGAAATGAAACTTAAATTTATTCTTTTAAACAACATCTGCAGATTAGCTGGCACTGAATTTGAGCACAGTGTTAAAGAGAGTATAGTTTCTAGTTAATGGTACCCCAGATGCTATTATGTACTCCAATAAAACGGTTTAAGAAATATATTTTTTCACTTAGTTTACTATTTCAGTTTATTTAGGTGTTTAGTTACAGCATTCAACATTTTATCAAAAATATTTATTATAAGTATACTGTTCATCTATCCATCCATTGTACATACTTGCTGTTAAAAGCATAAAGCAGGGATTAACTCTGAATGAAATGCCAGTCCATAATAGGACACCAACATGTGCCAATCCATACTCACCACCACTTAAGCTAAAATGCACCTTCATGAGATTTGACGAGAAGCACTTATAAGCCCCATTAAAAATGGAGGGAACAATAAATCTCTGTGAAAACAATTACCAGTGACATAATCATGCGTTAGACTTCTGGAGTTACCGGACAGCAGTTTTAATCACTGTGCCGCAAGCAACATATATGTTTTATTAACATTTGAATAAATATCTAAATTATTCTGAGAGTGAAAAATATCTAACAAGCAGTTTATTGTGAACAGAACCCCAGTGTGTCCCTTCCCACTTCAATAAGAAGGCAAGTGTGAGGCTGACGGATCCCCTATCCATTAGACACCAGAAAGGGGAACAGCTTCTAATCTGCTGCAGTATACTGTATAATTCTTTAAATGACTCTCCTAACTCCATTATGTGAAATGTTCTGGACAACAGATTACTTGATAATGATGATACTGTGAGCATATAGTGACAAGTTTCCACACCTCACACCAGACACTAACATATTTTGACATACAGGGTCACTCTAATGCTCTAGGACTTTATTCATTGCTCAGACTGATTTTTATCAATAAAACACTTCGCCTCTTAGCATGACAATAAGAAAAGGCAAAGCCCTCACTGACTGACTGACTGACTGACTGACTGGACTGACTCACTCACTCATCACTAATTCTCCAACTTCCCGTGTAGGTAGAAGGCTGAAATTTGGCAGGCTCATTCCTAACAGCTTACTTACAAAAGTTAAGCAGGTTTCATTTCGAAATTCTACGCGTAACAGTCATAACTGAATCCTACTTACGTACATATATACGGCCATAGCCTGCAGCTCGGTCACCGTTTGAGGTGGAGTTGCATCACCCATCACCACGCCTCCCACGTAGTTGGCTGTCTGGCTATATTGCGCCCCCCATACGCAAGCCTATCTCATAATTGAGTGCCTGCCCATATAAGGCCGTCCATCAGCAGCAATCCAATAGACACGCTGCTGCTACCAGGGCGTTTGTCATTCCTAAGACGAATACGATATTCGTGAGATACAAGTTTAGTGAGAAGACGCAAGGTATAAACGAGACTTTTGATCACTTTGTAACGGAGTTAAAATTGCTGGTGAAGGACTGTGCTTATGCAAACGAAGATGAGATGGTCAGGGATAGAATAGTGTTTGGCACAAACTCAGTGAAAGTACGAGAGAAATTTTTAAGTGCCGGTGTTCTAACAAAACATCCTACCCACTGAAATGATCTACTCACTGATACTAGGCATGCGCAGACCAAAATTACACAACTTTTCTCGACGTTTGTGTTACTGTATTTAAGTAATATGTATGATTTTCTTAGCCTTGCTACATTAATGCATTTATTACAGTTTACTACATAGGTATTTACTGTCAACACTTTATAACTTGTATATTTTGCATGTGTGACGTTTAATCTTGTACAGGCCATTGTATCCATGCACGAGTAATGGTCGTCTTGTGAAATCTTTGCATCAGGCTCTCTTTCGGGCATTAAATAAACTACGGTAGGATACTTCGACAAAGTAGGACAAATCGTCAGAACACCGGGTCTGAGCTAACATTAAATAAAGCCGTGGACATCGCAAGATCGCACGAGATAGCACAAGCACAGCTGAGAACCTTCGATGCATGTACTCACAACAAGGCAGACAACAAGCAACAGCTCCAAAGAGCGCTGAACAAAAAACGCATTGAGAAGGCAGCCAAAGAATATGAAGCGAGTGACGTATACAAGCATATTCATAAGTGCAGCTACTGCGGAAACAAAGCAGACTGTGGAAAAAGTCAATGTCCAGCTAAAGGAAGATGGTGTAAAAAATGTGGTAAATTGAACCACTTCGCTAAAGTTTGCAGGACTGGGAAAGGTAAACCCGTGCATGCAGTGTGTGATGTCTCACATAAAGAGGAAGACGAGGTGTTTATTGATGCAGTAATAAAGGAACAACCCTCTGACGCTGAACAAGCCTTTGTAGACATATCAATAGGAAAGCAAGGTGTAAAGCTTAAGTTTAAATTAAGTTCATAGACACGCTGCCGCTAAATATTCGCAGGCAAATCCACAACTTAATACCGGGAATGCCTGTTAAACATCTTAGATTCACGAGTACCGATTTGGGTAGTGATCACTTCGATGAATGAAACCTGGGGGGTATTCCAGAAAGCAGGTTATGTGACATACCCGGGTAAGTTTAAGGGTAAGTTAGTGGATAACCTCAACTTTCGGTTCCAAAAACGGAGGTAACTTTCTGGGTATGTATGTAACCATAGCAGCTTACTCTCTGAAGATAACCTGCCACCGAGCAGGTTATGTTACAGGGTAAGTTTGTTTCAGAAGGTTACTGAGCATGACGTGCCCTTTTGATGACGATCCTGTGGACGTGGAAGCACAAATTATCCGAGGTTTTTTCCGCCGGGAGAGAGTAATAAGACCGCGTATTGATGTCTTTTCATTTCCAAATGATTTTTTAAAAGAGAGTTATCGGTTTTCAAAAGAATCGTTAATTTACTTGACCCATCTCTTGGCACCGCATATTGCACATGTCACAAACCGCGGGTCTGCGCTTAGCACAGAAAACATTCTGTGCATAGCAACTTCGGTTTTTTGCCTCCGGGCATTTTTTGTATAATGTGGGCGATGCAGAGCATGTGGGAAAGGCAACTGTGTGTAGAGCCGTTCGCACAGTATGTCTGGCACTGAAACACTTCTTACACACGTGTGTACAGTTCCCTGGCCATAAACCTCTGCGTGTAATTAAAGAGGAATTCCACAGAGTGGCAGGTTTGTCCTTTGTAGTAAAATTCATGACGCATATTTAATATGTAGTCATACTATTTATATCTATAGATGTATTCATCCTGCACACACACTTGATACTTCCCTATATGACTTTCTATTTCAGGGTTTCCAAATGTAATTGGGTGCATTGACGGCACCCACATTCCTATTAAAGCTCCTTCAATGAATGAGGGAGACTATGTTAATAGGAAATCTATTCATAGTATCAATGTGCAGGTAAGAACTGGATTTTGTGTTCAATAAAGTTCAATAAAGTCAGCCTGCATAAAAACCATTAAGCATGTTGAAGAAGCCTTTAAGTGACAGAGATAGTAATTTATTAAGTCATATAATGAAAACAAATCATAGTGGTAAACTTACATTTCACCATGCTACTTGTGGTGCATGGTGTGTGTGACGAAGTGCCCCCTGGAATGCCAGCAACCACTGGTCGCCCTTTATTAAGGGACAGAGCCAGCTCCTCAGATGGGGTGAGGGAGGTGGTGGTGGGCCCCGCCAGTTAGACGGGCTTCAGCTTGCTTTCTATTAGCTACATGACAGACAGAATATACTAAATCGTGTTTAATCAATAGTTCAGTGATCGTGTAATCAACTATTACCTTTTTGCAGTATGTTTTTATGTTTCATTTTGACTTGCCTCAAAGTTCTTCTGCATCCAGACGGATTACACCTTATTAAATAAGAAACCATATATTCCTAGTCAATACACATTGTTATTTTAACCTAAAGAAATGAATGGCAGGAAAAGTGAATGCATTCAAAGTGATTTAACAGTGAAAAGGGTGCGGAAGGGGTGTTTCATTATTTTACAGTATAATAAAAGGGAGGCGATGTCAATTTTGCAATTTAATACACTCACGCATTTACTCTGTCCGTTATTTTTTGCCAAGCCAACTCTCTTTCTTTAGCCGATGCAGCCGTATTACTTTTTTCATTATGATAGGCTTGAATTCTTCAAACGCCTGCATTAACACCTCCAACTCCACCTCTGAAATATGCCGCTCGCTTTTTTTCTCCTTGATCTTCCGTTTTGACTCGTGAAATCGGCGATCCATTGAAAACGTCTTTATGTATGCACGGTGCACGCGCATTAACTCTGGGTAACCAGTAGGAGGTTGATTGAACTTACTCTTCTCAGGTGTTTTGGAACCGACATACTCATGGTATGCGGGTTTGGGGTAAATCAACCCAGAGGTTATGATTTACCAAATGGTAAGTTAACCAAGCTTTCTGGAATACCCCCCCGTTATCTTTACAACGGTTGACAAACACGGAATATAACTTCAACACAACACATCCTCCAAATACGAACCTGATTGAAAGAAATAATGATAATCAAATCCTTGATGACAGCAACGCTCATAACAGTCACAAGACAATTAGGCATTGACAATCATGTTACGTTATTTTTTAAAATGTTTTCTTTTCTTTTTCATAACTTCTTCAACACACTACTTCTCCGCTGCGAAGCGCGGGTATTTTGCTAGTGTTTTTAATAAAATTCAAATAGTAAGCCTTTACGAATAAAACACTTTAACATATAATGCATCTCTAACATAACAATATTATTATATATTTAAAATAATTCAATAAAATGTAATTTTACTTATCTAGTTAGCATGTAGCGCTTGAAATGACATAAATGAAAGCAATATTCAGATCCTGAGTATTTGAAAGACGAATATCGAGCAGAGTATACTCCCAACACGCACTGTCAGCAGGACTTTCTCAGCTGTCCTATTTCTTATTCTCACTCACGATCGGAAGAGTGCCACTCCTTATGGGCACCACTCTCTCGGGCACACTGGGCAGTGCCATCCTTGGTGCTTCGATGCGCAGCTGTCCGTTGTTTAGCGAGCAGCTCAGCTCCTCGGGGTTCACGTCTTCTGGCAGCTGGAGCTCTCGACTGAACTCTTGGTGCCTGTAGGATCCCCCCTCGCTTTCCTCTTTCTTTTCCTGTAAATGATTTCACATATTTTTAACAATAGATAGATAGATAGATAGATAGATAGATAGATAGATAGATAGATAGATAGATAGATAGATAGATAGATATAGGCCTTTATTTGTCCAGGGGAGAATCAGAGTTTTACAAAAGCTCGATAAATAAATAAATATACACACACTTCGGTCTGAAAAAACACTGTATTTACTAATGAAAGAAATTTTCAAAAGAAAGAAAAGTTCTGAATAGGTTGTCACAGTCATGATGATAGAGAAGATTTCATAACATAGTTAATACTGATTTTAGGATTATTTAGGGGATATTATGATATCCACATCATACGTTAACGGAAGGTGCCGGACCAACTAGAATCCAGCCCCTGTCGCTGATTTTGAGCCTTCTGCGCTCATGTCCTTCAAATTCTTACCGGGACCCCGAAATCAGCGTGAAATATTTGTTTTAAATTGTAAGATATGTCTATATAAACTTAGTGTAGTACACAAACGTTATGTAGAGTTTATAAAAGTAGCATGTATAGTATCAGTTTTTTGATTGGTTGATATGGGGACAACAGAACAGCTTACGATTGCAAGATATCCGAGTGAAATACTAATTTATGAGTGCATCAACAGTACTGATTTTGTGTATTTATTACTTCAGGAACATTAGTCAGTAACATTACTCAAATATTAAAGTGGTAAGTTTTTTAAACCATTCCCAGAATCAAATAACAGGAAACCTTTAAAGACTTTCGATGCAGCTTTGAGGGTTGCCAGCTGCCAAGTTTCTGATAACTTGTGCTCTGTTATAGAACTGAAGGGATGAGCTCAACAACTTTGTGCTGGAAAGAACAGAGCTAATTCTGAACACAAAAATGCCTTTATTTTTATGCAGGTTATCATTTATTAATATTCCTCTATACCCTTATTCACAACCGCTTGAATGGCATGGATTGCTTCCCTAAACAAGCAAAAAACTTTAGTGTAATAGAACAGTGTTTTAATTCTACTGAAATATTCTATATATTACAAGAATAAACATATACTTTATCCAGTTTTGTTTAGGAATTGGACAGTGCATGCATGCTCAGGCAGATCTGAGCAGGTGAAACTAAATGAAAAGTATAACATGCAGGAAGTAAAAATGCCAGTGTTTTTTTAAACAGATGTGGAAATGTTATCCATTTTGGCGATGGTGTTCCAAAGTTATGTGAGAACATCAGACACATCTTTCTCCATGTTCATACAAACACCAGACATTTATTTTTGTAGTTGTTGCATGTTTTCATGTAATGTTTGCAGGTACATGAGAACTGCCATCAGGAAATCTGTCAAACTAACAAAATAAATCCCGTGGAATTCGATATTGAGACTCATCAATTTCTTGGCACATTCAGCCAACTTGTGAACCACCAAATATCAGTAGGAATTCTGTTTCCATTGATGTACTAAGAATGGTCACTGTTAAACTGATGTGCCATTCATTTTTAGTTCTCTCTAAGAGTGCCTAAAGAAAGTGAAATGTTTATATTTTAGTTGAAAAATTAAATATCTCCTAAACAATACAGTTAAAGAAAGAAAAAAAACCACCATTGCTTTAAATTATTATCCCCATACAATCCATTTTTCTGAAGCTGACCATCCCATTTGGTTACAAATGTAGGACTGTCAGCCATATCCTGAGACAAGATTAATTTATTTTAATTCAGGGAATTTTTTAAAGGCAAATCATTGGTTATTTGTTAGTGCATTCCAAACATCTTAAAAATACTTCTTGCAATCACTCCTTAGGTCTTACATAAATGACATGTGAATGCTTCTTATGACTTCTATCCATCCATTTTCTAACCCGCTGAATCCGAATACAGGGTCACGGGGGTCTGCTGGAGCCAATCCCAGCGCACAAGGCAGGAACCAATCCTGGGCAGGGTGCCAACCCACCGCAGGACACACACAAACCAAGCACACACTGCGCCAATCCACCTAACCTGCATGTCTTTGGATTGTAGGAGGAAACCTACGCAGACACGGGGAGAACATGCAAACTCCACACAGGGAGGACCCGGGAAACGAACCAGGGCCTCCTAACTGCGAGGCAGCAGCGGTACCCACTGCGCCACCGTGCCGCCCGTTTCTTATGACTTACAATTCCAAATCTTTTCTAAAACATGTAGGTTTCACAGCCTTTCTCCATCTATTGTACTGCTCCGTGTCAGTCTCAAAGCTGTAATCAAACATGCTTTCTTGCACAAAGTAACAGTATCAGTGGCCTCTAAGGAAAACAAATTAGTTGACTTAAAAGTCTAAAAGTGATAAATATTGTGGAAACTTTGTCCAGTGTAAACTTTAACTTAACAGATTCTTAAAAAAATATATTATAAGAAGGCTTTTTCACAGTTTTTTGTCTAGGATTTAGCAACGTTGCGCCGAATACTGGGCATTTGTGAATGGCCTGTATGCTTCCTTTCCTTGAAAATATCAATTAAGAAAGGCTAAAGTAAAAGAAGAGTAAGAGGTACACAAACGAAATGAAGAGCAAAATGTTTGAAATAATTTACAACGAATTCAAAGTATTCCATTACAAAATCTGTAATTATCATTTAATGCATAAAATGTTTATGTGATTTAAAACCATCCTATTTGCTGAGTACTGTATATCATCACAAAAATTAACAGACAGTGATATGCATCTTTCTTAATATACGAGAATGTTCAAAAAGTTTCTGCACTTTTATATTTTCATTGGAAACGGTGAAGACGGGAGGAGTAGTAATTGGGCATTAAAACATTGGTACGACGTTGGGAAAAGTGCATCGCAAACAAAGGTGACTAATATAAAAAAGAGATGTCATTTATTTTTGAAATTCTTAATAAATAGAGTTTAAAAAAAGTGTGGAAACTTTTTGAACGTCCTTCGTATAAGTTGCTCAGTTGAAAATTTGATTTTGAAGATGTTTTGTGGTACTTGAAGTTTTCACAGTCCACAATCCACAATTCATCTATAGCTATCATACACAGTCATTAAACTTAATTATTTGAAAAAAATTGAAACAATGAATTGATGTTTACATGCTCTATGATAATGGGAGCTTATTCTACTGCAGCCATGTGTATTAAATGAAAATGAAGGTGACCACACTTGCCACACAAGTTCACTGTATTGCTTTTCAGTTCTTGAGCAGACTAGAAATCCCCTGCAGCACAGTCTGTTTTCATTTGCATTCAGATTAACCAAATAAATTCAGCTTGCTTAATTAAGGCAGGGGTCCATTTAAAAGCAACATTTGGTTTGATGTGCACACTTGCATTTATGGTGGTCCATAAGGCTGATGTTGAGGAGCACTGATTTAGGCCTTTTGTTACTAAACTGCAAACAAATGACTGTGATACTGAAAAATTCCCACCAATTCAGCATATAGTGGCATTACCTGTACTGCTTGTCACGAATGGTCAGTAGTTGGATACAATTACAGGAGGAACCTCCAAAGGAAAAGGTGAATGCAATGGAAAATTATGAGAAAGTTAAGATTTTAAAGGAATCCAAAAATCCAATTTTGGGGATTTCTCTATATAAATGTGCATCTAGCACACTTTTTTCAGAATACAAAACTACAGGAGAAAAAAGGTAAAGTAATGAAACAAGCGATCAAGATGAGGCAAACATGATCCAGTGATATGTGAAACTGGTTGGAGTAAAAACCTGAAGCAGAGTGGTGCCCAGGATAGCACTTGAGTCCCTCCACATTTGATGGTCATTCTGTGGGGTTCTATTTGCCTTGACCTTCAGATCTTCACCAAACATGCAGCTCATTTTCTATCATTATCTGCCACCACTTTATTTTCAAGTAATAATGTTCCATACAGAGTGCTATACAACACTGTACTGTCACCGGCCCCTGTCACATGGCAATAACTTTGAAAAGTGTGAATACTCAAGACAAAAATCTTCAGCTTATCCAATGCTCACACTAATTTTTGTAAACTTATTCTTTGCTCAATATTGCTGTGTAAAAGATAGCCTGGACACAGACAGACACGACACCAGATGTCCACAACACACATGGTTTATTTACAATTTCCCAACACACAAAGCCGACGACAGTGCACAAAAACACCACGCTAACTCAGTCTTTTTCCTCTCTTCAGCCGCCTCCACTCCTCTCTCGCAAGCTCTGTCTACTCCCTTCTGACTCTGGCTCCCCGAATGGAGTGAGGCGGCCCCTTTTATCCCGCCCCGGGATGGTCTTCCAGTAGCACTTCCTGGTGTGGCAGAAGTACTGTTCTCCAGGGCTCAGGAACCACCCAGGCACCCCTGGTGGTGGCCATGGACCTCCTCAGGGTTGAGCTTCCCAGCTCCGTATCCGTGACTCCTGATGGAAACCAGGGGGCTGCCCTCTAGCGCCTAGGGGAGATATTGCCCCTCTCCCGGTCCTTCCCTAATCCAGGCATCCCGGTGGGGCTGCCACAGCTGTTAAGCCCAACAAAAATGATCTTACCAGCAAATCTGATGAGGTTGTCATTGTCACAAAGGATTCTATTGCTATCCCTTTAAATGGACTTTGGGGATTTACAGAAGTCACCTCAGTGGATTCCTGTATTTTACATTTTTACTAATGAGCTATTGTGGTTTGTTTATATCATGTGCCTCACCTATTTGAAAAGTCAGTATGGAGTTAGAAGTAAATTCATTGAGACTGAATTTTGACATTTCAACATGGACACCAGTGTCAGTATGGGAATTAGTTTTATATATCACGTATACAAATAATAATGTGCGTAGCCACAAACAAACTCTCAACTGAAACTAGGCTCATTAGATAGACGTGCAATGGCATTGCTACCATGTGGAATTAGCAGACCTTCCAAGTGTTTCATTGCCACAGAAGAGAGTGCATATGGACAATGATTTTGAAGTTAAGACTCGAGCCTCCTAACTGCGAGGCAGCAGCGCTACCCACTGCGCCACCGTGCCGCCAGTTTGTACAAAATGCTAGATGCATATGTATCACGCCTTCATTTTAATTTGTACGTTTTTTTATTTACGTATTGAGAGCTGTTGTCCTCTCAAAGGTTTTTGCTCATTTGCCTGTCTTAAGAAATTTACAAAGCATTGAAATCATTTGTATAAAGTGAACATCTTAACATGCTTATTTTAAATAAATGAAATAAAAGTAAACTATTAAATATTTAGATTTTTTGTGTTTTTCTTTTTTATTGAGTTCAAAGTAATTAAGAATTAAATAAAAAAGAAAAAATAAGTCTTGTTTTTCTGTCCTTTTCAAACTCATCAGTTCATTTTTGTAAGGTGATTAAAACATTCAAAGTTGCCCGCATTTGGCAGTGAAGGGAATCCACATGTCACTAGATATGCATGGGCAAATATATGTACTAGCGGTAGCTGCAAATGACCCACAGAGTCAGCTATTCGAAGTCACACACTAGGACCAATTTGGGATCACCGGTTCACCTAACTTGCATGTCTTTGGACTGTGGGAGGAAACCGGAGTAATAAAACGGAAACCCACACAGAAATGGGGAGAACATGCAATCCCTGGTCTCCTTGTGAGGCAGCAATGTTACCAGTGCACCACTGTGCTGCCCCCCTAACCAAGCTGTTTGATAATATATTTGCTGATTGTTTTCCAAAGCAATGCTCGTAGCACTGGACTGTCAACACACACAAACACACACACACACACAGTATTTCCCATGTTTATGCATCTCCAGTGAAATGTAAGTACTGTAGTGACAGGGTGGCTGTTGGACCACATTTGTGGTAAAAGCAGACCTGAAGATGGGCTGTTCGAGTGTAAAGAAGAAAGTGAAATGTTGCGTTCCATTAGTGACATTATACATTAGTTGTAATGAGAGTGAAGCATATGAAGGGGATCGTTTTGCATAAAAACTAAACTCTGATACCACCGCTGAATAAGTGGTGCGTTACAAGAGCTTTGGGTAACCTTCAGACTCTCTTTGTGTTCTGTTTTGATATTTGATATCATTTACTGTGCTCTGATATTTATCAAGTTCTAAGCTTTGATGTTTCATATTCTCTCTCTCTCTGTATATATATATATATCCCCACTACCCCCCACCGCCTTATTGCTCATTATCCTAGATATTGTTTTTGTTGTTATTTGCTGTTATCAACACAACTGTTACATATATGCATACTACTTGCTGTTCTTGTGTGGTGTCTATTTAAGTTTATAGGCAACTCTTAACCTTTAACATTACAAAATGTTTTTTTGTGGTTCCCTTAGGAATGAGGAACCACCAGAGAATGGTTCAAGTCCATGACCCCTCTCTCTCCTGAGTCCACCCCGTGCACAATGGTGCTATTGCTTTATCTTAGACATCAGCAAGTTCTGTAGTTTCTAGAAATGTTTTAAGGAAAAGATGGCACTTTATACATACAATTACTGTAATGTCTGAAGAACTGACAAGCAGGCTGTAATGAGGATCAGCCATTGAGGACTTTGCAATAAAGAACTCCAGGAAGCTTAATGTGTAAATAGAAAAGTTCTTAATGTTATGTCAGTCCTTAGATTTTGTGAAAGCATTGCATTATGTTAAGTCAAAAGTGTTTTTTCTGTTCTCCCTGGCCATCTTGCCATAGATCAGACTCATCTTATCGGACTTAATAAACTTATCTTCAAATAAGGATGCTACTACTAGTAAATCTGTGTTATGTAAGTGCATATTGATTCTTTATAAGCTTTTTAATATATATTATTCCTTTTTTATATACAATTATCTATTTCTAACATGCTGGGTTTTTTTGTCTTGCAACTCTTCTTTTATGTTGTGTAAAGCACTTTGACATACATTCCTTGTATGAAAATGTGCTTTAGAAATAAATATCATTTAGTTGTTGTTATAATGTACATAGTTCTAGAGCTTATAATCAATTTTTGAAATGGCAGTCAGCCTTAATTTTCATTAATCTCATTTTTTAATTAGCTAGCATTTCTTCTACTCTCATGTTGTATTAAAATAACACTCCAGTATGAGATATTCATATTTTGAAGCAACACAATAATTTTTTTTATTTTTTCACATTGCATCTGTACAACTGGTGTTCTCTGGTCCTCGTTTAACTTCTACTACTCCTTTACTTTGGTCTCCCCACTGGCTTCCTGTTGCTGCAAAGATCTAGTTCAAAACTCTTATCTTGAACCAAGTTCTCTGAATACATCTGTTCCACAAGTGTATGGTCTCTCCATAAGTTCCTTAAAGAAGTCTCTGTTCTACCTCTGCCAGTTTGCTGATCATCCCTCTTCCTGCCAGATGTGCCAATATTGGAAAATACTTCTCTGTTCTTGTTCCAAAGTTCTGGAATGATCTTCCTTTGTTTATTCATACTGCATCCAAAATGTGCACGTTTATATACTTTGGAAGAGTTCAGTTTCCCTTCTACAGGATAGCTGTTGTACTGACAAAGGTTTTAGAAAATGTATTTTTGCCTTAGTATAGTTGAAGGTATAGTAATAGCTCTCTCTTGCTTTTTTATCTTGTTGCTTTTAAAGCTTACACCTTCTAATCATTCTTGTACATATTATAACTTTCTTTGTAAGCCGCCACATACTATATAACACACTAGTGAGACCTTGTCTGGAATATTTAGTGGAATTCTGGTCACCACGCTGCAAGTAAGACATACCAGCACTTGAAGCTATGTAGAGAAGATCAACCAAGTACGGTTGCTGTCTTCTGCCCAGCTTCAAATCCAGGTGCATCCGAGGACTTAAGGATGTGTCTTATTCTGACAGACTCAGAGAATTAAACCTGTTTAGTCTTGAGTAGAGGAGGCTGTGTTGGCACCTAATCCAAGTCTTCAAAATTCTCAAAGTCACTGATATAGTAGATCCAGAAGAATTGCTTCAACTTTATGTTGAATCACAGGACTTAAGGCAGAAAGCACTCATTCATGTAAAGATTTGTGGGAATATGAAACAAACTACCAAGCCAGGTAATTGAAGCAAAAACCTTGACAACCTTTAAGAAGCATCTGGTTGAGATACTGGGACAGCTTAGCTATTTGGTAAATAAAGGAGCTTGATAGACTGAATGGTTTCCTCTTGCATTTCAAGTTTCTTATATTCTTCTACGTCACCTTGGATAAATATATAATAATAATGACACTGTGTAAATAAAAAAAGTTTTTGCCCATTAAAAGGTATGGAAAGAATACAAGAGCACAAGAACATTAAAGCACAATCAAAATTAATGAGGAAATCACCCACCACAGTATACTGCTATTTGCGTCACATCATAATAAATAGTATGCAAAACTTCAAGTTTATACTAAGACCTATTTTGGGAAGCAGTTTCCGTCCATGGTTATGGTTAAACACTCATGTTTAAAGATAACTTTCCTACATATGAAATTAGTGCGCAACTCAAAATGGGATGTGAAAGAATAGGACTAAACATATACTGCTCAAAAGAATTAAAAGAACACTTTTTAATCAGAGTATAGCATATAGTCAATGAAACTTATGGGATATTAATCTAGTCAGTTAAGTAGCAGAGGGGGTTGTTAATCAGTTTCAGCTGCTGTGGTGTTAATGAAGTTAATGAAATTAACAACAGATGCACTAGAGGGGCAACAATGAGATGACCCCCAAAACAGGAATGGTTTAACAGGTGGAGCCCACTGACATTTTTCCCTCCTCATCTTTTCTGACTGTTTCTTCACTAGTTTTGCATTTGGCTACAGTCACTGTCACTACTGGTAGCATGAGGCGATACCTGGACCCTACAGAGGTTGCACAGGTAGTCCAACTTCTCCAGGATGGCACATCAATACGTGTCATTGCCAGAAGGTTTGCTGTGTCTCCCTGCACAGTCTCAAGGGCATGGAGGAGATTCTAGGAGACAAGCAGTTACTCTAGGAGAGCTGGACAGGGCCATAGAAGGTCCATAACCCATCAGCAGGACCAGTATCTGCTCCTTTGGGCAAGGAGGAACAGGATGAGCACTGCCAGAGCCCTACAAAATGACCTCCAGCAGGCCACTGGTGTGAATGTCTCTGACCAAACTATCAGAAACAGACTTCATGAGGGTTGCCTGAGGGCCCAAATGTCCTCTACTGCGCCCTGTGCTCACTGCACAGCACCAGGGAGCTCAATTGGCATTTGCCATAGAATACCAGAATTGGCAGGTCCACCACTGGCGTCCTGTGCTTTTCACAGAAGAGAGCAGGTTCACCCTGAGTATATGTGAAAGACGTGAAAGGGTCAGGAGAAGCCGTGGAGAATATTATGCTGCCTGTAACATCGTTTAGCATGACTGGTTTGGTGGTGGGTCAGTGATGATCTTGGAGGCATATCCATGGAGCGACTCACAGACCTCTACAGGCTAGACAATGGCATCTTGACTGCCATTAGGTATCAGGATGAAATCCTTGGACCCATTGTCAGACCCTACGCTGGTGCAGTAGGTCCTGGTTTCCTCCTAATGCACGACAATGCCCGGCCTCATGTGGCAAGAGTATGCAGGCAGTACCTGGAGGATGAAGGAATTGAAACAATTGAATGGCCTTCACAATCCCCTGACTTAAACCCAACAGAACATCTGTGGGACATTATGTTTCAGTCCATTAGGCGCCGCCAGGTTGCTCCTCAGACTGTACAACAGCTCAGGGATGCCCTCATACAGATCTGGGAGGAAATGCCACAAGACGCCATCCGTCGTCTCATTAGGAGCATGCCCCGACGTTGTCAAGCATGCATACAAGCTCGTGAGGGCCACACAAGATACTGAAAAGCATTTTGAGTAGCAGAAATTAAGTTTTTGAAAAAATGGACTAGCCTGCCACATCTTCATTTCACTCTGATTTTAGGGTGTCTACACAATTGAGCCCTCTGTAGGCAGAAAACGTTTATTTCCATTAAAAGACTTGGCATCCTTTTGTTCCTAAGACATTGCCCTGTCGTTATTTGTATAGATATCCAACTTCATATTGAGATCTGATGTATCTAATGTGTTTCTTTAAAGTGTTCCTTTAATTTTTGTGAGCAGTGTATAATAAAACCATATATATTCCTTATTTTAAATATTCACATAAATGTATTTCATTATTATTTTACATTATAAATCTCAGCAGTAATATATCAGAGCAAGATGTCTTCCCTCCTGTTTAAGGGTACCTTTTCCTATTTTATGTGACCTCACATTTTCTTTCTGTTTCCTTCGTTAATCTTGCATTCAAAATAAATCTATCAAGTTTGCTTGTTAAGGTGTCCCAATATTTAGCCCGATGCTTAAAGGTTGTCGGAGTTTTCGCATCAAGTACCTAGCTCGGTAGTTTGTTCCAGATCCCCACAACTCGTTGCATGAAGCTTTCTGGTTTCAGTACTAAATGCACTTCCCCTTAAGTTTAAGTAAATGCTCCCCTTGAACCTGTTGCTGCTGTAATAAAGCATCGGCGGCCTCGATATAAATAAATAGTTCAGAAAACACATACCGAGTACATCTGCATTTTTAAAGTTTACCAACTTGTGAAAAGTCAAGCAAAATGACACGTTTTATTGGCTAACTAAAAAGATTACAATATGCAAGCTTTCGAGGCAACTATAATTACAAGTGCGACCTAATACATCACAGTGAGACCGGCGATTCTTCCGAGTGTTACAATAACAACATTGTTATAATACGTTCTACTAATATAAAAAAAAAAAAAACAAGAATTAGGTTACATATATCTTCCGGCTCCATTCCACACCAGTGGGCGTGTCAATTCCAAAAAGGAGATACGCTAACTTGTGACGGTATTAACCACTGAAGCTGCGAAAATGACGTTCGTTTCGCAAGGGCTAGTCTGTATTCAGAGAAGTGATTACGCTTCTGTTTGAACGTAGTCCTTTTTTTTCTCGCGATACTTACGCCAAGCTGCCGTGGCCGAGCTGTTTTGCAGCCTGTTTAGCGTAGGCGCCATCTTTTTGCACTAAGGTTCGGCGGTCGAGGAGGAGATACGAAATATCCTTTCGCAACAGAGTAATAATTCTTGCAGAGAAATGTGGACCAAACTTTACTCTTTTTGTTAATACCTCAAACTTGAAAAATTACATTAGTAAAATTGTATGTTCTTTCAGTAATTATTAGTATTTTCATAGTTGTTTAAATTATACAGTGCCGCTGTAAGACCGCCGAATTCTTACTTTTATTTACAGAAGCTGCAAACAACAACATCTGACACACGTGCTTTCTGTTTTATTTACTTGAAGAAATCTGTAATACAGGTTTAAGTTATTTCTCTGCCAGGCTTGATTTTTTTTTTTTAAACATTTTAATTTTTTAAAAATTTACTTGAAAATGAGAGGCGGATCGTATGGAGATCGCGACCGGGACCGCGGAAGGGACAGAGGGTAAGTAAATGTCGAAAATATCGCATTTATTTGATATACATTGTAGCATGCCTTGTTGGCGTGATAATGACGCGTATTTACATCATTGTTTGTTTGTTTATGTACACATTTTTTTTCCTTTCTATTTCTCCAAAATGGCGTAATACGTCCGGCCTACTAAGTAATGGCGCAAGGTTTTGTTATGAGGTTCATTTGATGAGAAGAATGTTCTTGGAGCGGAAATTTGTGTTTAGTATAGTTAGAAAATGTGGAAACATACGTAGTATAATAAAGATCTCGGTTTCTGTACATTTCTTGATGGTTTATTTATAAGAAAGTGGAAATTTTTGAAGCGTTGTGAGATATTTATGGGACGCGGTTGTATTTCGTCTGAAGAGGCGCCGTAAAAATCACAACACACTACATTGTTTTTAATTCCGTATTAAGAAAGTGGGCAACATTGTTCAAAATCTATAGTGAGCTTTACTCCTCTTTCATACTGACAGCTGCTGTGATTGTGTTCAGAACGTTATTTTATTTATTTGTGGAGCTGGAGGTTAGTAGGTTCCTAGAATAAACCACTTCGATCTCTCCTGGCAGCCTCAAGTTATCTGTGAACTTTGAGGAGTTTTGTATTCTGCTACGCTTTGAAGTAACCTTTTTATTTGAAAATGCACGCAACCCGTTATTGTTTTTTTTACTAGTAGAACTGTTTATAGTACTTGCTCGAAGGAGCGTACAGCCCTCCTGGTGTGGGTACTTAGTAATTTCTTGTGTGTGCTGTCGTCTCTGCTTAACACGTTTGGATTTGGTATAGCCTAAACAGAACACAATTCCAATTGGAGCTTCAGTGGTGCTTGGAAAACTCAGGTGCTGCAGTGAGCGAGTTCAGCTCAGGAGGAACATCTTTAGTGTAACTCTTATAAAAACTTTGTTGACATGGAGGAGGTGTCTAACAATTGATTTTTGCAACGTCATAACCCCGCGATTCTATTGAGCTGTGCAGTTTCGAAACTGTGAGCCTTATCGATATTTACAACTGGCCATAGTTCAGCAGTTAGTTAATGGACAGATATTGTTTTCCAAATCTGCTAATCACTTTTTACTTTTCTGTGTGTTTTATCAAGCCTGTGTCTTTATATGTACTAATTCTGTACTTAGTAATTTGTAAAATCTATATTTGCGTTTTACCTGAGAACTTGTAATAGTGCTCTGTGCTCAGTACAAAAGGAAACTGCATTGAATTGAATCCTCGTTTGCCACCGTCATCATGTGGGGGCAAATAGGCAGGACTCCTGTTTTTGGCACCTTTACAGCTGTTCAAGACTTACAACACTTTTAGATCATTGCTCCAACTGGTATTTTCGGTCTCATATTTTTTATGTGCATTACCTGATATTAGTATGTCAACAACTGTCTGTCACCTTTCAGCCCAAAACCCTTTAGTTTTACTTATGGAGATAGACATTCAAGTGATTTTTACATCTGTGGAATCTCAAACTTATACCCTAGAAAAGCAACAATACATGAAAGGCAGCAGCAGTATAGTTTAGGTCCAAGACCAACGCTTGTAAATTTGTGACAGAGGCCACTTTATTTAGTCTTTTTGATATTGTATATATACACACACACACCTATGCTGTTTAGCAATGTAGCTCATTTTGAACTCTGTGTATTTAAATAGACTAATACAGTACTCTTACTCATAGTTTTTTTTAATACATTTAATTTTATAGGAGTTTAATTTATAAAAATTGTCAAAGAACTTATATGTAGCTAAAAGTTATGGCAAGGTTGCAATTATACATTTTAAATCTAGTGGATTGTGAATGTGTACCAGAATTCAGCCTAATATTTTTAGTAACTGACCATCTTTGAAAATAAAACACTTCATCTCTCAGACAGGCATAACATTATCCTATTAATAACCACAAAGTAATTACAAATACACAGCATATAGATAAATGAAACCTCTAAAAACATTTCAAAATACATTAGTAGGTTGTTCCACTATTTACAACTGTTGAAAACCGAAGCCACAAGGGTCGGTCATTTGAATAGAAAGCCACTGACAAGCATTAAAGCAATAGGAGAAGTCGCAGTGTGAGCGATCAGGAGTTTTCATTGATGTAAAGTTTCTTTGAAAATTTTGATCCAAAGATTTGAATTTTTGCTTGTAATGTTTATTTCATATAAAAAAATTAGTTCATTGAAGATTTACACATGTTCTTATGTGTATGTGTGTGTGTAAAATAAAAACAAACACTCTTTATGAATGTTTTTAATAAATTAATATGTTGCTTTACAGATAGTTGAAAATCTATGTTTGTTTTCTGTTATGGTAGATGGCTTCCTGATTAGTTGGTGTTTCCATGTTTGTTTTTGTTTTTTTTTTTTAAGTAATGCTTTGAATACACTGCTGCACTGACTGTATATCTTGCAACTCCAAACTAAAGGAACCCTTATATATATTTTTATACCCATGTTTAAAAAACAAACCTTTCTGAAAGGTTCCAGTACTCTAATTCTATAGTTTAGCATTTCAACAGCATGAGATCTTTTTAGAATGACCAATTAATGTATACGGATGTCTCAGTTTCCTATTTATGATGCATTTACAATTATGTATAAATTTGAGGTTAAGACTTACTGTTCCATTAAGAACAATATAAAGTGCACTGGAAAAGTATTTTCATCCTTGCCAATGTCCTTGTTTACTGCAATTTGAAGCATTGA
This sequence comes from Polypterus senegalus, assembly GCF_016835505.1. Classification (NCBI taxonomy): domain Eukaryota; kingdom Metazoa; phylum Chordata; class Cladistia; order Polypteriformes; family Polypteridae; genus Polypterus; species Polypterus senegalus. Next base: position 29,710,299 of record NC_053163.1, read on the forward strand.
GTGTTTTTTGGTGTTCAAATATAATGTATGATTAGATGAAAAGCATGTGAGTGAGCAAAGGAAGCTTGTGTTTTTCTTTGTTTTTTTTTTTTTTTTTTACTTTAGTGATTTATTAACTGAAAAAAGTTATCTAACACCAGTAAACAGCCCCCTGTTTAAATCAACCCACTTAAGGCCATGCCACTTTAGATGACTCTTCCAGCAAATTTTAGTTGTAGCCTTCATTCCCATGTCACCTAGAGTAATATACCCAGCGACTTACCCTCAACAAAATGAAACGGGTGAGTCCCAACTCCTTCAGGCAACCCGTTATTTACTGTCACAAAATGGGAAGAGTATGACTGTACTGGAAGTTTGGAATGAGGTCACTTAGCTTTACATGCCCAGTTCATTTCTGTAATCTAAATTGACATGGTCTGGTGATGTGATGAGCAACTGCAGTGCAAGTCTGACATGGCCAAGTTTGATTACAGTCAGTTGTGTTCAGTATAAGCCATTACTTTTAACTTTACCTTGGGAATGAAGTGTCAAAGCCAGCACAAGCTTCAGCAAATACATAATATCACAAGCAAAAGAAGTTCCTGAAGACATCAAAAGAAAGATGTTTATATCTTTCAATCTAGAAATGACTACCAAGCCATTTCTAAGTTACTGGGCTTTCATTATACCACAAAGAGGACAGTAATCTACAAATGGAAAGGACATGGAGTAAGGAATTTTAGTAAAATCAGTAGTATTCTGTGGCCTTGCTAATATGACAATAAGAGTACAGTACATTTTAAAAATATTGTAATAAGGTGGAAACTGGTCTTATATGTTGGGTTAAATAGATGCCTAAGCCAGTGTCCCACTGGAAATTATTTTTTTCTATACATTTCCATTCTTACCTTCCTTCCTTTTTGAACTTAAATTATCCTGTAATTTAACAATCCAGGTGGAATTGCTTTAAGTATACGTGTGTGATATGCAGGGCTCCCGACATGTGACTAATGTAGACTTTAGCAGTTAAGTCATAGAAATATAATTATATTGTAACTGATGCAAAGGACCTTTGTTCTAAATTGTTGAGCAGATATGCTGTTAACACATTTCTATACGGTGGTGAGTGGGCTCCTCTTTGGAGACCCATTAGTCGCATTCCATTAAAGGCTGGTTTATACTTGACTTTTCCCTGCAATGAGTGCACAGCAAAAATGACGTAGAGACTACAAGACACATGCTTAAAAGTATTTCTACCTACATGGCGCAGCAGCCGTGTATTACAAATGGTGAATTTCAGGAAGAGGTTGCTTACGCTTGTGCCAGAATAATGAACAAAGAGCTGAATATGATGCAACTGATCATCCAAATGCAAGAAAGACATGCAAAACATTTGAAATCCATGTTCCCATCACGTGTCTGTTATGACGATACACTGCATCCAGAAAGTATTCACAGCCTTTGCCATGAAGCTCAAAATTGAGCTCGGGTGCATCCTGTTTCCCCTGATCATCCTTGCGATGTTTCTGCAGCTTAATTGGAGTCCACCTGTGGTAAATTCAGTTGATTGGACATGATTTGGAAAGACACACACCTGTCTATATAAGGTCCCACACTTGACAGTTCATGTCAGAGCACAAACCAAGCATGAAGTCAAAGGAATTGTCTGTAGACGTCCGAGACAGGATTGTCTCGAGGCACAAATCTGGGGAAGGTTACATAAACATTTCTGCTGCTTTGTAGGTCCCAATGAGCACAGTGGCCTCTGTCATCCGTAAGTGGAAGAAGTTCGAAACCACTAGGACTCTTCCTAGAGCTGGCCGGCCATCTAAACTGAGCGATCGGGGGAGAAGGGCCTTAGTCAGGGAGGTGACTAAGAGAACCCGATGGTCACTCTGTCAGAGGTCCTCTGTGGAGAGAGGAGAACCTTCCAGAAGGACAACCATCTCTGCAGCAATCCACCAATCAGGCCTGTATGGTAGAGTGGCCAGACGGAAGCCACTTCTTAGTAAAAGGCACATGGCAGCCCGCCTGGAGTTTGCCAAAAGGCACCTGAAGGACTCTCGGACCATGATAAACAAAATTCTCTGGTCTGATGAGACAAAGATTGAACTCTTTGGTGTGAATGCCAGGTGTCACGTTTGGAGAAAACTAGGCACCGCTCATCACCAGGCCAATACCATCCCTTCAGTGAAGCATGGTGGTGGCAGCATCATGCTGTGGGGATGTCTTTCAGCGGCAGGAACTGGGAGAGTAGTCAGGATAAAGGGAAAGATGACTGCAGCAATGGACAGAGACATCCTGGATGAAAACCTGCTTCAGAGCGCTCTTGACTTCAGACTGGGGCGACGGCTCATCCTTCAGCAGGACAACGAATTTAATCCATTTTGGAATGAGGCTGTAACATAACAAATTGTGGAAAAAGTGATGCGCTGTGAATACTTTCCGGATGCACTGTATCTGTGCCCAGTGGAACTTAGTTGCTCCTTCTGACTTGGTGCGAACATCACAGATCTCATGTCAACTGGCCCTGGACCCTTCCCTCTTGTGTTTGTGCATCTCTGTGTGCTGCTTCTCTTGATTTGATGCATGCACTGTGCAAAATACCAGCCTGTCCGTTGGTAAACATGCATGTGTAGTCAACTGCCCAATGTTTCTTTAAGCACAGCAGTGAAGTCTGTGTTTTAATGTTGGAAGGTGTATTGCATTTTATTGGGTGCTCTGTGATTGGTGATGGACTGTAAACTTTATTAAAATGGTACTTGTAAATGCCACTTTAATTGTTATTTCTGTCATCATGACATGCACACTATGTGTTTTGTTACCAGTACTGTATATTGTTTAGTGGGAGCTCATCAACCAAAAAAAAAAAAAAAACATGGAAAATAAGATTCAGCAAATTATTAATAATAGTAAGTTATAATTAATTCATTAGTTGACACCCAAGAACTCTGAACAAAGCCATTTAAAAGGCAAATCATTAAAATAAATGTACGAATCCACTTTTACACCATACACGTTGCCTTGCTGTTAAGCATTTACTCAGGTAGATTTTTTCTGGGGGCTAAAAAAGAAGAAAAAAAAATTACCATGGGAAAGGCTTTGTTGTGAAACTCAAATTTAACTTCTGTCATATGAGTGATTAAAACTGTGTGAATTAAATAGTTTGTTCTTTCAAAAAAATCCTTGCATTTCATAAGCACAACTTTAAATTGGGGAGAATCTTATTTTCACAGCAGGTGTCATTATCTTATAAAACTTGTTTTCCTTTGTATTACATAAACAGCTGGTCATGTCAGATTAAAACTGATCAAATGTTTAAAAAAATGAACTTTGGGCAGCTAAAAGGTTGCTAGCTGACTTTTTTCAAGATGAGAAGATGCCCAAATTACACTGGATGGCCTGCTGGCATTGACTTTCAGTGACACAGCCTCAGGGCCTAAATAAAATACATGGTTTATCATGAGTGTACATATTTTGAAAGTTATATTGACATTCATTTACACAAATTATCAACATGGACACAGAAGCACAAGGGAAGGATGCACTGCACAGGAGAAGGAAAATAATTAATATTTTACACATTTGATTACTTGGCACCTAAATTAAAGCAATTGGCTTCTTGAGGTGAATTTGTCTATGTGTTTTATCTGTATGACTGCACATGAAATGGGTCAATTACAGTCAAAGTAGTCCTTCAGAAAAAGTAACATGCAAAATGTTTTGGTTAATAAAGACAAATTCAACCTCAATTCATTCCTTAAGTGAAAGAACATTTTGTTTACTGTCATAAAATAACCTTAAACATCTTAAAATGTAATATTTCTACAGTGAACAGCTGTGTGAAAGTAGTGTAAATATACAGTGTTAAAAGGGAAGCCACAGAGAAAATTCCTGTGCTGTCTGCTGACTACAGCTCCTTTCTGTAAATTCCATTGAACAGGCATTGAAAATGTGCAAAGCAGTGAGGCTTTCATAAACGAACAGTGGAAAATCAATTTAAGAGGCCATATATGGTGAAATCTATGTGTCCAGTATCATGTCTGTCTCCAGAGTTTTTTCAGAATTGCAGACCCTGTAATTGGCAGAGTGGCCGTCATAGTATGAGAGCCCTGCAACGTGCATCACAGGGATACAAGGTATGCAGGCTTTCAGAAATGACAATTCCAGATGCCAGCTACAGTTTTTGTTCACTACTCCTTCTTGGCAACCTTTTTAACTAAACTGAACATTTAGGGTCACCTGTATTACATATGTGCTTGGTGAAATCTGTAAAAGAGAAAAAAAAGACTCAAGTTTATGCCTTGAAATGTTGGCCTCTGCACAGCACTGAACTGTCACACTAGGACCTTTTTTTACTTAGCTCCATTGCTAGATGAAAACTATCTAAAGCTTATGCTTCTTGTGATTTACTTTTAAAGTTTTGGTGTATAAATTGTTTCCCAGCAAACACTAAAACTCTTTAACAGGTTTGTTTGTTAAGCTTCTTTGAATAAGGGTAACTGCTAATAAAATAATGGTAATGAGAAGAGAATACTTAAAATTGTTATAGTACAACATACTACATTCTGTTGTTTCATTTGTAAACCAAGTAAAGGCAAGGAGTACCTTTAATTAAACAAAAGATGAATATTAAAAGAAGATATTGCTCAGTTGGCAGCCTTCACAATAATGCACTGCAATGCACAGGGAAGTTGAACCCATTGCTGATGTCTGGGCAGAGACGAGGAGACATGAGAAACCTTTAGGATTAACCCACTTACTTTCTTTACCAACCTGTTCACACTTATTTGAAACTGGCAAAAGGAATTTATCATTTTATATCCATACAAACCTACAGTAGGTGCTTGTGTTTTTTCTGAAAGATAGAAAATTAACTTTTGTAAAGCATCATGCCTCTCAAGGAAATAGTACTATAATAATACCATTACATGCCCAGTGGATGGTAGCAATATATAGATGGTATACCTTGCTTGGGACAAGTGTCTCTTTGTATGTTTAGAATATTAACACATGGATCAGGAACTTAACAATTGACTTGTCACATTAAAATAGTTAAATGTAACAAAATATCATGCTCAAATAAAATAACATTAACAATGGTTATAAACAGTGCACCCAAATAACATTCACTTATTGTCATTAAATAAAATGGTAGCCAGCATTCCTTCTTAGCATCAACACAACAAAATTAACTTTAAATATACATTGCAATACCAGTACCATCCCAGAACTTGAAACACAGTAACTTAACTTGCATTGTTTCTGGGGTGAATCTATGGCTAATATGTTGGCATTTGCCTCCCTAACAAAATTATGTGCCATCCCATTTGTCTCCCAATTTAATCTATCTATCTATCATCTATCTATCTATCATCTATCTGTCTATCATAAAAAATTGTAATAACATGATTCACATAAGTTTATTTAACATAAACATGTCCTGAGCTCAGCCTTCTTTGTAAACCTCTTCAGAGAATAATGGTTTGTTCCACACACCCTTAGCGTATCCTCTGCCTTTTTTTTTTTTTTTTTCCCTGCCGCTACAAATTTAACAGCTCGCAGTTTGTGAGATTCAGATGATCTGTCTCTGAAAAAAGGAGCCGATAATTTTATAAATAATTCGTAAATTCTCTACTTTTTGCAGTGTGTGCAATTTACAGCCAAGTACTTAATTTAAGTCTGAGGTTTTCAAACTCAGTCCTATGGACCCACTGTGGCTGGGGGTTTTTTGTTTTGGTCAGATTCATAATCGGTGACAACTGATTTAATTAAATTAGCTCATAAATACGCCTACCTTAAACATGTATGCCATATACAGTATATGCATTTCAAAGAATGTTTTCTTGTTGCAGTCCTATTAAAAATCTTCCTGCCACCCCATGTAAAACTCTCTCGATCCGTCCCTTCTTTGTTTATTTGCATTTCAAGAGAAACTGTAAATGCATCACTTTCCAGCTCACAGGTACAGTTAGAGAGCAATGACTTTTGTACCATCTCCAGCCTCTGGTCTTGCACCATGACCAAAAAAGTACATGCATTAATAAAATTAATCAATCTCACATATAGTACTGAAGTGCACATCACGCCTGAAATTTCTTCCTTATATCTGAACCAATACGATTTGGTGTGAATATTTAAATATTCTAATGGAACCTTTTTCCTGTAATATACTGTTTAGTATTTTTGATTTTCAGTGTCTGGAGGTATAATTAACTATTTCTGTTTTTAAATTGTTATTTTAGCCCTCGCTTTGGGTCAAACCGTGGTGGAGCTGGTCCTCCTCCCAATAAGAAGTTTGGGAATCCTGGTGAGAGACTGCGCAAAAAGAAATGGGATTTAGAGGAACTTCCTAAATTTGAGAAGAACTTTTATGCTGAACACCCTGAAGTAGCACGAATGACACCAGTAATTTGTTTTATTTGTATAATTGTTATAGCAAATAAAAAGTGAAAATAAATGTATAATATGAGAATTCATCTTGTTTCAGTTTGAAGTTGATGAATATCGCAGGAAAAAAGAGATCACTGTCCGTGGATCTGGATGTCCCAAACCAATTGTCAGTTTTCACCAAGCACAGTTTCCACGTAAGTACTTTATTTTTCATTTTTACTTTTTCTACCATTTAGTCAATGTTATGTTTAGCTTCAGGTCTTTGTCAGTTTGTTGTGGACAATAGCTGCGGTGTGCTTTTTATTTCAGTGAACTCTCCTGTATCAGAAATTTCTTGTATGTATATTTTCTTAGAAAACAACAAAATCAGCTATGGTTGTTTCTCAGACATTTAACTAAGTGTTGGAGTAAGCTGTCTGATGAAACAAGGAGTTAAATTTACAAGACTGGCCGTGAATTAACATATTGGTTGGAACAAAAGCTTACAGCCATTAACTCTCCATACCTGGATTTGCTTTATGCCATGTAAATGCTGTTCATTAATTTGGCAATTGAATTTTCTCATATCCAGTAGCCTTTGGTCATTTAGCAGTGTATCTGTTCGCTGTGCGGAATCCCTGTAAGAGTAGAATCCAGTACATGTGCATAGTTTAGCATTTTTTTTTAAACTCTTCATCACTCCAGAAGATTGGAAGAGGTAATATACAAGACTGGGCCGAGGAAAACAATGAAACTATTGAGTAATTCAGGAAATAGCTATTTAGCAACATTTTAGTAGCAAAAAGAGAATATCTCTCACATTTTGAGTTAGCAAAAGTTTAAACGTGGACTATAACTACACGAGTAGCATAAGATTTTTTTGTTTATTTAATTTTTCCATGCACATTTTTCACAGTGTTTGCCATTGTCCAGAATTGGTTATTGATTTCTTCCCATTCATAATGAATCTTCTTTATATCTTCATTGAAACATCAGATTAAAAATTTGATATTTTTGGGTAGCGTCAAAACCTGTTTGTTTTTTGTTTGCACATCGTCATAGAGGTAACTGTATTTATTACTTTTGCAGATATTTCTTGCATTTTTACATTTCCCCCTGTTCAATTTTCTTTAGAATACGTAATGGATGTGCTTCTAGAACAGAACTTTACCGAGCCTACTTCCATTCAAGCGCAGGGCTTCCCTTTGGCCCTAAGTGGTAGAGACATGGTGGGCATTGCACAAACGGGCTCTGGGAAGACACTGGCGGTAAGTGAAAAATCAAGCACTGTGGCCTGTTTTATTAGATTAAGGATGCTTACTTTTGAAGGTAGTGGTCACAGTTGCCTAGTAATTAGCACTACTGCCTTATAGTTCATGAAACCTAGGCTTTAGTCAGTGTTTGTATTTTATAATTTGACGGAGTGTGGTTATGCACACATGAGTCCTTTTATTAATGGGTATGCTCCTCATGATCATGAACTGGATTAAGTGATTTTAAAATGGATTCTATAGTTTGGAAGCTTAGATTTATTTAGGAGGAAATTCCTTAAGTTACATATGACTGCCTCTGTTTTGATACTTACTGTTTCAGTGATATTTAAATTATGAGTTTGTTGGTTTATGTTAAATACTTTTTTTTTTTTTTAAATTGGATTTATTTTTTTTTACTTGGAACTGTAGTACCTGTTGCCAGCTATTGTCCATATTAATCATCAGCCTTACCTGGAACGAGGAGATGGCCCTATTGTAAGTATATCGACTAATCTTAACATTCAGAATTAAGAGTGAACATCTGAATTTCTTCAGTTTTCTGGCCTACTCTCCATTCTAATCATTCCTTTGGCCTATTTTACTTATGTTGTGAATTTCATGTCACATTCACATCCAACATTAGGATTTAGCTTTTTTCTGGCCATGTAACCTCAATGTAAGTGTTTTATTTAAACAATTCACAAGTGGGTGATCAGCAAGGCCCTATTTTCTTTTTTTACTGTGCCAATTTCTTTCTTGTGAACAGTGCTGCTCAGTTTGTCGTTTAAAAGGATTGGGAATGAGTTTTCTATGTATATAGTATTCTTTTCACTGAGCTTATCTGGAGGTGGTCAGGTTACTCTACCTTTTAAAATGTATTTTGTCAAGGCCATGTCCCTTATTCACAGCGGCTTCCTATGATACCCTATCTAAGAACCATTTCTTTAGATAGGTGTTTAATTTCGAATTAATTATCTTAACTCCAAGCATCTCTTGGTCTTTGGAGTTCTGTGTAAAAACCATTAACCCCAAGTCTCTCAGGTTAAACTGTTATGTTCCAGTGCACACCATTAAGCTTGACTAACATCTGGAACAGTATTCAGATACCATCTAAAGAATAAAATGTCATGTTGCAACAAAAACATTATCCAAAACGCCTAATAGTGTGTACATGAAAAGCTGTAAAGCCGGCTTTAGAAAAAACTAAAGTTGGAACATCAGCTGAATCAAGTAATAGTAATGACAGAGTGAATTGGTCAACAAACATTGACACAGATAATGAAACTAAGGCAAAAGGCGATGTACAACTGTGCCGCCATGATGTGCCTGATGAATTTGGTCATGTGATGCTTCATTGTGGCAGAATGGCAAAATAATTGTGATCATGTTGTGACATGTGAATCACTGTCTTACACCCCAAAAACATGAGGCTGAGTCTCAGTATTCAGAACGATCAGCTTTATTAACAACTTCAAACTGGAACTGCAAGCCCATTTATTGAAGTGGAAGCTACCACTTTGACACACCAACACAGCAAGCAAGCTGTGACTTCATTAGTCATTCCGTCACGGCTCCCTTCTTCGGTCCAGGTGCTGATATACCTCCTCAGGTTGGTCCTGTGGTTGCGTATCCGTGATTGGGATCAGATTGTCAATTTGGGCCAGGTCATTGACTGAATGAAAATACCCCTCACCACCCCCATTGCCCCCGAATCGCCAATCTGTCCCTGGCAGACGACGGAAACTTTATGCGGAAAGCTGTGAGCAAACTCATTGTCACGGTGATGAGTTTTCTATGGCCAGCAGACGCTCTGCTGTGTGATGGGGCCACAAAGGCACTATTGAAGCAGGATGAGTAGCGTGGCGGGGCTGCGTGCACATCACAATGTGTTACGACAAGAAATACACTAGTTTCATAGGCACTGTTCATAATGCTGCAACTGTCAGTGTTTGTATCAAGGGAAATGCAGAAGTCACTAAGGCTTTGCAGTGGTAGCCTTCAATAACTCAATTACAGTGTCGATTGTACAGATCAAGCACTGTTTTCATGCATAAGCAACTGAAAATAATAGAAAACTACACAAACTCTCTTCTACTGTCCCTATTTCAATATCAGTCCTTGCATTGGTGACTGTTTCAAAAAGTGTTAGAAGGACGTGTACTAAATTTCTATCAGGGCAGAAGAGGACCCTAATCATACCTTTCTTGCCATGTTTATGTTGACATTTTTGTTTTAACATGTTTCTGTTACACACTAATTATTCTTGTTGAAAAAAATGTAATGTTTTTGCCTCATTTCTGAGAGTAAATTGATACTAAGGTTGCTAAGGTTCATCCTTGTTTTTAGACATTTGAAAAATGTCTATCTTTCAAATTACTGTTGCCCATCCATTTAAATTGGTTCTGCTATCCAGCATATTTCAAATGTAAAAATGTTCTGATTTTCTTAATATTTTGGTGTAAGACTTGTACTGTTTCCTTGTTATATACAGTGTCTTGTGTTAGCTCCAACAAGAGAACTGGCTCAACAAGTGCAGCAGGTGGCTTATGACTATGGAAAAACATCACGTATCAAGAGTACTTGTATATACGGGGGTGCACCAAAGGGTCCTCAAATAAGGGATCTTGAACGAGGTAAGTTCCCTTTGAAATAGACGAATGTAGGTGGATTATATTTGAAGAATTTAATACATTTTATTAAATGCAGAATTTGATTTGTCTGTATTGTATATATCAAAACTTAACAGCTTTCTTGCATTCTTTCAATAGGTGTAGAAATATGTATTGCCACTCCTGGTCGTCTTATAGATTTCCTTGAGGCCGGAAAGACTAATCTGAGACGCTGCACATATTTGGTCCTGGATGAAGCTGACAGGATGTTAGATATGGGCTTTGAACCTCAAATTCGCAAAATAGTTGACCAAATCAGGGTAAGAAGGCTACTATTGCTTTGTTTTGTCAAATTCTATACTTTTAACTGTTTTATACTAGTTAGGGCAAGGTTTTTAATATTCTACCAGAGCACATTTGAATGAATTGGACACATTTCTAATGTACTGGCCCAAAAATTAAGGAAGAAAATGTCTTGCTGTTTAAATTTATGTATAGCCGGACCGTCAGACTCTTATGTGGAGTGCAACCTGGCCGAAAGAAGTTCGACAGCTTGCTGAAGACTTTTTAAGAGAGTATGTCCAGATAAATGTTGGTGCACTAGAGCTGAGTGCTAACCACAACATTCTGCAGATTGTTGACGTTTGTCAAGAGAGTGAAAAAGACAACAAGTAGGTGCTTTTTGTTAACCTTTTTTTGTTCATCACGCATGCAGTCATTGTCATGTTTATAAAGTGGTTTCTTCCCAAAGTCCAAAGACGTGCAGGTTAGTTAGTTTGACAATGCTAAATTGGCCCTAGTGTAGATGGGTGTGTTTTCAACTTTCAGTGGATGCCTTGCACTCAATCCTTGCTTGGAAAGGTTCCAAGTTCCCCATGACCCTGCTCGGGATAAAATGAGTTTGAAACTTGGATGGTGCTGATGTTTCCAAAGTGATAAATTACAAACATTGTATATTTTATGTGTTACTTAAGGTAGCAATTTTCCTATCCATGACAAAAGTCAGAAGGAGTTGAATAGCCATAGTACACAGAAGTTGGTGCCTTTGATTTCGGCAACATATTTTTTGTTTGAGACAGTGTAATAATGTGTTTCTAGTATATCGGTAATAATGCTACAGTATTTACCTTTTATGAAACAGGTATTTTCTCAAAATAAAATGCAGCATGTCCCAGCGCATTGGGCCTTTGTTTGCTACTTGTTACCTTGTTTTTGCACCAGCAGCTGTCTTTTTATGCAGAGTATTTTTTTTAAATGCACAACATGTTTTTTATGCTGTATTATGACTTTCAGTATTAGCAGAGATGACACTTGCTAATGGAGTTAATCAGGGTTTGAAGTATGATATTAAATTATACTTTCTCCAAGTGCAGAAATAGAGGAGTCCAGTTTCCTTGAAGCAACTTAAGCATTCAGTCATTATTGTAATTTCCTGACAAAAACTCTTCTGCTTCTTACAACTTGTTTATTTTTGATAGACTTATACAGTTGATGGAGGAGATAATGGCGGAGAAAGAAAATAAAACAATTATCTTTGTGGAAACCAAAAAGAGATGTGATGACCTTACACGAAGAATGCGAAGAGATGGGTAAGTGTGTTTTGTTTTTGCTTTTATTTGATCAGTGCACATATATGTACTGCTTAAAGAGTTAACATGATAATTAATACCTATAGGTGGCCTGCAATGTGTATACATGGAGATAAAAGCCAGCCTGAACGTGACTGGGTCTTAAATGGTAAGTAAGTTGTGTTCCTTTAATGAAGTACTGTGTAATACAGCAGTTAACCTATTAATACTGGAGGATATCATTATAATAATTCAGAGGCACTTCCAAAATGTGTATGCAGCGTATTATTTACTAAGGGTTATGCAGTGAGTCAGTAGTGGAATCAAGGAACAGGTAGTGCTTTGGGCAGTATGCTGCCAGCTTATCCTCTTGGTCACAATGACATCATTTTCCAGGTGTGGCCAATATATTCAATATGTCACCCTTTTGGTCTTTTTTTTAGCATGACTGTCCCCATAATTTGGATTATTCCTTTTGTTTTTTTTTTCTTTTTCAATTAAATAGTCATGCCATGTACAGTAGCGCTATATTTTCCGAGCCCGTTTCTAAACAAATTACATGCTTTTACAGTATTTCAGGTCAGTTAGGAATGCTTGTGTGTGCAGGATTAAAGGTACTAGCAAGTTAGAATACAGATTCTGAACTATTTTTCTTCGCCAGTACTCTTGAATTAAAGCGGTTTTATTTCTTTAGTGAGGATGAAAGAAATTGCGAAATTGTTTTTGATTTTTTTTATTTTATTTTAGAGTTTCGTAGTGGAAAAGCTCCAATCCTTATTGCAACAGATGTGGCTTCACGTGGATTAGGTATGTTTTTGAAGATGGGATATAAGTTGATAGTGTTTAAAAAATATTCTCATCGTTATACTTGATACTTTGCCAATATAAGTAGAAAATGCGTGTTTTTTATTTTATTTTAATTCCCCATGAACAAATATTTTTAACCAAATCTCTTTTTTTTTTTTTTTTTTTTTTTTTTCCAAGTTTCTTCCTGCATTTGAAGCGTACAGGCTTTGGTTCTGCAGCAGGACCTAGGCATGACTACTCGAGTGCCCAGATGTGGGGGAGAAAGGAGAGGAGAAAGCCAGGTTAATCAGTCCCAGCTGTCATCAAGCACAGACCAATGTGCCAGCTCTGCCTGCCTGATCGGGAAGGAGGGCTGGTCCAGTAAATTCTTCAGAGAAGGGGGTTTGGGGGCCTCCCATTTCAACATCCCTCAACACAAGGCTGCTGTCACATAATTTAGTTGTAGTTTTCACTTCAGCCCAGTTTGGACATAGCTTTTTTGCACATAGTTGGTTATGTCTGAGGGAAGAGAGACCTCTAGTAGTAGTTGTCTCAGCATTCTGTTGTTTATTTTGACAACATACCTGAGGCTTCTATTTTAGTTGTTGACTGCAGTTCTTCTCTGTGTGCCGAGATTAGACAGTTACCACAAATCTTTAGATTGTTGGCTTATTGTTTTTTTCACAGGTCCAGTAAACTGTAAATCCTTTTTGATTTAGCAGAAAATATACATCTGCTTTACTCCGATTTTTGTGTAGAAAACTGCCGTTTCTGGTATTGCATTAAAGATTTCTTCTAAATTAGTAGGGTTTACAGCAGTCAAAATAGGTGGTTTCCTTTAGTGACACTGATTTTGGAAATTGACCTGCCAAGATAAACTATATTTTGGGTCGAAAGTGTTCCATGTAGCCAGAAACTTTTACCATATAATTTGCAAATTATTTATTGTATTTAATTTTATGAAAAGTACTTGTCCTGAAGATAGTGATCTGTGTGAAACAAAGGAAGTATCAATAGCATAGTTTTATCCAGATCCTATTTTGACTGAAATGTTTCAGTCTTTTTGGTAACATTCTTGTTGTTTGTTACAGACAGCAAACAAAAGCCTTGCCTGGGTGTGAAGAGTTGAATAGTTTATAATGCTGAGGCCCCCCCGTACCATCCCCTTTAGACCTCCCTAAAACGGTCTCCCTCCTGACGTCATGTCTGGTCCTGGCTGACAGGATTCCAGGTCTGTCCGATAACTGCTCGATCACGAGCCTCTGCAGAAGGACATGAGCTTGGAATGATTTATGTGCCGAATGCTTCTTTGTGTATCTTGCCTAGACAAGATTTTCGAGATGTCCCTCTACTGTCCAAAGCGTCAGTCTGTGTATTCTGACTGGTGTTTTGTTGTCCAAAGCCAAAAAAAGATCCTTGTTTGTCTGTTTCTTGTTACTTAAGTAACCTGGTGGTTACCTGGGCTCTATTGATACGCTGCCTTGGTGTTCCCGATTTGGTCTCCATTGGTCTCCTCCTTGTTCATTTTAGCAAGGAATCAAAATTGCACTTTCTGCAGAATTTTATGTAATAAGTATATCTTTTAATGTTAGATTTTTAGAGATTTTAGGTCACTTTAATGTTGAAATCTTGTGTAGATTTGCACCAAAAGGCACATTTTAAGAGAAACGCAAGTACTTAATATGCCGAAACTTCATGATAACCACATTCAGTAGTGAAGAGCAGTGGAAGACAGTGAACACATTTCATGGCTGGCTGGCTATATTTGGCTTAGCTGCTTTTTCACTCTTGTGGGCCAGCTTCTTCCTTTTCAGTCATTGGTTGGCACTTGTGGGCCAGCTTCTTCCTTTTCAGTCATTTGTTGGCAAAAGGGAGAATAGTGCTTTTATCTGGCTGCCTCCACATCTCATTGTGCAAGATATATTTTGTGAGGGGAACACTATTCCTGTTGGTGCACCTTCTACTTAAGGTAAGTCAGAAAATGAAGTTAATCTGTTCTAGTCGTGTCTGTGTTTACCTATAGTGCAATTTTTAACTAATGCTTTTTTCTTCCTTTCACTTCTTTCATCTCTCTGTCTCTCTTTCTCTATTAACAAATAAAAGCTTAAAATATTTTTGGCCATTCTTTTAATGTTATTGTAAACTTTCTTTTCCATATTTAAAACAGCTCATTTCATCATCGCTCTCCAAACCTGTATTTTGGGGAAGCCTGCAAAAAGGCTGTATATGCCTGGTTTCAGTCTTTGGTTACAGGCGCTAAATATGCTGGGAAAACTTTGATACATTTCTTACCAAGTAACCGTCCTTTGCAAGTGTCAATCTTAATGGCCTGGGTAATTTATAGGGATGATGAGTTTGTGTCTACAGTACTGGAGGGTGGAGAACAGATGTGTATTTCTGGATTTTAAATCAATCTGCAAAGGGACCTGTTGTGCAAAAACGCACTTTGTTTTTGCAACTTTTTTTGGCATTGCACTTACAGGAGACATTCGAGTTTCTATTACTATGGAGCTTGCAAGCGCAGCAGTGTCTATTATGAGCCCATCTACTGTAATGAGAAACAGACTTGTGTAACTTCATTCATGGCAAGTTAAGAGAATTTTGCTCTCTTTGTCACTCCTGCACCTAGAAGAATTCAGTAGCAGCCTATTCTGGCAACCATATTTACATTGTCACTGTTTTATATATAAACCTGTCCTGTTTGCTTTGGTTTTAAAAAGTCTATGTCTTACTCTTAATGGGTATAATGTGGCAGTTAAGGTATTCATCAAGCACACTAGTTGCATTTTTTTTTAACTTAATACCAAAACGGACAGTTATGTAATGGGACCGCAGAGAAGCATAAGGCCTGTGACTATTCCTCACTAAGTCAAGAGTATGGGTGAGTGTGCTCAAGTGCACACTGATCCAAGCATGTAGGGGTTTCTAACTACTTTGGGATGTGCAATGCATGCTCCCTTCCCATTTACTGGTCCAGTGTCACCAAAGGGGTGGAGCATTGGAGACTTGAAGAACCTCCAGAGTTGGAGATTGTCATGTGAGAAAATAAAGAGAAGTCAACTAATTTAAAATATTAGTCTGCAGTGAAGGCAGGCAGTGAACCTTATTAATTTTGTGGTGTACAAATTGTCCATACTAGCCTCTTGTTTACATGTATTCTTTATAATAACCATTTTTTAGGTGTTTTAATTTGGTATAGTCTTAAAAGGAGAGTGCTCTGTAAATGTAAAAAAGACCAATTATTATAAAGTATGGAATTTCATTAGCTGTCGCAACTGACAAATGGAATTGGCTGTAAAATCTGCTTCCTCTGGTAAGAGCGTAAATGGACCAAGTGAAGCTGAAAGTATAAATCATGAAATTTACCTAAGTTTAATTTTAAAATTGAAATTCACAAAAAAATTTTAAACATTACTTACAGTGCTCTTAAGGTACTGATTTGTATTCTGCCACTTATTCTGTTTTCAAATTTGACCATCCACTTGGGAAACTGCAATGCGAGTTATTTTGAAAATTAAAAAAAAATATATGCAGACATCCCAATTTTGCGCTCTTTCCTTCATGTTCCAAACACATGATTGAATGAACAAATTATAACAAGCAGTAAAAAAATATTCTTAAATTGTATATATAAAATTTCCTTTTAAGAGTTGTCTGAGTTATAAACAATTTGTCATTTTTGTGTGCTTTTATCTGCAGGTAAGTGTAATTTGCTCTAGATTAATGATTGTGTAGTACTTAGTTCACAGACTTTCTCCAAAATGACCAAAGTAACATGTATACAAGACTTTATTGTGTGCACAAGTTAATTATTTATGATTGTTAGAAAAGGTAGACCTTTTTGTGTTAGTCTCTGTATGGAACAAGACAAACCAGAAATAGATTTTAAATTCTAACTTTTAAGTTGAACAAGGTAAGTAATTAACAAAAAAAATATCTAGATGTGACTTGCTAGTGAATTTTCAAACAATCAAGCAGTTGGCTCAATATGTATATATTTTTTTCTTTTACTAACTATAATGAAAACTCAAATGATGTTAATAAATAGATATTTTAAAGTAAAGCACGTTTTTATTATATTGTAGAAGGTTCTCCTAGCAGTAATAGTTGGAGAGTACTTCACTTTAATTATCATTTAGGTTGTATTCCATCTGCCTTGTGTTTGTTCTAATTGTATCTTTTTTGTTTTCTAATTTTAACACCACCTGTGGTGGCTGTTGATCAATATTCAGATGTGGAAGATGTAAAGTTTGTGATAAACTACGATTACCCTAACTCCTCAGAAGACTATGTACATCGTATTGGCCGAACAGCCCGTAGCACAAACAAGGGCACGGCCTATACCTTCTTCACTCCTGGCAACTTGAGACAGGCTAGAGAGCTTATCCGGGTTTTGGAAGAAGCCAATCAGGCTATCAATCCCAAACTGTTGCAGCTAGTGGACACTGGCAGAGGAGGTGGAGGTAAGGGCAATAAACTTTTCAAACAGTGTTATTCCTTGAGTGTTCTATTGTTCTTGAGAGGTGGTGCCAACAATTACAATAGTCCATGTATACAAGCTTAGGAACATGGTAGGTAAAAATGGACTTTTGAAAATGGCAATGATTAATACAAGTAAAATGCAAACTGAATGTAATGATACCTAGTTAGTTACTTGCTCCTACTGCAGCATAAATGCTCCAGATCTAGGTCTTGTTTTCTGTAATGGATGCCAGCTGCCATTTTTTGTAGTTGTGATTTCTTCTTGTTTCAATAAAATAATATTCTTTGCCATCAGGGTACAAATAGTTTGTATTGCACATTTTGTCTATAGGCCGCATCACATTACATGACTTCTCCAGAGATTTTTATTTGTATGCTTAATTTGTCTAATTTTAATGAGCCATGGTGGGGGTGTTTGAGGCTGAACTCCCTGTACCTCTGAATGATTCCCTTGGGCACCGGCTCAGTCATGCAGCAGGTTATTGTTTAAGAGAAATGTGTAAGCTTTTAATGCTTTGGAAATGTGAATTTGCACTGGAAAGTTGTTCCAATTGAATATTCCCAGTGATGTCTCGTCATGTAATCTTGTGTCCTCTAGCGATTAATCAGAGCCTGCCGTCATCAAGTTTTACATCCCCTTTGACTAAAAGTTGTGTATGGTAACAATGGCTTAAGTTAAAACATTAGGTGTAGGGTTAATGTATACTTAGTTTAATTGAGTATTATGTGTTTTACAGGTGGTCGTTCACGATATCGTAATGTTTCAAATTCAAACAATCCAAACTTGATGTACCAGGAAGAATGTGATCGTCGTATGAGAGGAGGAATGAACAAAGATGGTCGGGGCAACATGGGAGGCGGTAACTTCAGAGACCACAGGGGAGGGGGCAGTGCCAACAGGGACCACAATGGAGCTGATCGCTCATATGGCAGAGACAGAGGCAGAGATCACAGAGGGAACTATGCCACAGGAGCAAATGCCACAAACTATGGGGGATCAGGAGGAGGCCATAACAATCAAGGATATGAAAATCAATACCAAGGTTATGGTCCTGGTGGCGGTGCTGGAAACCAAGGTGGTTATGGTAGAGGTGGGCAGCAGGGTGTTTCTGGTGGCCTTGGTGGCGGCAACATTGGAGGTGGTGGTGGCAATCCAGATCAGACACCACAACAACAGCAGCCTCCACAGTCTCAGTATGGTAATATGGGTGGTAGACCAGGTCAGGGAGGTCCATCTGGTCCGCCTCAGCCTCTCATGGCCCAACAGTTCGCTCCACCTCAGCCGCCTCCAATGATGGGATATATGGGACAGGCTTCTTTTCAATACGCACCCCCACCTCCTCCTCCCCCACCTCCACCAAGAAAATAAACCAGATGACTAAGTTGCAGTTCTGGTTGAGTGTGTTTAGGGAAAATGTGCGGGTTTGTGTTAATACTTAACTCGGCCAAATGGTCAGGTTTAAAGTTAGTTATTCAAAGTCATAACTTTCTTGACTCCCTGAAAAGTCTGTTAAACAGCCTTTGTTATGAGTCACTTCAAATAGTGTGCACATAAGAAAGATGCCCTTATAATTTAGAAGTATGTGACCTTTAAAATCTGTAAGTGGATGTCGACACCCAACAGAGACAGCATCTCACCAGACAAGAATAGTTTTAATAAAACTTGAAATTTCCAAAGCCGATTGCTAACTTCTCAAGCAGTGTAACTCAGAACTTTGTTTATTCCCTGAAAATGTGGCGCTTGATGGTTGGTTTTTTTAAGGAATACCCGATATTTAATCATAAAATTTAAGTTTCAGAAATTCTGGGTAGGTATAAAATTGTTTTATACTTGTGATGATTTTCCTTTAAAATAAAATATCAATTTCTTTTTCAAAGTTATTTGCAAGGCTGAAAGAAAATTTTTTATCCTAGGATTTAAGGTTTAAAATCTCTAATTCTGTTGTATGTGATGAGCATTAAGTTACTTGGTGATGAATTTTTGTATGTTTGCCTGACAACCAATCCCCATTTTTCTTCCTTAAGCTTAATGAGGTCTGCATCCCTCCAGTGAGTATTGCGAGGTTGGCACAAGCTTAAACTTCAAGGAAGATAAAGTAAAATCTTAATGTAGTTCTGGATTTTTTTAAGTACTCCCAGACTATTTGAAGTAGATGTATGTTTAGAAACACAAAACGTAGTTAAAACTACCAGTTAAATGGTAGCAGAAGGAAGGAAAATGTTTTATTACAGTTGCGTGTGTGTATTTCTGCGTTTAATTTAGTAATATTTCTAAAGACCGTTTGAAGGGGAAATAGTTTATACACGTTCCTCCTTGGCTGGACGTATTGGAAACTGCTTTTTGAATGCATTTTAAATTTAGATTTTGTTTTACATTGTCAACCTTTTTCTTTACTTCAAGTACTGTAATAGCCAGGAGCAGTTGAAAAGAATCACTATTATTGTTGCACTGCAACCCATTTAGTTTGCAAATTACATTATTTGATTTTGGTTTATTTATGTACAAAATCAGTATTTTAGACAAACTGGACAGTCTTTAACCGTATCAAAGTGGACGGAATATCTCATGTGAAGCTTGGGTTCATCTGTGTAGTAAAGGTAAGGCTTACTTTGAAGGAAAAAGGCAGAGCTTGGTGGGCGGGTGGCTTCAGTTTTGTTTTTCTGTGCCCTTTGATTTGTAGCATTGCTTTGTAGGAATCAAAGTAGATTTTATGTTTGTTGTGTAATTCAATCCTCATTGTCCATATTTTTGATACTGTATTGCATTTTATAAGCTTGAAATACAAATAAAAAGAAACTGGTACAAGTAAAAATCTTTTCCAATGCCCAGAAAACTATTCATGCCAGCATAAATGTGTGTGTGTGTGTGTGTGTAATATATACAGGTGCATCTCAATAAATTAGAGTATCAAAAAGTTAATTTTTTTCATTAACTCTCTTCAAAAAGTGAAACTCGTATATAGATTCATTACACACAGCGTGATATTTCAAGCATTTATTTCTTTTTATTTATGTGATTATGGCCTCCAGGTAATGGAATCTCAAAATTCAGTATCTCAGAAAATCAGAATGTTACACAAGACCAATAAAAAAAAAAGATTTTTAATAGAGAAATGTTGGCCTACTGAAAAGCATGTCCATGTACGCACGTGATACTTGGTCAGGGCTCCTTTTGCACGAATTACTGCATCAATGTGGTGTGGCATGGAGGCGATCAGCCTGCTGAGGTGTTATGGAAGCCCAGGATGCTTTGATCACGGCCTTCAGCTCATCTGCATTGTTGGCTCTGGTGTCTCATCTTCCTCTTCATCGATTCTCTATGGGATTTGGGTCAGTCGAGTTTGCTGGCCAATCAAACATAAGAATACCATGGTCATTAAACCAGGTATTGCAACAGCAGCAGATGACATGGCTCCCCAAATCATCACTGACTGGAAACCTCACACTGGACCTCAAGCAACTTGGATTCTGTGCCTCTCCACATTTCCTCCAGAATCTGGGACCTTGATTTTCAAAAGAAATTAACAATTTACTTTCATCTGAAAAGAGGACTTTGGACCACTGAGCAACAGTCCAGTCCGTTTTCTTCTTGGCCCAGGTAAGACACTTCTGACATTGTCTCTCGTTCATGAGTGGCTTGACACGAGGAATGTGACAATTGTAGCCCATGTCCCGGATACGTCTGTGTGTGGTGGTGGCTCTTGAAGCACTGACTTCAGCTGCAGTCCACTCCTTGTGAGTCTCCCCCAAATTCTTGAGTGGGTTGTGCTTATCCCTGTTGTTTGTGCACCTTTTTCTGCCACATTTCTTTGCTTGGGTACAGCACTCTGAACAGCCACCTTCTTTAGCAGTGGCCTTTTGTGGCTTCCCCTCCTTGTCGAGTGAGGGTGTCAATGACTGTCTTCTGGACAAGTGTCAAGTCAACAGTCTTGATTGTGTGGCCTACTGAACCAGACTGAGAGACCATTTAAAGTTTCAGGACCCCTTTTCAGGTGTTTTGGGTTAATTAGCTGAGTGGAGTGGGACTCCAGGAGTCTACAATATTGAACTTTTTCACAATATTGTAATTTTCTGAAATTTGGGTTTTTATTAGCTATAAGCCATAGTCGGCAAAACGAAAAGAAATAAACACTTGAAATATATCACTGTGTGTGTAATGAATCTATAACATGAGTTTCAGTTTTTGAATTGAATTACTGAAATTAACTTTTGATGATATTCTAATTTATTGAGATGTGCCTGTGTATATAATTTTATCACTTTAAATAATTGTTAATTTGATGCAGCAATTACTTTCTGGTTCAAAAAGTTTTCTTCAAAATATAAATGAGTAACAGTAAATAATGTAAGTAATAATACAAACGAGAGCTTGTTTGTTTAGCTAATCGCTGTTGTCCGTATGTCTCGTCCAGATTCTCCTTAAAGGTTGACAAGTTTCCCACAACTCCTCCTTAAAGAAGTGTTTTCTGGCCATTGTCCTAATGGCACTTCCATTTGGTGTCTACGAGTATGTGATTTGCACTGGCGCTGAAGGAGTGCTGCCGTTTCAGGTCGCTGCTCAGTGTCCTTTGCCCGAGACTGAATGGGTTTCATTCTCTCTGTATGAGAGTGACACGTCCTCAAGTCCTGGGGTCCATCCGTTTGCTTCTTCTCTGCACAACTTCAAGCACTGTGTGTTTGTTTTTTGTGGTGTGGTGACCAGACCTGCACACAGTACTCTACATGCTGTCTCGATGGTGCGTTTTATAGTCCAAACATAACATCCCATCAAAGGTTTTTATGATAAAACCAAACATTTTATGTGCCTTTTTCATTTCTTCTGCATATTGCTTAGATGGAAACGACATGTGCCAGCATAAACTCGTAAATGCTGATCACAGGTTCTTTCCTGTTGGACGGTTATTCCCATCTTGTATTTCTAACTGATTTTCCTTTTCCCCCCATGTAGCACTTTTCTCCATTAAACTGCATTCTTTGAGTGTTCGCCGAGTTCTGATGGCTGTCCCGGTCATTTTGAATTCTTTTTTTACTGCCTCCTCAGTGTCTTGCTATCCCTCCAGGTTTAGTGTCTCCTGTGCCTTTGAAAACTTTTCTATCTATACTCGAATCCGTGTCATTAATATAAATCAGAACAAGTAATGGTCCAATTACAGACCCCTGAGGGGCTCCACTAATGACTCCAGTCTCCTCTTATCTGTACCCCGTGTCCAGTTTGGTAGGTTACCTCTGATGCCTACAGCTTCTGGTTTCAGAATTTATCGTTGGTGTGGAACGGAGTCAAAACCTTTTTGAAAGCCTTGAGTAAAGGAAGTTGTATGCTTTATTTTGTCAGTTATTCTGTTTGTATGAAAAAATGTAAAATATTGGTTTGGCAGGAATTTCCTTTCTCAAATCCATGCTGGGTGTTCTTTAGAATATTATTTCCATTTATATCATTTTTTAATGTACTTCTTATTATAGTTTCCATAATTTGTGTGGCACAGAAGTATGACTGACTGGTCTATAATTCCTAGGTCCTATTTTGTCTAACTTCTTAAAAGATTGGAGTCACATGTGCAACTTTTCACTCCTGGAGTACTTCTCCTGTCAGAAGTGACTGGACTGCTGCAAAGGGCCTAATAAGGGATTAGAGTGGACAGTACAGCTGGTAAGATCTCACCAGGTCAACAACATTTATTTAAATAGCACATTTTCATACAAAAAAAAAATGTAGCTCAAAGTGCTATACAAAATGGAGAATAGAAAACACAGTAAAAAATAAGTCAACATTAATTAACAATTGAATAAGTAAGGTCCGATGGCCAGGGTGGAGAGAAAAAACAAACAAAAAAAAAATAAAATCTGTAGGGATTCCAGACCCTTAGACCGCCCAGTCCCCTCTGAAATGAAACGGGCCTCTTTGGATTTAGGGTTCTCACGGAAGGACTTGATGATGATGGTCACATAGACTTCTGGCTTTCAGTCCATCAATGTTGGAGTAAAAGTAAAAATAAAATGTCAGGGGAGTCTTAGTAGTCTTCAATGTATTGAGGAGAACTTCTGCAGGAGGCATTCCACTTGTTTCATCCTTTTATAAATACTTGTGTGAGGCTTTTGTTCAGTTCATTTGCGATTTCCTTCTCGTTTTCAGTGATTTCTTCATTCTTGTTCCTAAGGTTTCTTACATTCTGTTTTCTCGTCTTTTTGCTGGAGTAGTACTGAAAAAGTTGCTTACTGTTTGTTTTTTTTTTTTTTTTGCTTCTCAAGCGCTCTTTATTTTGGCTTCTTTCTTGATGAGACGGATGATTTTTTTTTTATATATATATATCTTTTGCTGTACATCAGAATTATCTGCCTTTTTAAGTTTTCATGTACAATGATCTTTTCAGTTTTACTTTTTAAATAATACTTCTATTTATCCATTCTCGACAATTTTTTAGTCTTTTTGTTTTTATTGCTTTTTGGAATAAACTTATTTTTATAAGTTCGTATAAAAATAAGTTTATGTTTTTATAAATTTTTATAACTTCAGAAGATCGCTGAAGTGACACCAACTGGCATTTATAATTGCTGCAGTTTTGCTTTCCCATTTGATATTTTATATACTTCCTCATCCCCACCAACTCTACTTTCCACAAGTTCTAAGTCTTCATTTTGGTGGACATTTGTGTTTTCAAAGATTATCTCATTTAACCGTGTTGTGAGCACTGTTGCTTAAAGTATGTCTTTATTCTTACAAAAGGTAAGATCTAGACAGGTGCCACCAAGTGTTGAGCTTGAGACAAACTGGGTGGGGAAAAAATGCAGGTATTGTAACGACGGAGGTGCACACCAAATGGGAGTCGAGCAATGACCACAGCCGTACTTTCAGAAGAAGGCCTCGGGTAAGATGTCGTAAAGCTGTAACACTGTCACATGGTGTTTTGCTCTGGTAACGTTTGATGTGTTAGTGTAAAGAATTGCAGGCAAGGAAAAACATAAAGGACCCTTTCTCGTGATGTCCTTGCCTCCAGGTTACGTTATCGGAGATGCATTGACAGCTGATCATGAAACAGGAAATGAAGGAGTTGAAGGGAACGAGCAGGAAAATCAAAACCAGAATCTCTCTTCCGAATGCGCACAGCTACTAAACACAACTCTAATCTGACAAAATCATGATCGGCCGCTCACTGTGACCACCATGAAGGCAACACAGAAGCGCTCATATCTGACCGCATTCAGACCGTTCCAGACAGGTGCGAATTAAGTCCTGTCCCCCTCCTTCCCCCATATATGCTGGAAAAGAAGGGCTACGCTGAACCCAGGGCATAGGAGCAAGCCGGCGGCTGATCTTATTGGCTGTAGTATAAAGGAGGCTATGTCACTGCAAATGAGAGTTGTATGCACTTAACTTTAAAATACACTAGAAGAATGAAGCTGCCAAGCAAGACCGGAACTTCATTATTCTAGCCAATGGGAATAGTCCGTGCTCACCAGCCACTCGCGAGCCACACCTCCTTACCCCTCTTCTGAACTGGAACGCGCGTAATTCACTACAATGATTCGAAACTTAATAAAAACATTTTTTTGTTGCATCAAACTCAGAGGAAAAAACGTCAATCAAACCTCCACATTAGTGACGTTTCACGATCAAGACTGACACGGGAATCGATACTAAAGCACGCCCGTCTCTACACATCATTGCAAGGCCAAACACCTCCATTCTCTTAAAAAGATAATATACTCATCCTAGGTAAACTCTGGTATTACACATTTGTTGAGCAAACTGAAAACGATGAAAAAAGGTGATATATATATAATTATGAAAAACAAGAATAATAAAAATTTGTGTTAACTGAAACATTAAATTGTAGGGAGACCAAATCTGATGACGTATCCATTAGTTTGGGTTGTTCTACTCACTAATGAAGGTGCTGGAGAGTGGTGGTGACATGCTGCCCGTTGATTAGTTGATGCAAGTGTTCTCTGTACGTGTGACATTAATGGCCCTATAAACTTATACAGTGGAACCTCGGTTAGAAAGCATAATTCGTTCCGGAAACGTGCTCGCAGTCCAAAGCATTCGTATATCAAAGGGAATATCCTCATAAGAAATAATGGAAACTCCGATGATTCATTCCACAACCCAAAACTATTCATATAAAAATGATTAATACAAAATATAAAGTAAAAATACATAAAACAAATTAACCTGCGCTTTACCTTTGAAAAGAATCATGGCTGGTGTGAGTTTCTAAACTCTTGTGGGATTCCACCCAATGGGACGACACGTGGAAGAGCATCCCAAAGCAATCGCCGTCTCCCTGCGCTTTAGCAGTTTGCTGTAAAAGTGAATCCGAAAAGATCGTGGGCATTATATAAGCACCTGCCGTCGATGGGTGATACAAGGAACATTATAAATGCGCAGGGCAGAGTACTACTTGGCAACGACCTCGCCTGACTGCTGCGTCTGTGTATAGGAGAGTGGCAGATCCCGCTACAATAAATGACCGCGCTTTTGATGTTTCAAGCTGAATAAAGCTGGTGTTGTTAAAGTACTGAGACTTGGCTTCATATTTTGGGGTGCAAGACGGGGACTCGCACATCACAGCACACACACACACAGTAGTAAACAGTATACGCTCGTACGGATGTTGACTATATGAGTGAGGCACGCCAACTTAGATGGAGAATAGGAGACGATTGCCCACGAGAGAGAGAGAGAACCACCATCAGATCAGTTGTGATCACATGACACGCAGCAGACAAAGCGTATCCATACTACTCGTATTGCAAGACCACGCTCGTTTATCAAGCCAAAATTTATTAAAAAGTTTAGCTCGTCTTGCAAAACACTCGTAAACCATGTTACTCGCAAACTGAGGTTCCACTGTATAGCAGTATTCATTTACCCCTCAACCTTCTTAAACGTTCCCAGGCCTGCTACAGAGAAGTATCTCCACACCATGATGCTGCTGCCACCAAGCTTCACCGTGCGGATGGATGGTGTGTTTTTGATAATCTCCAACAGCCAAAACTACTCAATTTCAGTC
Source organism: Polypterus senegalus (assembly GCF_016835505.1). NCBI lineage: Eukaryota > Metazoa > Chordata > Cladistia > Polypteriformes > Polypteridae > Polypterus > Polypterus senegalus. The sequence continues at coordinate 29,736,359 of NC_053163.1, forward strand.
TCATCCGACTATGGAATCATCTTCCACTTTATCTAGAGTCTCCTATGTGCATTCTGGAAAACTCGGGCTGAGATGTCATGTGTTGTGATTGCTTTGAGCAGTGGCTTTCTCTTTGCTATTCTCCCAGGACGCTGTGGCTGCTGAAGCTCTCCGTAAACAGCTGGTATATACAGAGTCTCTTCAACTTCGGCCGTGAACACTCACAACCGCTTTAGAGTTATCGCAGGTCCCCTGGTGGCCTCTATCACTCATCTCCTCCTTGCACATTAAGTTTCTGAAGACCGCTTGCTCTAAGCCACACTTTCTTAAACTCTGGGTCTCAATGCCAAATCGGTCACAGGTTGCTGTTGGTGGATAGTTTGTGAAATACATGGCTGAGGATTGACTAAGCAAACAACATCTCTCCGCTGAACATTCTCGACCAAATTCCCCCCACAATTGTCCAAAGGGGACACCAACCCCTGAGAGCGCCATGGATCAACCTCAATTCTCCCTGCGTTGGATGATCAGGCAGTTCACAAGGAATGGGGTCTCGCAGACGCTAAAGAGGGCGAGAATGGGCCACGACAGGTAAAAAGTTTAAAAGCCCTGCTCTAAGCAGATTTGTGCCATTTGTTTTCCTTTTTTTAAAATTGCAAATCTTGGAAAAATGGAAAGAATTTCAATTTTCTCAAAATAAAAGACAACAAACATGACCTAGCAAAGTTGTGTATAAAATATAAAAGCCTGAAGCGCACAGCACTGTTACTACACCAAAATGTACATCAAACCACATTACCCGGCTATTGTAAATTAGAATGAAACAGCAAATTAAGCCCAAAAAAAGAATAACTTTATTTCCCATAAATACATATTTGCACTACATTATTAGAGTGTAAATTTACATAATTGTGAAACAAAATATTTACAAAGCCTTTTTATCAGAAAACAGTAAGTTACTCTTTTTTTTTTTTTGTTTGTTTAAAGAAGTCAAACAATTCAAACATTCCTGCAGTAACGTAGTACGGTTGTGGTTCCTAAAGATGGTGCACAACGGCCCACAAGCACGTGATGAATGAAGGGTTTGTCAATTTGAACACAAATGTCATGAGAGTAAAAGGTGGTGGCAACAAAGCAAGGCTGTGTGGTCCGTTAAGTGACGGTCAGCCTTCCGTGTATGAAATGCGAGTGATGGGAAGGAGACAAGTGTGTCCATTTAAGGCTAATAAGCTGAGCAGGGCTGACACCATTTGCTAGCAGAGTTCTTCTGCATCAAACAATCGTGCACTCACATACACACATTATTGTCTATTTTAATGTTGTATATAACATTAAAAGGAAGAGTCTAAACTCTCCCTTTAAATAAATATTCCAAAATGAAACAAAAATACAACAGGCACATTCGGCATTTAAGTATAAGATGGTTCTGTTTCAATTACTAGACTTCTAAAACACAGGCATACAGGCAATTTCTTCCATGTTAGGCTAAGTGGAAGCAACCGAGGTTGGTGGCTTTTGTTTCAAACCCTGCATTTTGTTTGTGATGTTCCTATCTGTAAGTTTAGTTCACCTTGAACTGCCATATCTCCTAATGATTTAGGACCCCCCCCACCCGACCAAATGTGACAAGTTCAGTAAGAAAGAAGACACTCGCCTTGGCTGCCAGGGCTGGCCAACTGAATGCTCCCCTCCTTCACATAATGAGCCAAAAAGCTTTAGTGTTGTCTTTCCAGCACAAAAAGAAACACACAAGGAAACAAGTCAGTTAGTAAAGGATTGTTTGAATGGTGATATACATTAGCATTGGTTCTTGCTTTTAAAAGCAAAATAAAAAAGATTTGTGCTATTTAATATCTTTTACCCAACTGCATAAACCATCAGTGAATCCTCTTGTGATTTGTCTTTGCGATCTTTGGAAGACACCTTCAGATTTGCGCAGCAGACCCAAATCTCACTTCCACAGTGCTGAGCTGAGCTGTCTATTGCTAAGTTGTGATTAACGTTAAATACTGCACATCCAGAATGTTAAGAGCTCTTAGTTCAATAGAAAGAGAAAAAAAAGTCACAATTCAGCAAGACATTTGGAAGTTTATGCATTTCATTTTGGGATGTAACTTAAGGTTACAGGCCCACCTTGCTGCATATGGAATGGCACGCCTTGTCAAGTATCAAAGCAGTACTTTGAATATTTTGATGCCCTATCTTTGAAGTAATATAAAAAAAAAAAAAAACTCATGATAAGTGAACAACGCAGATTCCCATGCTAACCCAAAAACGTACTTCGGCGCCCCTTCCAATTCAACACTGCACACGTACTTGGACTGTTTTTATTGCTGCCAGCAATTTAAGGAGGTAAATGAAAATGGCCAGGATAGAGAAGTCAAGCTGGCTGCACAAAATGAGAAGACGTAATAAAGAACTAAGCAATCCAATGTAAGGCAGTAAAGAGCTACAAAGTTTTTTGGGCTGTTCAGATGCTGACTTTCTCGGCCTAAGAACGCAAAGTTGCTGTTATGGTGAATCAGTGCAATCATTTCTCCTTTTCTGCACTACTCTACAATAGCTCAGAAATAGACTGAAAACCTGCTGTTCATTCAGTCTGTCCAAGTTTACCCAGTAGTCGATCCTTTAGTGTCTTGAAGATTCTGTCTGCAATGTGTTTGAACCTACATATGACAATACATAAAGACATATGCAACAAACTAGCAGAGCTCCGCAGTGCAGTTTTGTCATGGACAGTATTTAGCATCACAGTAAAATTCAAGGACTTAATACGTGAAGTGGGCTACATCCTTCTGAGGTGGAATGGTTTGCTTCATAACAAATCAAAGCCACAGTGCCTTAAGAAGCAACACTTTACCCTAATAAATACTGGAAATCCCATGGGACATTTCCTACATAGCTGGCAACAATTCAGCATAGTAAATTAAAAAATCTTGAATTTTAGTAGTCATTCAAAGGAGGTTGTGTGTGACTTACCACAAACTGAAGACAAAAATAAAAGAAGAAATAAAAACAAAGATATAAAGTTTGTTTCAGAGGTGGGAAGTCTTTTTCTCGTTTTTTTCCCCCCTTAAACTTGGATACACATCAGTTGAGAGTGTTGCTACCACGTCACTTATGGCAAATTTTAGTGATAACTGAAGAGCCAGTTGACTGCTGCAACAAATTGTGGTGCTGGCACAGGAAAATCATTCTCTTTTAAAGGCAACCCCAGGATTCAGGGGTAGGAAATTGGTCCACATCACCCATCTCATCATATGTTTCATCACCCATTGTGAATGTCAGCTTGTATCTTAATCGCACTTTCTCCTAACATAAAGGAAAAAAAAATGAAAACATGTTAAAGATTAAAGAGGACAGGCAAAAAATAGAATGAAAAAAGTTTTCTTCCTTAACATGTCAGAAATACAGGTATTTAATTATAAAAATGAGTTTCATTCCTTGCACAATACTTTCTTTTGTAACAATAGTACAAGTCTCCTCTAAAATTAAATTAACCATAAAAGTATTTATCAACAGCTTCTTGATGCTACTTTTGAGGTCTAGATTAACACATCCAATGCAAATGTCGATACCATGGGGAAGGAGGACGAAAAAACCATGACGTGATGATATATTATAATAATAATAATAATATATATATTGTCACAGATGAGCGGGGACACTGCCCGGCCGGGACGCCTGGACAGTCCCCGATGTGGGCAATATTACTCCTCGGCCACGAGAGGGCAGCCGCCCGGGCCTATTTGGGACACTCGTGAGAGGACGTGGCCACCGCCAGGGGGCGCCCGGACAGTGAGGGAATCCTGGATGGCAGCACTTCCGCCACACCTGGAAGTGCTGCCGGAAATAATTCCAAGACCACCCGGAGTGCTTCCAGGTGCTTTCCTGAGACTTCCGCCACACCAGGAAGTGACGTCAAGGGGAGCACCTGGGGCTCATCCGGGTCAGGATAAAAGGGGCCGCCTCCTTCTAGTAGACGAGCCAGAGTTGGAAGGAAGGAGACGAAGCTTGTGAGGAGGAGGAAGGAGGTCAAAGAGAGAGAAAGAAAGAGAGAAAGAAGAAGAGAAAGAAGGAGAAAGAGGAAGAAAGGAAGAGAGTTGGTGAGAGAAGGCATTGTGGTGCTCAAAAATAAAATAAAGGAGTGTGCTTTGGACATCCTGGTGTCAGTCTGTCTGTGTTTGGGGGTATGTTTTCCACTATATATATATATATATATATATAAATAAACACACACACACACACATATAAACATATATATAAGATTAAGAAGAAAATTAAACCTTTTTAAACTGAGGGAAAATATACCAATAATTATTTGTTAAGGGTCTCTTTGTATACCACATTGTGAGTTCGGCCCTCCGGTTGTAATATGACCAAGCTGTGAGTTGAGCTTACTCTTGAGCATGCAACGTACAGTTGGCCATGTGAACAGTAATCTTGTTTCAAATCTCACAACTTGGATTGCTGCTGTCGGTTTGAGTTTCATGGTTTGTTTCAATTACGACAGTATTTGTAGGACTTGTGTTGAAGAGACATTCGGCATCTGTCAAGCGTTGTAAGTATACAACCGTTTTCATCGATAACATCACATCCAGCTTTTGAGAGTTTAGACATTCATAAACATCAAAGTGTCCATTACTGAAATCGTCACCTGTCAATCTTAGATGTTTAAGAGGCATTGGCGTATGTCGAAAGGTGTAAAATATTTGGCCATTTCGGTACACTTGAAAGCAACAACCGAACAATTCACCGGCAGCCATCAACTCACATGCAGATGCATAGGCGAAGGGCTTAAGCATTTCACTCTTCTAGTGCTCCTGTGTAGAATAATTATCTCTTGTATCGTCATCAGTCCACACCTTGAACCTGTCCCAGTCATTTAATACATAAGACACAATGTTCCTCCGGATATCAAAAGTGAGCCTGATATGGCCATGCAATATGTAACAAAGAGAATGGAAAAGGTAGGTGCCATCTCCGGGCATGGAAACCACTCGGTAAGTGTCAGTTCTTTGATCGATGGTGATCACCTCAATAGACATGTTAATGGGGGTACAGTTGGAATGATAAAGGAAATGGGTACCTGAACAATGTAAAGTAAGTCTAAAATACCTACACAATAACTATAATCGTAATAAATGAACAATAAAACAGTGGAGAAGCCGTGGATTGAATAAAAGGACTGTAGTTATCAGCAGGGAGATGTGAATCCCATGGCGAAGCAAGGAAGGGAATGTAGAGACTGGAGCGACGGACAGCCTTATATAGGCAGGCAGCCAACAACATGGGAGGCGTTGGGATGGGGGACCCAACGCCGCCTCACACGGTGACCGAGCTGCAGGCTATGGACGTATATATGCACGTAAGTAGGACTCAGTTAGCGTTGGGAACCTGCGTACCAAATTTCTTGAAGATGGGCCCATAAGTAACAAAAACCGTTGAAAAGTTCAATATGGCGGCTGACAGTAGCGTCATACCACCGAAATAAGTACGTACATCGGTTTTGGTTAGCGCAGGGAAGCCGCCTACCAAATTTCGTGAAGATGGGGCCATGAATAAGAAAGTTCAACATGGCGGATGTTGTTGACCGTTATGACTGTTACGCGTAGAATTTCAAAATGAAACCTGCTTAACTTCTGTAAGTAAGCTGTAAGGAATGAGCCTGCCAAATTTCAGCCTTCTACCTACACGGGAAGTTGGAGAATTAGTGACGTTGGAAAGTTCAATATGGCGGCCGACAGTGGCGTCATACCATCGAAATAAGTATGTACATTGGTTTTGGTTAGCGCAGGGAAGCCGCCTACCAAATTTCGTGAAGATGGGGCCATCAATAAGAAAGTTTAACGTGGCGGACATTGTTGATCATTATGACCGCTACACATAGAATTTCGAAATGAAACCTGCTTATCTTTTGTAAGTAAGCTGTAAGGAACGAGCCTGCCAAATTTCAGCCTTCTACCTACACGGGAAGTTGGAGAATTAGTGACGTTGGAAAGTTCAATATGGCGGACGTTGTCGATGGGGCCATAAATAAGAAAGTTCAACATGGCGGACGTTGTCGACCGTTATCGACCGTTACGTGTAGAATTTCGAAATGAAACCTGCTTAACTTTTGTAAGTAAGCTGTAAGGAATAAGCCTGCCAAATTTCAGCCTTCTACTTACACGTGAAGCTGGAGAATTATTGATGAGTGAGTGAGTGAGTCAGTGAGGGCTTTGCCTTTTATTAGTATAGATAAACTTATATAGTATGACAGCAGCAAACATCATCAGACCTATCATTCTTCTAAAACTTAAGTCTATATATTGTATGATAAGGAGAATAGGAAGCTATCAATCACAACTTGTAAGCAGGTGAATTTTGTGGGTGTTTTCGAAATAGTGCATTTACGGTTCTTCTTTGAACTTTTCAAAACCGTTTTGTAAAGAAGTCTAAAAGCTATAAAAAACATGTTTACCAAACAACCCTCTAGTCTGTTCACCTAACGGTGCTCTGATTCATCATTGCAGGGTAAACGAATATGTAATGCTCAATTTCAAGCTCTGATAAAGGACATCTAAATTATATACAGTTAGATGTGTATACATGTGCATGTAGAAGTTGGGAATCAGAACAAATGGACTGTATAAACATACTGTAAAAACAACAAAAACATTTTCCAATGTTTTCTTCAGTTAGATTTACAGGACACCTCTTTTTACAATAGAAGACTCTGCCATTAAATATGGGCAGATGTCATTTTCTTGCTTTATTTAAGACAAAATGTTAATGCTACAAACTTAGAAAACAGCTTTAAATCAATTCCATGCTAAAACACAAAAAGAAATTTGGAAACCTAACATTAGCCTGCTAAGTTTACGTCATACTTTCTCACCATATAAGGGATGTACAATCCAAATGTTTTTCAAACTGTCATTGTACTTTCATACCTTTTCTTACAATTGTGATTTAAACTGTAGTGTCTGGATTACCAGTAATATTTGTTAAATTAAATCAGGCTGTAGAGGTTGTAAGCCTACATGGATGATTCTCCAGACACTATTAAATCCATTTTTCCTTCCACATTCCAGAGCTATTTGTGTTACGGTAACTGGTGATTCTAAACTGGCACCATATGAGTGGGAGGGAGTGTGGGTGTAGTGTTGGCTCTAAAGTTTCTTCCTGGCATGAGTCTGATGGTTTTTAGCTATAGGTTCCATCTCCCCTGTGCCCCGAAGTTTGAAAACGGAACAACTTTTTTATTTTGCCATGGGAAATCATTACTAAGAGGCAAGTATAGTATGTCATCTTATAGACTCAAATGTATTAAATACAGTATATACCTTATGTGGATTTGCTAGAAGGAGGACCTGTGTTATTGCTGTAGGAGGTATGATTGGATTAAATGCTGGAAGTTCTGTTCCCGAGGGAGGTTGCAGCTTTACCTTCATCGTCTAAAGAAAGAAATAAAATTAATACAATCATTAAAAGAATCTGTCTTAATGAGAAAACATAGTGACACAAATAACTGCATGGTTAAAAACAAGTAAAACCAGACACCAGAAAACAAAATCCTTATATTTAAGATACTTTAAAGAACAGCATTACCTTGGGTACGGCTGACTGAAAGACAATATTGTGCATAGGAAGGGGGGCAGTGCTAATCATAGAAATGACCACCACCAAGACATCTGGCCGGCCAGGAGGAGGATCTTGAGCAAAATGAAACAGAACTCGAAAGCTGTTACTGTCAAACACTGTCACGGGCAGGATGCTACCTGTCATGAAAAGGTGCATAAATAAAAAAAAATACAATTATTAAGTCAAGTCCAATTATAACAGATTTTAGTTGGCAAAGTGATTTACAACAATAAAAGCCATGTGCTGGATCAACTAAAGACATCAGAAAATAATACATAAAAATAATAATAAACAAACCATATAGGATGATGGCAAAACAAAAGAAGGATAAAATATGCACATGTATAAAATGAAGAATATAGTTACAGACTAAAACAACAAAGGTTCAGAATTAATCCTTTAACATAATCTAAAAATAAAGCAAGTAAAATAATTTTTTTAAATAAGATTTTAAATACTGAAACTTGAGGTCATACAATGGCGCTGACCCATTAAAGGTTTAAAAACAAACTGTAAACTAAACAATAAAATCCACCCTACGTCTTATAGGGAGTCAAATCAATAGTAGCCAACACTAGTGAAACGTAACATCATTTTTTGGTGCCAGTGAGCACTCAGCATTTTGAGGACTGAGTTGAGTGTTAGTGATGGCTCTTAGCTGAATAAACAACTTTGAACCAATAAATTTATCTGTTTATCAAATTTAACTCAGAATAAAAAATAACACCAATACAGTATTTCAAACACAAGACTTAATATGCATGGTAAGCAGATCCACGTTACTGACAATGTTATTAATGGAGGTGGGAGGGCCAAAAAGGATAATCTAGGGCTTATTAGTCATTTAAATGAAGAAAATTGAATGCCAACCCACAGTTAACTAATTACGCAATTAAAAGTGTTATTGGGGTTAAGGGTTAACTTTATCTTCTGGTTTCAAAAAAGGTAACTTTGAGAATTGTCTGCATAATATTTATGGTGGTAACATATACAAAGAAAAAAAAACATTAGGTTTCAGAACAGACCCCTGACGCACCTTACAGGAGAAAATGAGTCACTAAAATTAACAGTGGGGAAAAAACTATTAATTAAATATGAGGTAGGGGTGCGCGATATTGGCAAAAAATTGTATCTCAATATTTTCTGGGACTTTGACGATAACTATAATTAGATAATATATGCATCCTTTAAAAACATGCTTGTAAAAGTCATTGATCTAGCTTGGTCTTGTTAACGGGATATTAACTGCAGCTTACTGATGAAATTAATGGAAACAATAGTTAAGGAAAGCAGGTCTTATTTAGTTACTTGAAGCTGAAATAAAATAACACGAAAACATTAAAATCACCAGTCAAAGTATTACTGAAATCAGACAGTGCAAGTATGTGTAAACGATTTCAAATCACCCCACAGGATTTACATAAAACATTGCACTAAGACCAACAAAACTGTTATAATGACAGCATTTTAAACAGACACGTAACCTTAACATATACAATATATGAATGCAAAGGGAATAAAATACTAATCACAATTGGACTACAGGGCATGAACATTACAGTCTGGATAAACATGAACCGCTCTGCTGTTAAGTCAATTGTGCAGCATATAAGCAAAAACAAAAATCTAACATACTGTACTACCTGTATAGTGTAAAAATCCAAAGTTTTGTCAAATACTGCACAGGAAAAAAACTATAGCATTTGTTATAACATACTGTCATATAATGCGCAAAGATTTTATGAAAAAAAATTACTAACTTCAAGTTCTGTCCAATATCGCAGAAAGAAATCAGAAAAAAATAAAACAATTATAAAATTCCACTGAGGAAATATAAAGGTGTGTGACAGGAATACCAGTCTGTCCACAGCATCTGGCTTCACAGCAGCACAGTTACACGTTACAACATTTCCTCTGGTGTTCAAAGCCCTCTAAGAAGGGCTGTTTGAGGTGGTGATGCAGGTTACTTTTTTTTTTTTTTTAAAGTTTCCCCAATTTGAGGAAAATGTACTTCTTGTGGTTTCCACCACTCAAGTGGATTTACATCACTGTCCACCTCAGATATTATTAAGTAGCTCTTGATCTCTTTTTCAATGCCAGTGTGCAGAGACTCTCCTTTCCTGAATTCCTGTGTTTCTTTGAAATAGCTACCAAGACATGTTGCAAAATAAAATATAGGCATATGTTTCTTACAGAAATAAAAATAATCCTCTCTAACTAATTACATAATTCGTTCAAATGGATTAATAATCTGTCCAAACATATATATATTTTTTTTGTACCTTATTCCTAGGGGGCTCTATACCAGATCAATTTCACTTAAATTGAATTTTATAGAGGTGCCCAAATTACTCACCAATTGCAATATGAAGCCTATGTCCAAAACAAGGAAGCCTTTTGGAGTTAATTCATAGTGCACTGACAACATTAGCCCTTCTGTCTGTGGTCTTCTCGCAGTGACCATGATGGTTTCATCAATGAAATGCACAATCAAGGAGAGGTATAGCTCGGATGTTTGGCTTGATCACAAATACATTGTTGTGGAAAAATGTGAAACCTTCTACAGTTTATGCATCAGAGTTTGGCAACAAGAATCATACAATTTAAACAGAGCTGTTTGATTAAAATATTTTCGGCCAGGCAGTGTGCATCTTGGGTCTAAAGTATTCAAACGTTGTTGGAAACCACCCCTTTCAAACACTTGAACTGGCACCATATCTTTTGTGATATAAGGATTAATCTTTTATGTATTCTTCATATTCTGTGTGGTGGATAGTTTGTAGATGGTGAAACAAGTTAGTTGTCTGTAATGGTAACCGATTTCCAACACAGTTTGCAGACTGATGTCTTTTGAGCATCATCAGTCTTTTCAAAGCCAAACCACTACACTCTGCATGAGTGATGATGGTCTGCATCTTGCAATTAAACCTAACAATGTAGATTATGAGGCTGTTTTATCCCCTGGTGCTGTTTACTCTCTAATTTTTAGGCAGCTATGCTAGCTTAACTTGTGGTTCGCTGACTGTGCACGCCAATGCCCTCGTTTTTTTTTTCACACGCAGTAGTCTATGCAGTTAGGTTACAATGAGACATTGAATGTGTGGACTCTTAAGGCATATTTCTGAGTGTTTTTTTTATTTTTATTTTTTTGCAAAGTGAGTGACATGCTTGATAATTTCAGCTTGCTCATCATTAAAACAACAATTAAGATATTATCTTAGACGATACATATTGGACACTCCTAATATGAGGTTACATATCAAAATGATTATGATAATGTACAGTACTAAAAGTACAAAATATGTTAAAATTGACTCATATGCAAAATAAAGTGGGTATAAAAAGTGATTTTATTGCTACTTTATTTTTTCGCAATATATATTCTTCATACAGGGAGTGCAGAATTATTAGGCAAGTTGTATTTTTGAGGATTAATTTTAATATGGAACAAACACAGTGCTATCAGTCAATCCAAAATGTTAATAAACCTGAAACCTGAATGTTTCACAACGGAAATGTGAGTGTGAACATCATCAGGGGAATACATATGTGCACAATTATTAGGCAACTATTAGTGTGCAGATTTATTATGCAACTAAAGTAAAAATGAAAATTTTCCCATCTCACTTGTTTATTTTCATCTGTTATAGTGAGAATAATAAACAAACACCTCAAAATTTACAAATAAACATCTCTGACATTTCAAAAAAAATAAATCAATCAATCAATGACCAATATAGCCACCCTTCTTTCCAATAACAGTCATAAGCCTTTCCATTCATGGAGTCTGTCAGTTTCTTGATCTGTTGACGATCAGCTTTTTGTGGAGCAGTGACTACAGCCTCCCAGACACTCTTCAGAGAGGTGTATTGTTTTTCTCCCCCGTAAATCTAGCGTTTAAGAAGTGCCCACAAGTTCTCGATAGGGTTTAGGTCAGATGAGGAAGGGGGGCCATGTCATTATTCCTTCATCTTTAAGGCCTTTACTGGCTGGCCACACAGTGGAGAAGTTTGATGCAAGTGATGGAGCATTGGCCTGCATAAAAATCATGGTCTTTTTCCTGTATCACTGTTTGAAGAAAGTGTCTTCGAAAAACTGGCAGTAGGTTTGGGAGTTGATTTTGAGTTCATCTTCAATGCAAAAAGGTCCAACTAGCTCATCTTTAAAAATACCAGCTCATACCAGTACCCCACCTCCACGTTGGAGTGGAGCTCTGTGCCAATTACTTACTGATCCACAGGTCCATCCATCTGGTCCATCAAGAGTCACTCTCATCTCATCGGTCCATAAAACCTTTGAAAAAATCTGTCTTCAGATATTTCTTGGCCCAGTTTTGACGTTTCAACTTATGTTTCTTGTTCAGTGGTGGTTGGGTTTCAGCCCTCCTTACCTTGGCCATGTCTTTGAGCACTGAACACCTTGTACTTCTGGGCACTCCAGGTAGGTTGCAGCTCTGGAATATGAAAGTACTGGAGGATAATGGGTTCCTGGTAGCTTCACGTTTGATTCTTCTCAAATCTTTGGCAGCTAATTTGCATCTTTTGTTCTCAACACGTTTCTTGCAACCCTGTTGACTATTTGCAACAAAATGTTTGATGGTTCTGTGATCACACACCAATATCTTAGCAATTCCAAAAGTGCTGCATCCCTCTGAAAGACTTTTTACAATTTTTGACTTTTCAGAGTCAGTTAAATCTCTTTTTTGGCCCATTTTGCCTGAGGAAAACTAGCTGCCTAATAATTCTGCACACCTTAATATAGGGTGTTGATCTCCTTAGGCCACACCCTCCCTCATTACACAAATACACATCACCTGACGCTTAAATCCAATAAGCATTCAAGTTAATACAGCTTGGAGTTGGAATATACGCATTAAAAATGATGATATGGTCAAAATACTCACTTGCCTAATAATTGTGCACACAGTGTATATTGAAATTGGATTTTATTTTTTTTTTTACATTGATCAGCACACCATATTACAATATGCTAAGAGATGTCTATAGTTCATCTAATTCATCTTAATGATTAAAAAACAATATAATTAGATCCACTAGTATTTAATGCATATTATGATGTCAGCTAGAAAGACTTATGGCATGAACTCCTAAGTTTTTGCCACCTTTTCAAACTGGTAGACATTAATTTCTGTCCTTCCAGTTTCACAAAACTTCGAAGTCTTGATGCTGTAGCATGCAACTACCACAATCTACAGTACATCATCATACAGAATTAAGTGTAATGCTTCACTTGGGCAAATGAAAACATTTAGCGATAAAAGTCAGTTTTTGTTGGCTGTTACATCTTTGGAAATACCACAGCTACCCTGACATATTCCCTGACTAGTAGCCATCATGTCTAAATACTCTAATATTAAGAATCCTCTGTTCTAGGCAGATTGGCCATTAAGACATATCTTTTAAGCTTCTGGTACTTTTAAAGTAACTTTATTCCAGATTTGTTTTGGGTGTTCATTTGTTTCTTAATTATGAAACAATTGTTAAGAGTTTTACTACCAACCTAAGCAATTTCACCTAGATGTATCAATCAATCAATCAATCAACATTTATTTATATAGCACATATTCATACAAAAAAAATGTAGCTCAAAGTGCTTTACAAAATGAATAGAGAAATAGAAGACACAATAAAAGATAAACATAAGTCAACATTAATTAACATAGAATAAGAGTAAGGTCCGATGGCCAGGGTGGACAGAAAAACAAAAACTCCAAAGGCTGGAGAAAAAATAAAATCTGTAGGGGTTCCAGACCAAGAGACCGCCCAGTCCCCTCTGGGCATTCTACCTAACATAAATCATCATATTTTCATGGAAGGACCTGATGATGATGGTCACGTAGACTTCTGGCTTTCAGTCCATCAATGTTGTATGAAGATGTATCAAACCTGATCCCATTTTAAATACTGAAATTGTACAGAGGGTAGCTGAAACTAACTATATGACAACTGTTTGCATCCAAATCTGTTTGAGTGCGTCATACAAAAGGGCATGAACATGAATGATCTTAACAATTCTCCTTTTTTTAATTATAATTAGTTTAGCAAAATCTGTACAATTTTTATATACTTTAACATATCTCATGTTTGTGGGGCTATATGACAAATAAATCAAAATTAAACACATTAGAATTCTTAATCCAAAACAAACTGTAAAAAGGTTTCAGTAAGTGTATCCTTTTTAAACCTACTGTAATACTAAGAATTCAATCTCTCATTGAAAAAACAACTATTAAAAGATTTCATATAAAAAAATTATGGCGACTCTGTTTATGGAAATGACTGAATAATTCAGAGAAACAAAGTAGAGGAAATTAGTTTTATAGAACAAAAGTCACTCACTAGGTTTGATGGACTCGAGTGGGACATTGACATTAGCGAGGCTGAGTTCTTCTTGCTGTGCAGCAGATGCTAGGGAGCCGAGCTGAGAAACAGTCTGCTCTACTGTGCTGGACGTCATACCAGAAAAGGAAGGTTTAGATGGGCTAGTTGAGACTGGAGCGGAGCTATTAGAAACAGCAGGGCCAGCTACAGTACCAAGTGGGTTTGATTTATGCTGCAGGTCCCGAAGGGTTGGCTTTGCATGTTGCTGTTGTTTATCCCTTGAAAACATAACAATAATGAAGAAAATTTTAAAAATAGAAAATACTGCAGTCATTTTTAAAACTAAATGCTTAAAAGATAAAACAAAAAAATGTCAGAAAAAAAGACAGCTACAGAATAAAAAGTCAGCAATTTTGGGACGATGTAGCCTAAAAGGAAAGATTTCTTTAAATGTGTGGTTAGTTATGCACTAAAATAATCTTGTCATATACTACTAAGGACAAGACTGTGTCTACCAAACATAATAAGTGAGAATGCTTTCAGTAATGTTAGAATTTCTTTATTGATGAGGTTACTGTTAATTGTCAAATCAAGTTGCTGCTGATAACACATTTTTGCAGCTATAATGGAAGGATTTCTAGAAACCAGTTTCCCTTTTATATATAGGGAGCTTTTAAGATTTTGCATCTCCTGTATGTGACAGAATGTGGTTATAAATGATCCAAATAACTTGTTTGGTCCACTTCAAAATTGCAGAAAACATATGTTGGTATTATTGTCAAACATAAAAAAATTACTGCACTCCCTTCATTAAAATTCTGTAGTGAAGAAACTATGCTTTATTAAGTCAAAGATTCAGTTGAAAAACAAAACGAGTAAGCACATTTTTTCCACCTAAACTAAAATAAATGACTTGATTAATTGTTAATACTTAAGAGAATAGGGTCACTCTTTCTGAACCTCATACACAATTTTGACAGAATGTTAAATGTTCTATAAAATGTAGAACAAACAACAGTCAGGTACAAAAATAAGCATGAAGGAAATAAAAAATACATTGTAGAAAATGTCCTCTTTTCTAAATCACTACGAAAAAGCATCACCAGACAAAAGCGGTTCTTTTTTATGTTGCCATACAGTAGCCAAGATAAATTCAGTACATTTTATTTTATGTTGTACATAACTTTTGAGATTACCATGCAATGACTGTATGTAACCCAATATTGTCTACATGCCTAATCCAATTCAGGGTCATGGGCAGACTGTTATGGAAGTAGCAAATGAAAGCTAGAAGCTAGCTCTGAACAGACCACCAGTCCATCACAAGGCTCAATCACATGCAAACACATAGTCTTGCATTCAAACGGGGCCAATTTAAAGCTGCCAATTAAAGTAGCATTAAGGGCATAAGGGAGGAAAAGGGACTAATGGAGAATGTGTAAACTATACACAGACAATAACTAGACATATAACTCATGACACTTCATCTATAAATAAGCAACATCATCCAATGCATCACAATATCATCCTTATTTATTGCATATAATTATTTATTTTTGTATATACATATCTTAAACACATGCATACTGCCTTGCAAAAGAATTATGAGCATAGTTGCTTCCTGCCTTGTGACTAATATTGGTATAAGCAAGTACAGAAAATTATGCAATGATCTATTTTAAAATATAATTGTGTGTCACGTTGCTCTGTTAAAGGTGAATCTAACTGCCAGAGATGGTATGATAAAGAAAAAGTAAGGACACTGTAGCAGTCCTGCCTTAAATGACTCCAGTTTTTACACATTATCAACATTAATCAACAAACATACTGTATTATATCTAGGTAATAAAACAGTTTAATGACTTGCAACTATTAAAACATATTGGGTGTCTTCAAAGGCAATCACACTATGGAGGTAATCTCTGAAGTACTTATTAGAGGACTATCACGCACACACTTTAGGAAGAGACTGGAAAAGTAATGTGTGAATGACCATTTATATACTATAGGTATAGTGCACAAACCCCAAACACACAGTGTCCTGGCCACAATATGCCTTCTCTTCGGGCCGACTCCACACTCTCCTCGTGCCTCGTCCTGCTTCCCCCCGACTCCAGCGTTGAATGAATGGAGACGCCCCCTTTTAAACAGTCCCCGGATGAGCCCCAGGTGTTCCCGGCATTCCTCCTCTGGCCACGCCCCAGCGTGGCGGAAGTGCCGACTGTCCACCCGGAAGCTCTCCGGGTGCCGTCCTAAATCTTCCCCCCAGCACTTCCGCCCTTCCGCCTCCTAGCGGTGACCACAGGCCCCTACAGGGTGGAGTTTCCATGCCCTGTACCCGTGGCCTCCAGAGCAATCAGGAAGGCAGCCCCCCACGTGATCCAGGGTGGGTTCTGACCCTCTTCCGGTCCCTCATGGCGTCCCGGTCGGGTCGTTGCCCCTGGCATCTCCGACAATATATTAATATATATATATATATATATATATATATATATATATATATATATATTAATATATATATATACACACACACACGCATACATACACACACAGTGTATGGCTACAATCTCTAATGAACTGGATACAATCACTTCCTCAAGGCTTCCGAAAGCCCCATCTCTTCCATTATTTAAGAAGGTCGACAACTAGAAGCTTACATTCATTCTGGATCCTGCTCTTGAAGAGGACAGATATTGTGTGGAGGAAATTTAATTTTCTGATAGAAAAGAACCGTTTCAATGTGGAATCAATAATATTTCATTATTTTCTTGTTTTTATTGATTGGGTCACGCCCCTTGTGGCACAGAACTGGGTTACACAAGTTTGAGAAGATTGCTGTATATATAAGTGCCGATAAAAAGTATTTACCCCTTGGAAGTTTTCACATTTTATAATTATACAACACTGAGTTACAGTGGATTTTTTTTTTTTTTACTTTAATCAACAGAAAAAAAGAGTCTTTAATGTCAAGGTGCAAAGTTATTCAAATTAATTACAAGAGCAAAACACAAAATAATTGACCACACAGTACTCATTCTCTTCAAATCCGTATTTAGTAGCTGCACCTTTACTGGCAATTCCAGCCTTGAGCCTGTGCGCACAGGTCTTTATCAGCTTTGCACATCTGGACACTACAATTTTCCTTGGAAAACTTCTCAGGCTCAGCTAGGTTGCATAGTGATCATGAGTGAACAGCCTTTTTCAAGCAAAGTGATACATTCTCAGTTGGATAGGCATCTGGATTCTTACTCAGCCACTCCAGGATATCAACATTGTTATTTTGAAGCCATTCCCATGTAGCTTGACTTTGTCTGAAGTCCTTGACTTGATGGAAACAAATCTTCTCCTGAGGTTCAGGATTCTTGTAGACTTTATCAGGTTTTTCCCCCAGGATGTCCCTGTATTTTCATGTATGGCATATTGTCTGATGGGGAAATTTTTTTGCATCCATTCCCAAGACTGTGCTTTTCAGTCACCTTTCTAAAGAGTTATTTAGATTATTCTTTTGTCTTCGTGGTGTAGGTTAGCCATGATACTGACTCATCACAATTTGGACCTTGCAGACACCACAGTTAAAACGTCCAAAGGGTTAAATTACTTTTTATAGGCACTGTATTCATATAGAGAAAGAAGATGTTATGCCATACTGCAAGGGATTTCCAGGTTTGTTCAGGATACTGTAGGCATTAACTGTCCTGTTATTTGCCTGTGGGGTTTAAACTGGGAAACTGGGGTGCAAAGTTGCCACTTTGTTTACTATGTGGCTAGAGAACAGCTTTGAAAAGGCTCCATTTTAAGCAGAGATAAGTGATCAACTTATATATAGCATTGTTTAGAAATTAACTGGGTTTTCTGAATCTTAAAAGTATTATAATATCAATGCAAAATGACAATACTGTCACACCATGCTTGGAAATTCTGTTAATATGGTTTAAAGTAAATTTTGATAAATACCATTTAACCTGCATCGCTTCTGGAGGCAAAGACTGCTGAAGTAATGTCTTCCCTAGAAGATCTAGATCATCAAGGGCCTTGCTGCTTACTGAAGGTCCTTGCGTGGATGGAGGATTACTTGGCACAGCTGGTTTAAGTACCACAGCCGGTGCTGCTGGAGTAGTTGGATCCATACCATCAGAAGACTAAAACAAAGAAAAGACATGAATGATTAAAGATCTTATACAGACTTGGTAGATCTCACTACAATTTCTATTTTTTTTTTAAAAACACAAAAACCTAACATAGAGATTGCAAAGGTAGTCTGTGATATAATCGAGTAGCACCAAAATAAAATGATTTAGAAATGTGTCAAAATCTACGGTTTACATATTGTTGTAATTTCAGAGATTGAAGTAGCATTAATCTGTACCTGCCCATAAATGGACCAAAGAAAATGACTTTGAAATCCTATACCTCAATGAAGAAAGACATTTTGTGCTCCGAGTAAAAAAATAAAATAAGTAGAAAGACTTTGAGAAAGTTTGTAAGATATAATATGTCCAAACATCATCAAAGTCATCAACATTAACAATTAATTGGTGGTCAAACTGTGAGCAGATAGAAGGCAGCACATTTGTAGGGGGGCAAAATTCTTTGTAATCGACAAATTCAAATAACCTTAAATTATGACAAATGGAAACAAACTCACAGCAAGTGACAGTAGTATAATTCAACACAGGTTTGGATTTACCCAGAGTCTATACCGATTTCAGAACTGATCACTACCAAGGTAAATAGTACTTTGTAGAGCCTTGCTTCACATACCAATTGGGCCATTGCTCTAGAAAGAATATACAAAATAAGAAACTGAAAAAAAATACATAAAGGCGTTTTTCTTGTAAGAGTTAAGGTGTTTGTGATCACCAATTCTATTCTTGGCGCCACTCTTTGATTGACTGTGAAAAGCATACTGTACTTTTGTAAATATGTCTCTACATAAATGAAAGAGCATTTCAGAACTGTTTAAAAATAGACTCATACCAAGAGGTTTAAAGAAGCCGAAAAGGAATAAATCCTGCATGTCCTAGTTAAAAAAAATTATGTTCATGATTTAGATTCTCAGTGTGTCTTCCAAGTTGTTGTTATTACTGCTTATTTAATGTACTGTTTGTGCAATATACTGTTATCAGGAGCTTCCAGCTCTGGATAAAGCAGTATGGATTTTCATTTTAAACAAAATAATACAGAACATTTATTAGGTCGAAGTCTTTCTCTTTTTTTTCCCTCAAACATTAACTCTCTACTTATCAGTCATGAGACCTTCCTTTTAACATCATCACCCAACATAAGTTCACTGTCACATATTTGTGGGAACACATGTGCCCCTCCACGTCAGACTGACCACCCAGCTTCAGAAAATATCAGGCCTTATAAAACTGACTCAGCTCTGTGTATGATGAATGATTAGTTCAGGAACTCTGTGCCGCAGTTACTGTGCATAATATAACTCAAGTCTAGATGTTAACATTACTCAAATTATTGTTGTTAAAACATTTTTATGGTGAGCTCAATATGCGGTCTTCTAGTTATGCATAACATTTGCTTAGTTGGCCTCAATGATTTCCCAGCTTTCATGCCAATAGGACACCGCCTGAGAGAATGTGTTTACTAAATGTTACAAAGAAAGAATGAAAACCTTACACATCCTTACATGTGAAAAATTTCACTTTTCATTAGTCATTTTTAACTATATATTTAATATCCAAATAGTTAGCAAAATTAAAACATCTGGAAGACATAAAAAAGATGCCTTAGAAATTAACTGCAGAACTAGCAGGCAGAGAAACGGTTTCAAAAAAGGACATACAATCTCAACCCCCAAGATGCTGAATCCATAAAACACATTGTGCCACTGTGCTGCCATAGTTAGAAAAAGAATTATTGGAAATATTTTAATTTATTAATCCCTTTTTGCACAGCTACTGTATGTATGTATGTATACAGGTTGAATAGTGCCATAGTTTTATTTTATAGTTATGAATCTGTGCATGTACTGAGAATGTTTTCCGAAAATAAAGCTATACAATTGGGCAAATATGTGCAACTGAAGATTGTATGCAGTGTGTACATTTTATGGAGCATCTTGTGAATAGGAGAACTGGTAGTACTTGTATTATATTATTTTAAGTTAGCTGGAAATGGTGAACACAGCTCAGTGATGTGTCACACACTGAAGATACAGCAACTCAGGCAAACAATTTTTAACTACTATTAAGTATATATTCAGAAAAGAAATTTGCAGTTTGCATTTTTGCAATTTAGGTGGTGAAGAAGACTGCTATTCAAGAATAAATTCTGGTCACACCTTACAGTGTATACTATTTACTTGTATAACAGTAAGATGAAGTATATTGACCAGTAAGCACTTATTGCTGTCTTTTGTCCATCATCAAAAAGTCTCCAAATTAATATATGGCATAAACAAATAAACAACCTGTACCTGAAAGGAGTGCCACCCACTGGAGTCTAAGGTTTGGGTAGTTATGCTTGGAGTTGGATTTGTCTCATTAAGCCCTAAAAAAAAAAAAAAAATTATGTAGTCAGAAAAAAAAGCATAAACACAAAAATATATGTAACTACTGAAACCTAGAACATAATAGTAAAAATGTAGTCAGTGGTCTAGAGTCTAAATAACACTCCAAAGCCTTCAAACCTAACTGCAGACAAACCAAATTTTTTTTTTTTATTTTAGGTCCAAGTCAAAAAATGTGCTAAATAAAATAACAGTATATTTGGATAAATTAAAAGTTTTAAATGATATTCATTCATATTTAGGTCTGCATTTCACTGTTAGGAAGGGGGGAAAAAAATCAGACAATAACTTAGTACTTAAAAGGGAAAAAGAAAGACACATGTACAATCTAGCATAGCCAAAAATATCTGCAACCCATGGTGCTACAAAGTGCAACAGACAAATAAGAGTTTAACATCTACTATTTTAGCATTTACTGCAAGTTTAATTTCTTGGAAGAAGATCAACATTGTGTTGTTAATGGCTATACACTTTAGCTAAAAAACTGTAGTTGGACTATCACTCAGAACAACAGTCTGGATTTTACCCAAGTTTAAAACTAACTGTAACTATAATACATGCTTTGTATTTTGAGGAGATCCAGAAACAAAAATGACTAAAGCACTACAGTCCACAAGCAGTAATAGGTATGTAGGGGTTTCAGAAGAGAAAACTTGATTTTGAATTTCACAGCACAGCTCCCTAAATCTAAAAAAAAAACAAAAAAAAAACACACAAATAATGTTTCTCTGGTGAATGGAAATGCTCAGCGACAAAATAATTTGAGCAAACGATAGAATTTAGTTCATAATGATTTAGATCATATTAGTTACCTGCATGGATTGTCATTCTGCCATTCAGCAAGAGATGCAATTCACAGAAGTGTTTCTACAATGAATATAAGGAGTAAAGATTCCGGGGGCAACTCCCCCAATCGGTCTAAATGAATCCCTTCACCAAATTAAACTACAGATTACACTAGAAATTGATGACTATCTGAAAAATAAATTGTTTACTCCAAATAATACAAGACATGTAAATATTAAAGGGCAATATACAATGTTTAAATGGAGCAGTAGACAGACCTTCAGACGCTGTCTGTTTAAATAAGTTATCAATTTTCAGCTATTTACAATAATTCATCTACACATATCAAATATTTACATGCAGTTGATCTGAATTAGTCACTTAAGCAATGTGAAAATATCTTAAAGAAACGTTTCCAGCACTTTGTAGGAATAATGCATCACCTCACCTCATACTATTGAAGCTTTCAATTCAATGTCTTGCAAAACACTGTCAATAAGGCATTCCTCCACCATTAATAGCTTTTTCTGAAATCTTTATTTAGCACTAGGTAACAGAGAACTGAACCTTATTCTGGCAGTATTCATTCCTCCATTTTCTAAACCCACTTATTCAGACCAGGTAAAGTTGGAGTCTATACCAGCAAGCGTTAGGCACAAGGTAGTAACAATTCTTACAAAATATCTTTCACGGAGCACATTACATGGCCCTTTACAATGCATATGATTATACATGACAAAGCAATGGTTTATTTTATTGTTTTTGCCACTAAAAAGATCAAAGTTTTGAAAATGCCTATAAATACAGCCCCTACATAAATAAAATGCTTTTAAAATTTCAAACAAATAAAGTATACTATTCCTCAACTGGATACCTTTTCCGAATATAGTTGATGTTAGCAGTGATTTATATTAAATCGATAAAATTATGTAATGTCATATTATAGCATACATGTAAATCTAAACATTAATACATTTCAGAAGATTAAAGGAAATTTTACACACCTCCTATTGCTCCAATTGTGTTTTTAAAGCAGAGATAACTTTAATGTATTTGTGAAGCACATTATTGGCTTATTTGTTAGTATCATTTCACTTTTCACTATTGTTAGTCTTTTATTAATCAAATATAATGTGATCCTTCAGAGTACTAACCTGTAAATACATTAAATTACAGATATCTAAAACAAATATAAGTGTAAAAGCAATCTGCATTGCAGGAACACTACATTTATTGAATCTCAGTAAAACTGGTCTTTCCTAAAATATAAAGAAATGCAATTTCTGGCTGTTGAACAAAATGCTCTTTGGTTGGAATCATTTTATTTATCTAGGCCTGAGTGATAAGAAATGCTGCTGTGATTAAATAATCCTGTAAAGTGACAGAATGTGTAGACAGCCTGCCCAGGATATAAATACACTGTTGAATCTTACACTAAAACTGAGCATAGGTCTGTAGTTCTGTTCCTCAAATGAGTCCTCCCTCAGTCACCACATTTTTAAGCATATTCTCATCAAAAGAGATAAAGGAACTATTTAAAAGAAATTAAACATGTACTTATTTATTGTGACAAATATTTTCTGAGATTCTTCAGGTTGGGAAAACATGGCTTTCGGGATAAGGTAGGTAGACCAACTAGTGATGGTGCCAGAAGACTAGATATATGTGGGACGTTGCTTAGCAAGTATGAATTTCTTTGAACTCTGTACATGTGACAGTAATGTCCCTAAAAACCTATAAGGAGATGATCCTCCATTTAACAGGCGCTGGGACATTCTGCAGCAAAATTCTATTTTACTGTAAAGCTTAAAATAGACAATCTCAAACGTCTTGACTACAATTCATGCAGTTCTCATTTAGTTCAGCAACATTACATTCATATCAGGAGCTTCCACTTTAGAGAACGAAAAGCAGTGAGTCTTTGCTCTTAGTATGGGGAGTTTCACTACCTTCTAAAACTATTAACCACCTGGCCTTTTATGTGTTTGCAGGAGAGGGATACAATCCTAGCTAGGACATACCATGCAGTACTATTTTGAGATCAAGATAAATGATTAATTTAGTCAAAATTATGAACCCTTTACTTTACATTTGTTCCCAATGGAGCAAATCTCTATCTTATTATACTTTACACACAAATATACCTAGTGAATGAACACTGAAATTAATGTTCAATATCTGTTCATTTATAGTAACAAAACACTATTCACAATGAGCTCAAAAGGTGTTTCAATAGAATTATATGGGGGAATAAAATCAGTAAAAAAAGGATGAAGAATGTTGACATATTAGTAATTTTATTGATACATACTTTTACACTTTAAGGTTCTATTTGTAAAAAAACTGATGTTTTTGTGATGTTAGTTTTCAAGAGAAGATAATACTAATTTCAGAAACATAGACATGTAAACTGTATAAAGAATGTATTACCTAGTGACATGAGCTCATCATCAAGAAAAGACAGACTCATCTCAGTAGGAGGAGCAATATGACCTTGTGAAAGCGTAGGAACTGCTGGGTAAAATGGTGTAGCTGAAGAAACAGATGTGTCAAGCCCAGTCAAATCTAGCAGTGCTGAATTGCTTCCTGTCAGAAAAAAAGAAAAACTGACAATCAAAAAGCACTGCAGCAATATTAAAATATATACAGTAGACACTGAGACACTGTCATGCATTCTTGCATTACTCAGCATTTAGAGAGCAGTAAATGTAATTTATCTGAAGCTTGTCATACTTTTTGATGTGTATAGTAATAAAAAAAGAGAGCCTAGGGGGTTGGGGAATTGGGTGGATTAAAAACACACAAAAGTATTGTGCTTTTTTTTTTTTTTAACTGGGTTGGTGTGTAAGGAAGTCAAACACATAATTTCCAGGTATGATGATAAAATAATTAGGACTAGTTTTCTGAATAATGTGATTAAAATTACAGCCTGATTAGCTTAGAACTGCCTGATAGGAATCAGGTTAACTTTGACCTTTACCTTCAAAGAGAATTTATCTGTTGACAACTTCTAAAAGCACATCATGCCTCAATCATTTCCCAAAAAATAAACACTGTGGACATGTTTCATTCTGGAATAAGCTACAAAGCCATTGCTAAGGATGTGAAGCTCAAAAAACAACAGCCAGAGCCATGCTGCCCAAATGTAAAAAACTTTGGCTGATATTCTATCTTCTCAATAGTGGCTATCACGTCGTACTTTCTCCAAGAACAATGCATAGTATATCATATTCTATTAAATAAAAAAGAACCCTGGGAAAACAATAAGGGTTCTGCTGGCTTCTCTCCCCTTATTTAAAGTTACTGACCATGACTAATGCTCCATCAGAAACTTACTGAACAAAAATGTGTTCTACAACAAAGAAACACAGTGGAAACTTCTGGTGACTATTAAGAGCACCCATGTTAGATATGTATGGAAATAAAAAACAAAGATAAAGTATGATGTGAAATACTGTCACACTGATGTAATGCAAATTTACTTGTACATCAAAAGCCTGTTGCAAAAAAGTATTAATTAGTACAAAAGTCTGTGTGGTTTTTGTAAAATTTTGAAAATACTTTTCAGTCTTTGAAAGATAAGGACATAGATCAATCAACTGACTGAAACTAGTGCAGAATGCAGCTGCCAGAATCTTAACAAGGAAAAAAAAAATCTGAGCACATCTCTCCACTGTTTTGATGTCATTACACTGGTCACCTGTGCCATTTAGAATGGACTTTAAAATACTGCTTATGGTTTACAAAGCCTTCATTTAAATAATCTCGCTCCAGCCTATATTTTGGAATGCCTCTCACCTTACACTCCAAATCGTAACCCTAGATCTTTAAATGTCTGCTTATATTTCCCGGAGCTAAACTTACAAGAAGTGGTGAGGCAGCCTTCTGCTGTTATGCCCCTAAAATATAGAATAGTTTACTGATAGAAATTCACCAGGCTAATATGGTGGAGCATTTAAAAAAACTGCTAAAACACATTATTTTAATAGGGCTTTCTTATAACTTCATTTTAGTTAACTCTGATATTCTTTATATGCATTTAATTATCATTTTTATCATGGCTCCGTGATCCATACTAACCCCTACTTTCTCTGCTGTTCTTTTTCTGGTTGTCTGTGGTGGAGATCTGCACCACCACCATGCAGTCCCTACATTGATGGATGGAAGCCACATGCCTACATGACCATCAACTACTAATTGTTCCATGTGAAGCTGTGAACCAGTGGGGAATGGGTGGTCTTGTGGCCTAGGAACCCCTGCAGATTTTGTTTTTTTTTTTCTCCAGCCCTCTAGAGTTTTGTTATTTCTGTCCTTTCTGGCCACCGTACTTACTTTTTTCTTTTTTACTTTGTATTGCCTAATCTTATTTTTATATTTTTTTCTTTCTTCATCTTGTAAATCACTTTGAGCTACATAATTTGTATGAAAATGTGTTATATAAATAAATGTTGTTATTGGATATGTTTGATAAAATAATAAATGCTTCGACCTCAATATTGTCAAAAAATGTCCTGAATTAAGAGTTTAATCGCACAAGGCAAGCTCCAAAAACACAAGGATTGATGTCTTACACTACTGCTGAATGCACAATCATGAGCAAGCATTTACAATGCTTCATTAACAATGGTGTTATGAATTCAAAGGTTGTAAACCAAATCATGACAGAAGTTTATTGTGCCATCCTTAACCAATATTCGCCTTAAATTTTAAAAATCTGCTTGGATGATCCTAAAATATTTAGGAAAAAATACTGACAGAATGGTCTAAAGTGGAAATATGTTGCATGACACTGATCTTGATGCATTTGGATAAAAACCAATACTGCTTTAGAAGAGTGTTAGACTCCTTTTGACCAGAGGACTAAAGTGGAAATGGGTCATGCAGCAAGAGAATAATCAGAAACATACAAGATACAAGCAGTTGTATATAGGACGTTGAAATACAGTTTGGACTGCTCATGTCAAAGTGTAGTCCTAAAATCCATTGAGATGTCAAAGCGGAACCTGAAACGAGATATTCAGGCTTAAAAATAAAATTAATTACAACTAGGCAGGCAGTGTGATGTAGTAGGTAAAACAATGATCTTTAAACCACATGCCTTATAAAAGGGAAATATACAAAATTAAGGTTGCTTATTGGATTAATTGATAACTATAAAAAGTCTGTTTTTTGCAACGCATTATATGACCTTGTACTGAGGCCAAGGGAACAATTTGCTCTCTCACAGAAATTAAACAGGTTTCCATATTTTTGTTATTGGTTGACACATTTGTTTTACCCAATATTAGACTTTACTTGAAAATCCAAAACCATTCTCAATGAAACAACAAGTAATTAAGCCAAAAATCTGACAGTGGACAAGTACTTGTTCACAGCCTTTTAGCGACTGGCAATCATTAACAATCAAGATCTTCAATTTACAACTTAACTGCTATTCCTTACACTGTAAGCACTTTGAAATAAAAAAAAAAAACAATGAACAGAACAACATAAATGTAAAAAAATGGATTATTTGAGTAATTATAGCAACTATAACTACTAATATTGGGAATTTATATAAAAGAATTACATGTAAAGCATGCCTACCTGACATTCTAGGTGTAGTTGAACTTTCTCCATTCACTTCTTCTCCTTTTACTACTTGTTTGTACATATTAATCACTTGTGTTAAGTTGTCATTTGCTTGCAGAATTTCAGCTAATGAAATAAAAAAAAAGAAATATTTTTTTCACAATCTGAAATAATTTAATTTTGACAGTTACCCATATTATCCCAGCCCCTTTCTGCACTACAGATAATAAAACTGTTTAAAAATGACAACCTATTCAAGCAGCCATGAAAATGTAAAAAAAAAAAAAACTGTAGGTTTTGAAAGATATGTTCCCAAGCCAAAAATCACCCAAGGGCAAAGGTGAAAATACAATTTACAAAAAATTACAGAAATTGAACAAACACAATATAAAGAGGAGGATATAATTAAACATAAACAAGAAATGACAATATGCAATGTATATTTTATTTACAAAAGAGGACTATCAGCTGCCTACATATAAAGATGGAAAAAATCTACAATAAAGACTACAGTTAATATTAATCCATCCATCCATCATCCAACCCGCTATATCCTAACTACAGGGTCATGGGAGTATCCAGTTTTGATGTCACTACACTGGTTACCTGTGTCATTCAGAATTTACTTTAAAATACTGCTTATGGTTTACAAAGCCTTAAACAATCTCGCTCCATCTTATATATCGGACACCTTATATTCCAAATTGTAACCTTAGATCCTCAAATGAGTGTCTGCTTAGAATTCCAAGAGCAAAACTTAAAAGAAGTGGTGAGATGTCCTTCTGCTGTTATGCATGTTATAAAATCTGGAATAGCCTGCCAATAGGAATTCACCAGACTAATACAGTGGAGCACTTTAAAAAACTGCTGAAAACACATTACTTTAACATGGCTTTCTCATAACTTCACCTTACTTTAATCCTGATACTCTGTATATTCAATTCATTATAATAACTATTCATGGTGGCTCTAAAATCCATACTAATCCCTACTCCCTCTTCTGTTTCTTTTCCTGGTTTTCTGTGGTGGCGATCTGCACCACCACCACCTAATCAAAGCACCATGATGTTCCTACATTGATGGATTAAAAGCCAGAAGTCTGCATAACCATCATCCTTCCATGAGAACCCTAAATACAAAGATGACTCTTTCATTTATGTTAGGTAGAATGCCCAGAGGGGGCTGGGCGGTCTTATGGTCTGGAACCCCTGCAGATTTTATTTTTTCTCTCCAGCCGTCTGGAGTATTTTTCTTTGTTTTTTCTGTCCTCCCTGGCCATCGGACCTTACTCTTATTCTATGTTAATTAGTGTTGTCTTATTTTAATTCTTACTTTGTCTTTTATTTATCTTTTCTTCATCATATAAAACACTTTGAGCTACATTATTTGTATGAAAATGTGCTATATAAATAAATGTTGTTGTTGTTGCTGGAACCAAACCCAGCCAACACAGGGCACAAGGCAGGAAACAAACCCCGGGTAGGGTGCCAGTCCTCTGCAGGTTAATATTAATAAGGTAGTCATATTCAAATATAAGTAATTTTGTTTTAATTTTTTCTGGATCAATGACAAAAAACAAATCTGTATTTTAGATGTACAGTCATTCCTTTGCAACCTTTGCTTCAGTATTTAATAAAGTTAACTATATATGTTCAGATCACAGTATTAATAATACTACATGTCTACAAGGATTCTTTTTTGATTAAAACTTTGTATTTTGCTTATTTAAATGTGTAATCCGACAAATATCAACCTCCAAGCACACATTCAAAGAGAGCTCATTAATTAAATTTCCTCATGTTAAACCAACACATTTTTTAAAGCTGCAATGCCCATACCTAAAGCTTCATCATTGTCTTCAGTATCACTGGCTAAACGAAACAGAGTAGGCCTCATCTTATCACAACGTTGATACAGCTCCTGTAAATTAATAACAAAATAGGTCACATTAAAAAAAAGTTCATAGTTCTTTGCCTATAAGACCAAGTCACCATAGGTCTGAAATGATGCTTTTTCAACTATCTAGCACAGAATAAGCATTTCCAAAATGCTCAAAACACAAATAGCACATATCATTTGAATACATTAATTTATTAAAACCAACCAAAGATAATTCTAAAGAAAGCATGGACAAAACAACAACAATAAATGTTTTATTGTCACAAACATGAAAAAAAATCTTAAATAAAATTTGTTTTGATCATACGTTTTGGATGATGACAGAACTTCATGGCTTATTAATGGTATGACACACATACTACTGTAAAATATCAATTAAAATATTAAAAAGTATTTACTAGATTGGTGGAAATTATGTGATGGTGCTGATCTAAACATGTAAAGTGATTCTGCAGAAGCTGACTAGTGTATGTTAGGGTATATATTTCCTCATCCAGAATATTTTCAATACTAATAAAGCATGTACTGTACATATAAGTATATTCCTTATTTTTTGAAACAATGACGACAAATTTGTTGAGTTTGCATATTGAAAATTAAGTGGTGTTTATTACAGACTGAGTTTAAAACAGAATTGCATCTTTTATTTCAAATTTGCTTTAACATTTTAGAAAGTACATTTTTTTCCTTCCATTTCTTGTGAACACTATAGTGTTTGAACAATCTGATTTATTAATAATCCAAATTTACAAAATAGTCTTTGATTTTAAATCATTTACATATGCTAATTACAACAAATCTCAGACCCAGTAATTTCAGAAGAGGAAGTGAAGATTTTGTTGAATTGCTGTTCAGCAAGTCTATATTGCAGCCATTTTCAGAGGACAATTGTTTATAGGGGTTTTTGACCTTAGTCTGGGTTTTTAGCAAATGTAGGGCTTGTTGGACTGGATTTAAATCCACAGGAAGAATTGGCTATTCAAAGATCAACTAAGCCTTCATCCCCACAACCTCCTTTGATCTGTACAGTGTTATTGGGCCACTGCTTTGATACATGATCAAACACCAATAGACTCTGGGGGTACTTTTTTCTTATACATAGACAGAAAAGATGTTTC
The DNA here is from genome assembly GCF_016835505.1 of Polypterus senegalus. Classification (NCBI taxonomy): domain Eukaryota; kingdom Metazoa; phylum Chordata; class Cladistia; order Polypteriformes; family Polypteridae; genus Polypterus; species Polypterus senegalus. The sequence continues at coordinate 29,766,208 of NC_053163.1, forward strand.
TGTAGACTTCTAAAATAAATTTACTTCCAACTCTTTCTTTAACTTTTAGAACAGCATCATCAAACTTGCAGAACATAACATCACATTTTATTTAATACTTTCTTTAAGGTTTTAAAATACCAGATTTTGCATTCCTTGTTGTTAAAAACTGAATGTTGTTGTTTACATTATATTCATACCTTTATGACTTCTTCATTGCTCTCTGTTGAAGTCTCCTTATTGTAATTGTTTAACATTTCAGTTAATATCTTAACATTATTATTAACCTCCTTGATAGCAGCAACACGCTTTGATATCTTTTCCATTCTTTTCTGATCCTAAAAAGAGAAAATATACACTTAAAAAACAAACACTTCATTTGAAGTTCCTGAAAAAGTCACACTGAATTCATATCGGAGTGTAGATCATATGTACCTGGAACACCACTAAACTTAACATTTTGCTGAACTACTATTCTTTATCTAGCAAAAAACAACTGAAATGTTGCCAAATCTTAATACTGTTAAATTTTATTTAATACAGTAATTACTCCTAAACTTTCTTTTCCAATAAATAGCAGAATGGTGCAAGTTTGTCACCACAAAGAAGGAAAATCAAAAATCATACCCTTTACATCATACATATATGCAGTATTTTTGTTCAACTTTCAGCCAATGATAGTTCAGAAGTGCGTCAAGAAACACTACCATGACTACTTTACACCTACGACAATAGGTCTTTATAATGCCTCACTGTAACTGTTATTTTTATCTTTAGCCAAGTTTTTCTTTTTTCCCCCATTTAGACATTCTAATTCGCTGTATATTGGGTTTGGGCGTTTGTTATATATATGTCACACACATGCAACTAGGAGTGAGCTGAGTGGACCAAGTGGAGATAATTACCGCAGGGGTCAGGGGGTGGCAAGGTGCACTAAAACTACCTCTTATTTCTACAGGCCAAAAATGGGAAAACCTACCTGATTCAACAACACTTCCAGTTCCGGACCATAGACTGAAGTCACTTCCGGTTCCGCCCCCAGACTGACGTCACTTCCGGCTCCGGCCAGATGACACCACTTCCACCTTTCGGCTTATAAAGCCGCCATCTTTCCTCCACCAGTTAGTTCAGTGGAGAACTCAAAAAGGTGCACATGAGTGCTGTAACAAAACCCTTTTGCAGCCAGGGACAATATATAGGTGGGTGCCCCACATCTTTTTGTGTGTGTGAAGGCTATTCATTTTACAGTGGTGTAGTCGACAGGATGATGGCCTCCATATGGAACCGGAAGTCAGACCAGAAAAAAGCCTTGACACACCCTTGAAATCACCAAGCCAAGAAGCGTCAGGTAGAAGAGTACCATTCCTGCGTCTCTGAGCAAGGGCCGGTCGGTGCATATAGGAGGAAGATGGAGTGGGTTCCGACCCAGAAACCTGTGAAGGGAACCTGGGCTAGTGGACAAGGGACCTACAGAAGAGAGCCAGGTTCAGAAGGGAACACATTGGGGACTTGTTTTGGGCTCTTGAGTAAGGGGACTGCTCAATTATGTTCCACAAAGGTAAAAACCTTTGATAAAGGTGGGAGTGCCTCAGGCTGGCAGGTGAAAAATGTATTGGACTGGGAATTCGACCCAAATGAGTCCATTAAGAGCAGGCATACACGCTTTGGGTGAAAGTCTGGAATTGGCTGAGGCCAAATCAAAGGAATGCCCGACATGTAGTAGAGCAGGTAGCCTGTGCCTTGCTCATAAACGTCCTCCCTATGGAGATCGCCCAGCTAGCCTGGGGACAGATGTGCAAAAATATGGTCTCTTTAATCAGGATCATAGATCATCCGAGAGCGGAAACCTACTTGGGGGACCCAGAACAGAACCCTTGTGGACTCTGACGAATTTGCGTCCCTGCCTCGAAATCCCAGTCTCACATTGCTAGCTAGTTTTGGAAAAACCTGGTGCACAGCAGCGGGCTCCGTGAGGAGATATGGGGGTCTGCGGAGAGACAAGGAGGAGGGCACAGTGTGCTTTTACTAACCCTCTGGCCATTTTACATATAGGAGAAGCGATAGTTAATGGTCACAAGGTTACCTGTTTATTTGACTCTGGCAATAACATTTCCATCGCTGCTCACCATCTAGTGTTGTTGTGACAATGCCTTAAATTTAAGACCCATCTAACCTGCGTTCATGGGGATGTCCGCCAACTGCTACATCTGCTAGAACGGAGTTTTAACAAAAATGGTGGTGGCGGTCCTCGAGGATCCTCCCTTCCCCGTGATCTTAGGTAGAGACTGGGCCGACAAAAACCGCGGTACAACACTCGCTGATCCCCCAAAAAACACTAGGTCTTGTCATGTACGCCGACACTGCACCTTCCGCTACCTCCACACCATGTTCACAGCTGGAGGAGGGTCTGACTTTGATCGCGGACAGTGACATAGAAACGGCCGAGCCGTCGCAGTGTGACACGTTATCTTCAAGCACTGCGCTGGCTCGGGTCAAAACTGATCCTCTCAGCCATGTGCAGTTTCAATTTAGGCAGACCCCAGCTTCATTTAAAAGGGAGCATTGGAACAATGACTCCCTTAAAATTGCAAAAAATGCAGTGGTCTTAATAGATGGATAACACATAGTAAATCCCATGTCTCAAGGTCCCCACTTCGTGTTAAATTTTTTTTGTGTTAAACCTTTTATATCGGGTGGCAAACCATGAGGGAGACCTGCTGTTAGTTCCAAGGACTTACCGGTGACAAGTCTGTGAACTGGCTCATACCCATTTCCTGGGAGCCCACCTTGGCCTCGTAAAAGCTTTAGAGCGGATCAAGCTCCTATTTTTTTGGCCTGGGATTAATGAGGAGGTCCGCCGCTTTTGCATGTCCTGCCCGGAATGTAAATTGCAGCAGATTCCTAGGATGGACCGTGCTCCTTTAATCCCTTTACCCTTAGTAGATGTCCCCTTTGAGCGAATTGGGGCTGACCTGGTGGGACCCCTAGAACCCTCAGCCAGAGGTCATAAATACATAATGGTCCTGGTTGATTACCTCACACTCCAAATTACTGGCACATTGGCAAGGCCTATATGAAGTTAAGGAGAGGAAGGGTCTGGTCGATTATTTGGTTATCCAACTTAATCGTTGACCAGATTTATCATATCAATTTGCTGAAACCGTGGAAGGAAAGGGATGCCGATCCTTTCTCCGGACAGCCCTGCTCCCTCTTTGCTCATAAACTGAATCTTAACTTCCGTGATAATTCTATCCTGTCTGTTCCAGAGGTAATGCACGAAAAGCTCGGACGAACTTCCCTGGTTGTGCATGACATCGTGACGAAACCCGAGGTTATAGTCAGAGAACACCCATATCGGATTCCCAAAGAAAAAAATGCAGAAGTGGAGTTGGAGATCAAACAAATGCTGGATCTAGGTGTAATAGAGGAGAGTTATAGTCCCTGGTCCAGTCCCATCGTGTTGGTCAAAAAGCCAGACAGATGTTGGAGGTTTAGCAATGACTTCCGTCGGCTTAACCAAGTCTCCCAATTCGATGCCTATCAAATGCCAAGAGTGGACGACCTCTTCGAGCGGCTAGGAAATGCCAAATTTATGACTACTCTTGATATGACAAAGGGATACTTGCAGGTTCCTTTAACGGACTCCGCAAAGGAAAAGACAGCGTTCAGCACCCCTAGCGGACATTGGCAGTATTGTGTACTCCTATTCGGATTACATGGTGCTCCCGCTACCTTCTAACGTCTGGTGGACAAAGTGCTCCGACCCCATAGTTTGTATAGTGCTGCCTACTTGGATGACGTTGTCATCTATTCCAGCACCTGGGAGGAACACCTACAACAGGTTGAGGCTGTATTAATCTTCGTCTTCGTATTAATCCAAAGAAATGTTATTTTGGATTGGTGAAAGCCAAATATTTAGGTTACCTAGTGGGCTGGAATATAGTTAAAACACAATGTTCCAAAATAGATGCCATAGTGAATTGGCCCCATCCGATAACCAAGAGGAAGGTACAGGCATTTCTCGAGCTACTATTGCTGGTTTCTACCCCGGTTTTCTGAGAGAGCCATGCCCTTAACAAATCTTACAAGGAAGGGGAAACCTAATCACGTGGTATGGATTGATGTTACAGATGCTGCATTTTGTGACCTTAAGCAGGCCCTTATGTCAGCTCCTATTTTGAAAGCACCTGATTTTTCTTTTCTTTTCATTCTCCAGACGGACGCTTCAGACACAGATCTTGGTACCGTGCTGAGCCAGAGCGTCGATGGAGTAGAACACCCTGCAATGTACCTGAGCCGGAAACTGTTGGACTGGGAGACCAGGTATGCAGAAGTGGAGCGGGAAGCTTTGGCGATTAAATGGGCGATTACTCAGCTGAGGTACTACCTCTTGGAACGTGAGTTCACCCTGGTGACTGACCATGCACCGTTACAGTGGACGGTGTTACACAGGGATTTGAATCCGCGAGTCACAAGGTGGTTTTTAGACCTACAGCCTTACAAGTTTTCAGTTATTTATTGTAGTGGTGTACTGCAGGCCAATGGTGATGCCCTTTCCCAAAGCCACAACCTCACGACCAGGTACGCACAACCCAATGAATCTGTGCCCTTGCGTGGGGCCGTCACACATGTGCAACTAGGAGTGAGCCGAGTGGACCAAGTGGAGGTGATCAGTCAGGTCAGGGGGTGGCGGGGTGCACTAAACCTACCTCTGTTATCTCTACAAATATTTAATAGGGTTCTGTAAAAAGCTAAATTTTCCCCTGACAACAAATAAAGTTCTATCGAATTTACTCAAGTTTAATTGCAATTGTAACATTAAAATATAACACAAAATTACATGACATTTTTGAACACTAATAACAGTTTCTTAAAAGTCCACTATGTAGAGTAAACTTATTCTGCAATCAAACATGGCATCGGCAAACAATTACAGCAGAATTCAAAGGCATTATCACTGGTACACCATTATAAAACATCTATACCAAGGTTCACCATAAGAAATCAGGAGGAGAACGGACCGGCGAGTTCTGAAAAATTTTAATTTTAAAAAGCAATATGAAAATGTAATAGGATCATCTCAATTGTGGGTCAAACAACACAAAAATAATACACATTCATGCTTAATATAAAAGCTGAAACCAAAGGGACCTTCTTAATATTGGTAGGTAGATCATTAAGATTTGAGGACCCAATAGATAAAATGGGGTGGTGGTAATTTAAACAGCATAAAATGTTACTAAAACTTAGGTAGAAGACAGTGTAATGATTTAATAACTGGAGTTGCACAAGCATTCCACTTAGTTCTTGTTACAATCCTACCTAGAATTAAGTATAGTAAGCAAACAATCTGAAAAGCCTGAAAGTAAAGCATTACAGTTATCAATTTGGCTTGATACAAATTAAATTTCAAAGATTCTGCAAATTAAGAACAGATCTGAGTTTCACAAGATCTCCAAGATTGGGAAGACAAGTTTTAGTGCTGAAATGCCCTGACTAAAAGTTGAATCCATATGAAAGATTAATTACTTAATTGCAGATCGGAACTTTTGTCTTCAGCAAATAAAAATGGACCTTGAAGTTCCTCTAAATTCTCAAGATTCCTGTAACAGATGTCTATACTCAATAATATCAAAAGCTTTGGTTTAATTTCTCTTTCCGCACTGGAGGAAAAAAAATGTCACTTACAACATGTAAGTATATGTACAACAGGGGAAAGAGTAAGACTGAAAGTTCATATAGAAATTGTGTTGTTTTAAGATAAGATTAGCACAATGGTGGCACTGCTACTTCACAATAATGAGACTAAGCTTTTGTTCTGTGTGTTCCCTGCTTGGAGTTTTTATGCCCCAACCTCAGCTCACCCCCCATGTCCACAGGAGAGTTCCTACCACAGTCAAAAATGAATGCAGATGAGGTTGACTAGTGTTGCTAAAGAGGCACTAGTGTGTTTGCATGTGAGTGTATGTGTGCTGCCTTGTGCCTGATGCTTGCTGGGACAGACTTCACTTGCTCCACAACTCTCTTCTCCAGTGCAGGTTTAAGAAAATGGTTAGATAATTAGAATTTTCCCTAAAACTTTATAATGAAAATGCATATTTGTTTTTGCTCCATGTTTCCTAAGAGTTTTAAATTTAAACTAAGTACAAGGCATACTGTAGAGGTCAGATGTATTCATTATGAACTACAAGTAAGTTCTTCAATAATTTATTTGTTGTAATTGCAACTAAAAGGTTTCTAATATTTCCCTCATTTAATCCATAGTAGTATTCAGAACGTGAACAAATATAAAGAGCTGTCTTATACTGCTAAACAGTTTCAGTCTGTGCACACCAGTAAACAGGCAACTTTGTTCAAAGATGCATCTTCAGACAAAAAAGAAATAAAGACCATTACCAATACCACTATGTGAATTTCCAGCAAGTATTCAAGCCACACCTTAAAGGATGTATAAAGCAGCTCAGCAGAGGCCGTTCTGCAAGATCTTTCTGTAAAAACTGTCTAATTATTTTATATCACACTTATCCAGGGTCACAGTGAGCCACTGTCTCTGTTACATGCTTCTGTAAAACAAATCAAAGTACTCGGAGACCCGGACACTATGACTAATGAATAGTGTGGCAGCTTCACTAAAGTCCTAAAACCTAGAGCTAACATAACAGTGGTCTTCAGGTATTTGCGGTCCCATTTTCAGAGTCTTTTTAAAGTTATGTGTGTCAGCTCAATATAAGCCACATGGCTGCCCTGTCGACCACCACTACGTGTTTTGTTTCTTATTATTTTTATTTATAGCATTAACAAAACGCGTTTTTATGGCCAAAGAAAGTTTTACCTTATTGGTACTGGGGGAAAAACTTGGACTTCTCACAAATGCGAATATCATGACCGTTGGAGTACAAGGAGTAGTCTAATCATTACTTCCCTATGCTTCTCAAACAACTAGTGCTAAAAGAATGCTTTAACTTTCAACTGCTACTGGAGTCTGCTGTGCAAACTTTGTTTTGTTAGTTTAAAAAGGCAGAATTACCACTTTCGAGAATATGGGAAAAGGCTGTTTTTTCCCCATATTGTTTTTTCTCTGTTAGTTTTTTTTTTTTTTAAGGCTCATAGAATAAACGCACATATCTCTAACTAATGCTAACAAAAATTGCAGGTACACCTCCAGACCGAGGATTCAGTACAGATCCATTCAAACCACATAGGCTACATCTTATACAGTCTAACACTGACAGCAAAATAAAGCAAGCTATGCTTTGCTTGCCAACTACAAACATTCTAGGATGCCTTGGGATCTGTCTCTTAAAATCGTGTAAATATATTATTATTATTTCATTATATTTTGTTTTTTTAAAATCAGAAATATTGTGTGCCTTTCTGAAAAAGCAAGTTTGTATTTAAGACTTTATCCAATACAGTACCTGCAGTACAAATACAAATTTGTGATCCACTCAGAAAAGAATAAAAAGCAGCCATCAAGTTATCTTCAGTAGACTCCTACATCGCCAACCAAATTTTTATTGTTCTCATGGTTAAGACAGTGCTAGGTGCATACAACAGTTTTCAGATAATTTTCTCTGAACATAAGGTAAAAATCAATCAATATAAAAAGTTCAAACTTAATGATCTTAATAACACAATTGTAAATAAATGTAGTCATCCCTTTCTGGTCTGGGATGATCCACAAGTTGTGCTCCTGATTTATACAGAGAAATACCAATAAAACCAAGCAAGTTTTCTTTTTCCTTCCAATATTATCCTCATGAAAATTAACACTTTTGTTATAACATTCCAAAAGCTTTTCTATGAGACTCAAGTAAAACATTTTGTCTTGTTGTGCAACCAATTTTCTATGTACGCTCTGCTGCTGTAGCCCTTTGCACTGGTGAACAGATGGTAGTTGCACTGAGCCACAACTGAAGAACAAGGTGTATGTGAAACATATTTGAATCCACACTTTGTCAAACAGCCTTTGCAACCTGTGCAGTGTGGGCTTCTTCTTGAACTAGAATGGGGGGGATGGGGGTCACTGATGTTTTTCCTTTCCACTTTTCCCTGATTGACTAGAAACATCAAAGCAAATCAGCAAAACTCTGACTGGCTACTTGGGCCTTTTAAAGCACATAATCAATAGAGACGTTGCCCTCAACACCATAAAAATTATACATTAGATCTTGCCCACTTGGACATTGAATTTTTTTGGTGTTGGACAATCACAATGCTTCCATTCTATCAAAATGCTGTTTTGATCCTGGGTCATAGAGATATATTCAAGCTTCAACTGGTATGAAATACCAAATGAAGGTCTCTCGTTCTAAATTCATAAGCTCAATTTGCTTTGGAGGATTGGATGTGGACATGCTTAATTTCAGGAGTTAATATTCTAGAGACTCAATAAGTACAGACCTTGCACATGCTTAAATGATCATAGATTTCATTAAAATAGACTCAGCTGACTAATGACTAATCCCTATACTGTTTGATACCTAACACACCATTACTATTTAATTCTTCATTACAATACACTCAACAGTGGCCATATTTTTTTTCTGGCATCAAGGTGAAAACCATCCAAACCATTACTCATCTTTAAGAGAGGTCCTGCTACTCTGCAGCTCATCCCTTGACTTTGGCTTATGAAAGGGGCTGGTCCTAATACACTTTGCCTAGACCAGAATGAATGTCCAGAGGTGTACTGTTCTCTAGTGTTACATAGTCAATTGCAGTACAATATTCAATTTTGCAGCTTTTGGCATTCATATTTATGGTGCTTGATCAAGAAACATACACTAAAAACCACAAACACCAGAAACTTGCAATTCATGAATTTTAGCAAAAAGAAGCTCATCTTTGATGACTTGCAAAATCAAGACCTTAGTACATTACTTGCAGGTTCAGGCTCAAATAATTTTGACCACACCTCAAACATCAGCTGAACAAAAGTCTGTACAACCAAAGTAGTAATAAAGAGGGGAATAATAAATCTGTCAAAACTTTTTTTCTGTTACCTCCTGCACCATCTCCTTGATTAATCTGTTGGCAGCTCGCAAGTCTTCAGGATGAGTACTGTTCAGAAGACGGGACAGCATCTACAGAGACACAATATCAAATGAGCATTTGATTTGATTTAATAACTGTGTAAAACATTCACAACCAGTATATCAAGAAGTAAGAGAAGAGCCACAGTATTTATACATATAAATTTTCATTGCAGGAAGATATATATGGAGTCTAAAATTAGACTAAGCAGAGAATTAAGGGGAGCCAAGACTCTACAGTACATATATTGTATTAACTTTCATGGAGTCTAATTGAAAGACTGCTCTGGATGTTAGTACGTACATTTGCTGCCTTATGAGGTATGGAGTCACTGCAAATACCTTAAATTACTGCATCATTTTTTCAGCTTAATGTCAGATTTTAGTTTTGCTATGTACTTTGGTTTTAAATACGAGGATAGTCAATAAAAAACTTTACTCAGTTCTTCACCTTGGATTTTTCCTCATCTTCAAAAATTGCATTTTTGGGTCTTGGGGGAGGTGGTGGAAGAGGTTTATCATCTGGCAAGATGGGGTCTTGTTTTACAATACCTTAACAGAAAAAAGAAAAATGGAGAACTTTTTAAATAAATATCAGGAACCAACATAAACTGAACCGAGCTAAAACCTTGGAATAAGGATATTTTTCCACTACAAGCAAGAATACTAAAGGAATGCATTATATCAAATGAAAGCAATGGATATTTGTGTACTCCCACATTTAGAATATGCAGAAAATGACTGTAATGGTATCTTAATTTTCTTCTTTCATTCGCGATCCTAAACTGTCCCTAGTGTGTGCTTGGTGTGTGTGTGTGTGTGTGCGCCCTGTGGTGGGCTGGTGCCCTGCCCAGGGTTTGTTTCCTTCCTTGCGCCCTGTGTTGGCTGGGATTGGCTCCGGTAGACCCCCGTGACCCTGTAGTTAGGATATAGTGGGTTGGATAATGGATGGATGGATGGATTTAACTTTTGATTTTTTTTTTCTCTGCACAAAATAACCACTTCTCTTAAGATTTTATATTCACCTATGCAATTATTTGTTCTATAAAACATTTAACAAATTAATTGTAATTCTATAAATCAACCCAAATCACCATAAATGCTTTTCCTTGTCTGTGGTTCAGCGATTTTGTCATTCAATTTTCTACAAAAAAGAGAGGTATTGGACAAAGCAAAACAAAGACAAATACAGTAGACAATAATTTAAATAAATTCAAGTTATATAAAAGGACAACAATGACTAAAACCAATGCTGAATGGGTTTCCATCTGTACAGAAACCAAATGCAAAACAAAAAATTTAATTTTATGAGTGGGCCCATGAAACCAAAAACAAGTCACTGGAAATAAAACAGCAGTCTGGCTTATCCTGGTTCTGCCTAGCTCTTGGTGTTGATGGAAAATTTGTATTAATGCACCTTTAATATTCTCAACATTCACCCATAATTAAGAATACATGCATTAAAGAGTTATAGTTACCCTGTTTTTTTAGCATCTGATATGCATCAGCAATTTTTGTTTCATCAGGTAACCCAACTGTCCAACTATACATCAGCTCCAAAATTTTCAACTTCACTTTCTCAGGGGCTCGTGTACCCAGGTACTGAAAAGTAAAAAATAATATAATATAATATAATATAAATATATATATATATATATATATATATATATATATATATATATATATATATATATATATATATATATGTATATTTATATATAGATATATATATATTTATATATAGATATATATATATACAAACACACACACACATACACACACAAGTCTAAGTGTAATAATAACATAATATTTGTAAAATTCAACACACACTATATATATATATATATATATATATGTATAGTATGTTATGAAGAAACGAAGCACTGTAGTGCTGTCATTAGCAATTGTCACAGCTGCTAAGTCCTATATTCAAATACCAATATAGGTATTTCCACTGCACAGTTTACATGATCTAAATGTGTCTGCACAGGGTCTTCTCCCGTTTTTCTAGTTTCCTCTTGAACTTCACGTTATGCTGAGGGTCTGAACTAATCTTGCTTGAAACATTATGGGTGTGTGCGTAAGACTGACTTGGTAATAATAAACTTGTACTTCATACAAGGGTGATTCCTGCCTTGCATTGTTGTTTCCAGGACTGGCATCCTATGTGGATTTTAAAAACACACAAAGTTATGTCATAAATAAACTACAGGAAGCAAATATCCTTTCCATTTGCAACAAGACTATTTTTCAGGTGTTCCGAACATTAGTGGTATAGTCGTTACACTAGATTTGTAGCAAAAGACCTAACTTTCAAACATGGGCTGAGATGAAAAAGGATGAACATTTCAAAATATTTGGATTTTATAATAATTTAAAGAGTACTAGAGGTATAGCTGATGTGAGCTGAATGACTTTCAACTTGCTAAAAGACAAATGCAGCCCCTGCTTAACTCAAACTTGACAGGAGAAAAGGCAAAGAAGATCCTATGTTTAATCAATTAATTAATATTGAGATACTTTATCACCTTCTTCAGGCTTTGGGAAAATGTAAGCATTACCTGGCATCTCATAACAAACAGCTATTTGGCACTTGTGTGAAAGGTAACTAGACGCTACAGAAAAAACACTATAAACAGTGCAAACATATCAAACTTCCCTTCCCATATTTTGGTGATGTTCAGACACTGTGTCAAAAACAACTGCAGTTTCACAGTAATGCATTTAAGCTTCAAATGTCATTCAGTATGAGACAGCAGATCATAAAAAAGCTTGCACAAAAAATGAATCATTGTTCATGAAAACAATTTTACTCTTGATAAAAGTCAAAGATAAAAAGCATTATACACCATTTAAAAAAGCCAATTTTGGTTACAAATTTCCTTTAATAGATTTGAAATACCAGCATGTATTGAATGCCAATTTTTAACTGACACTGCAGGAATTACTATAGTTGAGTCAGCAAATGTATCCTGTGATGGACTACTGCACTGTCCTGGGTTGATATCTGTCTTGTGCACAGTAGGCCAGGATAGTTCATTCATTTTTTCCTGTGGAGTTTACACCCTGAATTGTATCTAAATGCTGACAACTGCTGATGAGCATTGTGAACACAGATACACTAATCAAAAAATTTAATAATTTAGAAATAAGACTGAACCATTTATTTGTGAAACTGATTGGACTGAAAACCCGTAGCTACAGCAGTATTTCAGGGCTGAATTTGGGAACCTCTGTTCTAGATGGATTACTGAACCATTGCAATTCAAAATACTATTGATGATTTAGGTGGTGGGCTGTCACCTGGAACCCTGTCTTGGAATAAGTGGGTTCAGAAAATAAATTGCTTTGCTTTGCAAGGATCTGCATTATCATTTAGGTCACTTTGTCATATGGTAGTTTCTCTTCATTCTCAAATTGCAGTACCTTTTTGACAGCATATAGTAAACAATAAACAGTTACTTTACACCTTGAAAGCAAACTAATAGCTTTGTAGTTTCTAGTTTTTCGAAAAAAAGAATAAAAGTTGCAAAATATGATACACAGTTTCAATGAGATTCTATAACTTCACTAGAAAATACAAGACTACTGACAATGTCATTAGATATTCCACACTCTAGAAACAATAGTGAAATACAACTAAAACTATTACTTAACACCTCTTTATTTTGCAAATCATGTATTACCTGTAAGAAATGTCATATCTTACCTTGGGTGAAACTACTTTTATTAGCTCATTAAGAAATCTAAACTTTCCAACTTCATTATGAAATCTCTTTCCACAGTTTTTCATGCAGGTCTCTAAAACCTGGAAATTATAATAATTACAATTAAGAATTGCTGGTGCAACAATTATAAGCAAGTTAAGAGCAGAACATTTTGCAGCAAGGGGCTTCTGATTTTCTAAAAATTATCTTTAATCAACTGTAAAGCTTACTGTTAAAGCTTGCAAAGCTTCCCATTCTTGTGGAGACTGTATCTTGTGAGCAAGGAGTCTAGTTGCAAGCTGAGGACTAATGAGAGAACCAGAAAAAGAAAAATAATTAAGCATGTAGAGTTTTGCTTCGTTCTCAGCTTTTGCTCTGTAAGGACAAAGCAAATGTCTGTAGAGCAGAACTATGACAAACCTGTATGTATTTACATAAAGTTAGCCTGGAATAATAATAGTAATTAGTTGTTGCCAACAAAATTACACATATGGTAACATGTCAATTATGGGTATGTCAAACTGAATTTATAAATTACTTTTAAAAGACAACTGGCTGTTTTGTGCAATGATGGTCATTACAGAACAGTGGATTTTTTTTACCTCAGATTTTTTTCCACTCAAAATTTCAATCTATATATTTTCTCATAAAGGTTTAATTTTTACAAGTAGGAAGCATTATTATAAACATAATCACCCTTCCAGTTCCTTGTTGAGCTGTTCACAAAATACACGAATGCTGTCCCAATCCAGTTCTTTATTAAGTGGATTTGTAGCTCGATCTGTCCATGGACCAAATATATAAGAAAAAAAGAACAATCTTGTGTATTATATAAAATGTTCCACATATCATAAATATGATGTCCAATGCATCTGCTGATAAGATACTGATCCTCAACTATTTATCACTAAACATTAAGGGACAAAAAAAGACAGATGCCTTAAACTACTGGTACATAAAATTATTATTAACATTTTTATTCATCCTTACAATGCATTTTCTAAACTGGATTTGTCTGTTTCAGAGTTTGAGGTCCAATTCAAATAGCAACAGCATCATTAAATGGCACACACTTGCATGTACTCAGAACTCACCGCACATGGGCCAGCAGGTAGTTTAACACGCATGTCTTTGAGACTAGACAGAAAATATAATTATCCATCAAAAGACATGGAGAAAAGGTATAAACATCACATGGACAAGAATCAACTGCACTGTAATCCTTGGAACCATGAGGCTGCACAGTAGCACTAGAAATAGAGCAGCTCTTACAAACATACTATCCATGCTTTGGCTTAGCGTGATGAGTCTAAAATAACACAAGGTGAACGAGAACCTAACCAGGGACTCTAGATGGGACAACAGTGAGCTGCATCGCACACTCTTTCACAGAGGGCCAGCTTTGAAACACTAATTAACCTAGAATTAACATCTTTAGAATGCAAATCAAAGCCACTGTACAATGGACAACATAACAGCAATTTGATAGAACTGAAGTTGGGACTCTGAACCTGTGATATAGCGAAATTTTGATATTCCGTATATTGAATTAATACAGACCAACACCTTTACTAAAAATGATGAAAAATGCTTGTTTAAAAATATGTCCTTTGAAGACTAAAAAAAGTATTTTTAACACTTATCTCAATACAGCCAGAAATGGTCAAATGTAATTTGTCAGGGTAGGGGCAACCTCTGATGTAACCAGTTGATAATACTAGGAAAACTGCAGCAGACAAAAATGAGTATGAAATTAAACACATGGCAGGTTTACTTAAGTAATCCTGTACATGTGATCAATTTAACAAACATGACAAAGTCTATCAAGATGTATTTTTTCCTGGTTGCATTTAATAATGTACATGTTGTGTACATGTAACTACAGAACATCAGTTTTGTTTTGTTTTTTTTAAGCATGAGCAACATCTACACTAATACAACTGTTAGAGGTATCCATGTTAAGTTGTATTTAAACTTACAAAAATAACTGCACCATGAACATAGGTATTGCACTGAAGGAAGGTAGACTGATGTTCACCACACTGAATCAGAATACACTCCAATTCAAAGCATAATGGAGATGAAGAGGAAACAGGTTATAAGAGAAAAATACCAAGTATGAAAATTAATATGGGGGTCAAACAGCACAGAAACAATAGCAGCCATGCTTTGCCTGACAATACAGATCTAGTATTGTGAAAATAATACAGTAAATGATGCTGAAACACTTGACCAAGCAAAGGATAGCATGAAAATGTCTCTATTGCAAAGGCTTTCAAAGATATTACATTCCAAGAGTATAACTGTTATAGGAAAAATGCAGAGCAGGTAAGCTCATATTTTTACATATGTTTGTGATAAATAGGAAAAATAGTTATTTATTTAATTTCTTACTTTAAATACTATTACATCCTTAGGCACTAAAGACAACAATTTAGAAACAGGTGTGAGACAAGATTTCTAAAAACACAGTTTAATATATAAATGGTCCTTTAATGCGTCAGTAAAATTATTTATAATTTATCAAATTCAGTGGCAAACACATATATATTTATATTATATATATATTACAAAATATATAATTAAACAATTTTATAAATATTACTACTAATATGTACTTTTGGGCGGCACAGTGGGTAGCACTGCCGCCTTGCAGTTACGAGACCTGGGTTCACTTCCTGGGTCCTCCCTGCGTGGAGTTTGCATGTTCTCCCCGTGTCTGCGTGGGTTTCCTCTGGGTGCCCTGGTTTCCTCCCACAGTCCACAAGACATGCATAGGTGCATTGGCGATTCTAAATTGTCCCTAGTGTGTGCTTGGTGTGTGTGTGTGTGTCCTGCGGTGGGCTGGCTGCCCTGCCCGGGTTTGTTTCCTGCCTTGCGCCCTGTGTTGGCTGGGATTGGCTCCAGCAGACCCCCGTGACCCTGTAGTTAGGATATAGCAGGTTGGATAATGGATGGATGTACTTTTTTTGAAATGTTTAACTTTGCATCAGTTTAAATATATTTTACTGGCTTTATAAACGAAATTACAATAAATGAATTACAAGTCCATCAGGCATATAATGCTACATTGTATTCAAATCAAATCAGATATTGCTTTTCCTACCATTCTACAGAGCAAGAATTCACACAATTTAATATGAAGTAATCGCACAATGCTATTGGGTATCCCTAAAGATTATCACAGGATCAGCAAACCTAATTAAAACATAAATAAAAGTTTTAAAATGTCTAATGCCTTTTTGGACACTCCTTTAAACGTGAATTTCATTTTTTAAAATATTAAGTAAATAGGGCCTACTTTGCCCACTGTGATATGGTAGGTGGGTGAGGATTCTTCCAGGTGAGTAAAACAAGAAGCTGTACTAGCAATTTATTACCACAACATTTTTATTAAGCATAAAAGTCCATAGAGAGTTATTCCAATGCTCTAGAGCTGACACAGAGCTATGGATTATTTTGATACCAAGACTATATGATAGATATATGAAAATTTTATTGCAATAAAGTATGAACATGGTGTCCTGCAACAGTATTCTGGGTTAAGCTTTTGCACGATGTGCAAATTTAAGCTGAACTAAGTTGCAGCATCCAGTGTCACATGCTGGCCAGCTTCTAGAAAAGCTCAAGAAGGCAAGTCACATCAGCACTGTAGATAAGGCAGCGCTGAATAAAACTGGAGGTATCACACGATAATTTTATCCACTAAACCTTGGCTGTATAAGGGAGTAAGACGACTATTTATACAGTTATCAAATCATCCGAAACCACTATTCTCAAGTTTTGAATGCAATAAATAGTCTCATCTATCATTAATAATGCCAGCCACAGAGACTTTATTTCAAGAGTTTCTTTATCGCTTCTTCCGCTATAACACTGAAGCACAGGCTGAACACTAGTTTTTAGACAATGACACTTGTTTAAATATGTACCTGTAGTTACTCATTCTTGTGCATTTTTCATAGCTTTATGAAATACTGCACAACTGATGTTTGCTGTTACTGTTTTTTATTGCCATATGTACATTAGTTTATTAAATTACATTATTAACACTGCAATATTAATTGTACTGAAATGTTTTATAATAATGCACACTTTCATAGGAGGTATATAATAAAGAATATTTTATTAACGAAGTTAAACTACTAATGAAGAATGAACAAACATGAAAAGTGAGTACAATGTATACATACAGTATTATGAATCCCTGCAGCAGTGCAAGTGCTCAAGGTGTGCCACTTGTTTACAAGAAGGGGCCTTACAAACAGTATTGTCTCCTATAATAAATGTTCTGTCCACATTTTATCTAAGCATTTGAGTTAATTTTGGTCTTCACAGTATTACAATAAAGAAGGGGTTTAATATTAAAATGTGTTTTGCAAGCATTTTACACTAAAATTAGGTACTCTTTCACATTACAAATTAGGAATCTCTCGCCAACTATAGCTGACAAAACCACTTGAGGTTGATTAATGCTGAATTTAAAACTAAACAGATGTAACGGGAAAGAAAGCAGAGAAGCAAGAAGCCCCAAGAATCAATCACTTGTCACATTCCGCTGAACTTTCCACAAGTTGCTCTGATGCTTTGTGCACTCCCATCATGACTGAATAAAACTCATCCCCTTCATTATGTATTAATGGGTCGTAAACTGCAATAAAGCCCCAGGATTTTTTTCATGCCAATTGTAACACGAAAATTAACACTTTTAACAGTTAACATTTGATTTTTAAAATACTCCAAATGTATCTAATGTGTCACTTGAAACCATTGTTAGAAGAGAAAGTCAAGAAAAGTTTTTAATCCCATGTTTTCATGGAGGAAATGTTTCACACAAATTCTGACTTAAGTGGACCCAATAGTGACCAACTCTGGATGAAAGCAAATGATGTGGCAAATGTCCATGGGAAAAAGGAAAGTTCTTACCTATCTCATGTGGCATAATCAATGTCTGCTGTTCATATACTCAAAATCAGCAAAGTGCATGTAGTTTTTACAAAAATATTATGAACACATACTTCTGGAAAACTCAGCACACAAAATTAACAGGAAAAATGTTTTCCCATAATAGTGTGACGGCAGGCCTTCAGTATAAAAGCCATATAAAGTACAGTACACCATTTACTATACACTTTATCTTATTGCTATGTATATTCTGTTAAAACTTTCCAATGCACAGTATGCATTTTTTAAGATATTTTCTAATGTATACTAATTCATTTTCTAAAGTAAATAAACTGCAGTTTTACTTGAGTAATTTCCTCCAAGTCTACATTATCCATGTCACTTTTACTTCAGTTAATTATTATCTATGTAATCATACTTCTATTTGAGTAGATTTCTATTTCTAGTATTTCAGTACTTCTTTCTTTCTTTGATCACTCCAAACTACATACCGTAACATATAAAAAGGGGTTGAGTATTCTTTAAAACATAATTTTTTTTTTAAAAAAAAAAAAACACCCCTGCTGTATTATTTTTTGTTACTTGTACTTTTTTTGAAAAGCCTAACACAATGCAATGGAGATAGGCTTGCAGTTCCTAAAAATGATTTTAAAGTATGATTCAAGTTATTACAATGATAGTGATTAACAATTAAATCTTCAAGACTAATTAAGATTTTGGACAATACTAATGTTTCAAATCCCACACCAAAATTATTTGTTATAGAATAAGTATATGAATAACTAAAATGTGATTTACTCCAAATTACCTGTAATGGAAGCCTTTTTTGTCACTATTTTGAGGATCAGCAACTACTAAACCTGACAATAAGAGCGCAATGAACCATTTGGGGTTCCTTCGCTGACAGTAACTAATTTCCTTACTGAAATCAAGATAAATGACTCGTAGGAGGTGGAATGAATGCCAGTAATACACGGTATAGCATGTTGATGTAATACTTTAGCAGCTTTTTAGAAAGAAATGTATGATTTCCTTGAAGTTAACGCCCCTCTCCAATGATAACCTTTCTATGGATGCCCACACCTGACAGGTTTTGCATTGGAAGGCCATAACACGTGTAAGAAAGTAAAGGTCAAGCCAGAAACATATTATTGTACAGGCAATAAGCGATAACAATTGTTTAAAACGGTAGTCATGAATTATTAGTGCAGAAAAACATTTTGCGTAAAGATAAACACTAAGACGCAAAGCTGTCAAATCACAGGTGAAGCAGGATCATCAACTATCCGATCTTGGTATTAAACTTATGGTTCCGCACGTTTAATACAACAGCATCAGAAATAAAAAACACAAAAGCATACAGAACACTGCAAGGTTTAATATTACAGCTGGAGCGCCGAAATGCACCACGTCTCTTTCTTTTACTCTGCCACCTCCCCCCGTCTTGATCCAATGAATTCCATAATAGCCAAACTAGAAATGCGCCTCTTGTCGCCACTCCCCCACACGTTAGCTGTAGTACCCTTCAAGTACAGCCGGCAACCCCAGAAAGCTATCCT
Organism: Polypterus senegalus; assembly: GCF_016835505.1. Taxonomy (NCBI): domain Eukaryota; kingdom Metazoa; phylum Chordata; class Cladistia; order Polypteriformes; family Polypteridae; genus Polypterus; species Polypterus senegalus. Next base: position 29,785,393 of record NC_053163.1, read on the forward strand.
GCCTCCAAACCCCAGGTCGCACTCACTGATACGCGACTCCAAACTCTCATCTTCCGGGGGCGCCGCCATCTTGCGGGAATATGTCACATACGCAGACACACAAACGCACGCGCGCGCACACACACATACACCAGCGATTCCACCGAACTCTCGCGAGAGACGTCACGTCATGGGTGGAGCCTTGTGTACGCTGTTGTTGGAAACTGGTCGGAGAGGCGTCTCCGTCGTGTTCATACATAAAATCGGTCTTACATTAAGGTGCGAAATACAGCGTTGTGACACGTTATGTGAAGAAATCGTTTGCTTTGTGTATAGCTCAAAATATGTACTTTAACCTCATTAAAAAATACATGCAAATTTGAGTGAGGATGATCAATATGACCGCAAATGCCCCCCTTTTTCTTCTTCCTACATCTCATCTCACGTGCGATCCTGCAGTGACCGATTGGTGGAGTTAGTTCTAGGTTGGGAGCAGTTAGTTCCAGGTTTGCACATAATATTGAAGGGTTAACCTCCGGCATCCTACCATGACTGTGAACTCAACTGAACGGGTCTAAAAATCTCAAAAAGTAAAAGAGTTCGTCTGTCCACTAGATGGCACTCATCGTGCGCCTAAAATCGTAGACATACAGTATATAGGTAGACGCCGCATTCGCTGTGTTGCCCAGTCGACACGATACGTCAGTGCGTCCGCCCTATTGCGAGTGGCAAAAGCGCCATTTAAACTAATACAGGTAGACGTGGAAATCGGGTTTTCTGATGAAAAAACAATAACATTTAAAACAGTATCGTTTACATACAACATATTTTGGCGAATCGTTTAGTGCAACATTTGACAGTCAGACATGACATTCTACTGTCCAGAATGGAGAACATGCTGGGTATCTCTGGCACTGCCCTCCAGTGGTTCAAGTCCTATCTGACTGATAGGCAAGAGTTTGTTAGTCTTGACAACAGCAGATCCTGCTCGGCGCCAGTCACACAAGGAGTTCCTCAGGGCTCTGTCCTCGGCCCTCTTCTCTATTTATATGCTTCCCCTTGGCCATATTATTTGTAGCTATGGACTGGGCTATTATTTTTATGCAGATGATACTCAACTCTACTTCAATGTTAAAAGTGGAACTTCATCAGAGCTTTCTCAGCTCACAACCTGCCTTAGTGAAATTAAAACCTGGATGGAGTAGAACTCTTTAAAATTAAATTGCAGCAAAACTGAACTCCTGCAAATTGGGACTAAAATGCAACTTAATAAAATGAGCTCTTTCCCAGTCCATCTTGGTGGTGATCTCATCAGACCTGCCTCTACTGCAAAGAATCTTGGTGTAATTTTTGATTCCTCTCTCTCTTATTCTGCCCACATAAATCAAATTAAGAAACTTTCTTACTTTCACCTCCGTAACATATCCCGTGTTGTCTCCTTCCTCTCCTTTTCTAATGCTGAAAAACTTGTCCATGCTTTTATCACATCCCGCATCGATTATTGTAACTCGCTGCTAGCAGGTGCCCCTTCTAATCTTATATCACAGCTCCAGCTTATTCAAAACTCAGCTGCAACAGTCCTTACTCAAACCAGCAGCAGTGAGCACATCACACCCATCCTGCTCCGTCTTCACTGGCTCCCTGTGTCTTACAGAATCGAATATAAAATCCTACTAATAACTTACAAAGCCTTAAATAACCTCACGCCAAACTACATCAGTGACCTTATCCATCAATATGTGACTTCCCACCCACTAAGGTCCTCTGATTCTGGCAATCTTGTTGTGCTCCACACTAATCTACACTCCATGGGTGACAGGGCCTTCAACTGTATAGCATCCAGACTCTGGAATGGCCTACCGAAATTAATCAGATCAGCTGACTCCATGAATTATTTTAAAAAACAACTCAAAACTCAGGAAGGCTTTTAGCTCTACTTGACTTTATTACCCTTCTCTCAGTTTACCTCTCTGTCAAGATGCTCATGTAACCTGTATGTGTGTGTGCCAGACCATCAATTATGTTGTCTGTTAGGCTTTTTTCTCTGAATTCACTGTCGTAATCTTCTTTATTTATTTATTTGGTTTGTACAATGCTATATACTGTATACCCTGCCATTCTTTCTTATATTCTGTAAGTGCCTTGAGCATGGGAAAGGCACTATATGAATAAAATGTATTATTATTATTAAATGCAATTATTTATATCCATTTATACACTAATAATGGCAATTATTAAATAATAATAATAATTATTATTATTATTAAATAATTCCTCCCATAGAAGTAACATTTCTCGGACTTCCTTCTTCCATCTCCAAAACATTTCTAGGCTTTGTCCTGTTCTTATGCAGCACACTACTAAGGTATTGGTTAATGCCCTAGTCACCTCACATATAGATTACTGTAATGCTAATCTATCTGGCATCCCACAAAAACATATCCATCGCTTACAACTTCTTCAAATTTCTACTGCCAGGAAAATAACCTGTTCTAAATCCACTGAACATATTACACCTATTCTCTCTCAACTTCACTGGTTCCCTGTTAACTACAGAATACAATACAAAATACCGCTCTTAACATTTAAAGCTCTCCACAACCTCACTGATCTCCTCCAGACTGACACTCCTCTCACTCACTCAGATCCTCATCTGCAGCTCTACTTTCTGTACCACACATCAAACTCTGTTCTATGGGAGCTCAAGCATTCTCTCAAAGTGCTCTTCAACTCAGGAATTCTCTTCCCTCTCATATACATCAGCCCGATTCAATAACACATTTTAAAACTGCCCTCAAAACTTATCTTTTCAAACTGGCATGCTAATTGTGAATTTTGCACTGTTACTGCCAGTTATCTTTGTTTGTTTGCTAATTATTGCTTTATCATTCTCTCGTTTTAATTTTACTAATGTTTAATTTTACTGTAAGGTGACCTTTAGTGCTAAGATTATAAAACGGAATTTTCTAATGGCCAAATCTAACCAAAACAATTGTTCAGCCTTACCTATGAAATGTAATCCCCCGGGATCTGGTTTGGAGCATACAGCGTTTGCACAATCCCAAGCAGCACAGGTGTGAGGTATCTTTATCCATTACTTCACTCCAAAGCAGTGCCACTCGCAATATGGCGACGACGTTGACGTACGATGCTGCTGGTCATGCAGCGTCTAGTAATTCTATGTCTCTGCCTAAAATTACCGAAGTTATTTAAGTACTAGGAGTATTAGGCATCTGTTTTACTAACCCACTTTTCTAGGGAAACGTCGCAGAGCAGAATACAAATAACAGTGACTAGCAATTGTTAAATTTACAAAATACTGTGCTACATGCACTACAAATGCATTCACCTTTTCCACTGTTTGCTTGCTGTTGGTACCTTAATGGGAAAAAAGTTAATGGGATCAAGGTGTATTTCCTAACATTATGTGTTTTGCAAAGCACTGGGTTTCCATCACTGTTTCTTGAACTGGCCAATTAAATGCACTGAATGGAGGTGGTGTTAGATATTCTGTGTTTCCATTTTTTTCATATAATGCTTAAATATGCTAATGTGGAACTGTTTCATTACCAACCAACCTGTTAAAAATCATGTTAAAAAATGGTTAAAGGTTATTTTCAAACTGAAAATGAAAGAAGATTAAAGACAACATATCAGCATATAGTCTTCATTATGTGTGCATCTGAAAAGGAAAGAGCAAATAATATATGGAAGAGAAGAGGAAACAAAGCCAGGGTTAATGAAATGAGAAGCTGCCATTGGAAAAGATGAAGGAAAAAGTGAAAAGTTGGTCATTAAGACCTGGAGAAATATCTGAGACTGCACTTAGCTTCTTCTTTTTTTCTTTGAAAAGCATTTTTGAAACCCTTTGAAAGATCAAAAACAGAGAATATCAATATGGCTATGATCAAAGGATGTGGAGTTTTCTATAATAAACTTTGTAAGGCATTTAATTAAAAAGGCTTGAACATGTTCCTTGAAATAGTCTGCTAGTCATCTCTCTCTGTTTCACCTACGTAGATAAATGAACACTTCCTACGAGGAATGCTGTAATTAAGATTTTTTAACATCTATACTGACACTATTTAATGTTCAAGTTACCAGAGGATCTACATAGAAGGGTATTGTTGGTAATATATTTGCAACTGACATAGTGGCTCCAGTTACAGTTCAAAGTGCCTGGTGAGTTAAATGGCTGTCCTCAATGAAGTGAGCTGTGGATGAGAAGTTTGTGTACTGTTAGGTGGTCAGCAACCCCTCCTTGAACCGTCATTTATCGTGGTGGAGGGGTTTGTGTGTCCCAATGATCCTAGGAGCTATGTTGTCCAGGGCTTTATGCCCCTGGTAGGGCCACCCAAGGCAAACTGGTCCTAGGTGAGGGATGAGACAAAGAGTGGTTCAACAAACCTCCAATGATGAGCAAAAACTCTGGACAACATTTTCCCTTGCCCAGACGCGGGTCATTGGGTCCCCCTCTGAAGCCAGGCCTGGAGGTGGGGCTCGATGGCGAGCGCCTGGTGGCCGGGCCTGCACCCATGGGGCTCGGCCGGGCACAGCCCTAAGAGGCAACGTGGGTCCTCCTTCTCATGGGCTCACCACCTATGGGAGGGGCCAAGGAGGTCAGGTGCAGTGTGAGTTGGGTGGTGGCGGAAGGCGGGGACCTTGGCGGTCTGATCCTCGTTCTACAGAAACTGGCTCTTGGGACGTGGAATATCACCTCTCTGAAGGGGAAGGAGCCTGAGCTAGTGCGCAGGTTGAGAGGTTCCAGCTAGATATAGTCGGACTCACCTCGACGCACAGCTTGGACTCTGGAACCAATCTCCTTGAGAGGGGCTGGACTCTCTACCACTCTGGAGTTGCCCCCGGTGAGAGGCGCCGAGCAGGTGTGGGCATACTTATTGCCCCCCGACTTGGAGCCTGTGCATTGAGGTTTACCCCAGTGGACGAGAGGGTGGCCTCCCTCCACCTTCGGGTGGGGTGAAGGGTCCTGACTGTTTTTTGTGCGTATCGCGAACAGCAGTTTGGAGTATCCACCCTTTTTGGAGTCTCTGGAGGGGTTGCTAGAGGGCATACCTTCTGGGATTCCCTCGTTTTGCTGGGAGACTTCAATGCTCATGTGGGCAATGACAGTGAGACCTGGAAGGGGCATGATTGGAAGGAATGGCCCCCCTGATCTCAACCCGAGCAGTGTTTTGTTATTGGACTTCTGTGCTCTTCACGGATTGTCCATAATTAACACCATGTTCAAGCATAAGGGTGTTCATATGTGCACTTGGCACCAGGACACCCTAGGCCTCAGTTCGATGATCGACTTTGTGGTCGTCGTCGGACTTGCGCCATATGTCTTGGACACTCGGGTGAAGAGAGGGGCGGAGCTGTCAACTGATCACCACCTGGTGGTGAGTTGGCTTCGATGGTGGGGGAAGATGCCGGTCAGACCTGGTAGGCCCAAACGTGTTGTGAGGGTCTGCTGGGAACGGCTGGCAGAGTCCCCTGTCAGAAGTAGCTTCAACTCCCACCTCCGCAGAACTTCAACCACGCCCCGAGGGAGGTGGGGACATTGAGTCCGAATGGGCCATGTTCCGTGCCTCTATTATTGAGGCGGCTGACCGGAGTTGTGGCTGTAAGGTGGTCGGTGCCTGACGTGGCAGCAATCCCGAACCCGTTGGTGGATGCTGTCAAGCTGAAGAAGGAGTCCTATAGGACTTTTTTGTCCTGTGGGTCTCTGGAGGCAGCTGATAGGTACAGGCAGGCCAAGCGGAACGCGGCTAAGGTTGTTGCTGAGGCAAAAACTCGGGCATGGGAGGAGTTTGGAGAGGCCATGGAGAACACTTTGGACGGCTTCAAGGAGATTCTGGTCTACCGTCCAGCCTCTCAGGAGGGGGAAGCAGTGCAGTGTCAACACCGTATATGGTGGGGATGGTGCGCTGCTGACCTCGACTGGGCGCTAGGGTCGGTGGGGAGTACTTCGAAGACCTCCTCAATCCCACTAACATGCCTTCCAATGAGGAAGCAGAGCCTGGGGACTCTGAGGTGGGCTCTCCCATCTCTGGGACTGAAGTCACCGAGGTGGTCAAAAACTCCTTGGTGGCAGGGCCCCGGGTGGATGAGATACCGAGTTCCTTAAGGCTCTGGATGTTGTAGGACTGTCTTGGTTGACACGCCTCTGCAACATCGCATGGACATCGGGACAGTGCCTCTGGATTGAGACCGGGTGGTGGTCCCCTCTTTAAAAGGGGACCGGAGGGTGTGTTCCAACTATAGAGGGATCACACTCCTCAGCCTCCCTGGAAAAGTCTATTCGGGGTTCTGGAGAGGAGGGTCCGTCGGATAGTGAACCTCGGATTCAGGAGGAACAGTGTGGTTTTGTCCTGGTCGGAACAGTGGACCAGCTCTTCACCCTTAGCAGAGTCCTGGAGGGTGCATGGGAGTTTGCCCAACCAGTCTACATGTGTTTTGTGGACTTGGAAAAGGCATTCGACCGTGTCCCTCGGGAATCCTGTGGGGGGTGCTCCGGGAGTATGGGGTACCGGACCCCCTGATAAGAGCTGTTCGGTCCCTGTACAACCGGTATCAGAGCTTGGTCCGCATTACAGGCAGTAAGTCAAGCCTATTTCCAGTGAGTGTTGGACTCCGCCAGGGCTGCCCTTTGTCACCGATTCTGTTCATAACTTTTATGGACAGAATTTCTAGGCGCAGCCAGGGCGTTGAAAGGGTCCGGTTTGGTGGACTCAGGATTGGGTCACTGCTTTTTGCAGATGATGTTGTCCTGTTTGCTTAATCAGGCCGTAATCTTCAGCTCTCTCTGGAACGGTTCACAGCTGAGTGTGAAGTGGCTGGGATGAGAATCAGCACCTCCAAATCCGAGACCATGGTCCTCAGCCGGAAAAGGGTGGAGTGCCCTCTCAGGGTTGGGGGAGAGATCCTGCCCCAAGTGGAGGAGTTCAAGTATCTCGGGGTTTTGTTCACGAGTGAGGGAAAAATGGACCATGAGATCGACAGGCGGATCGGAGCGGCATCCGCAGTGATGCGGGCTCTGCATCGGTCTGTCGTGGTGAAAAAAGAGCTGAGCTATAAGGCAAAGCTCTCAATTTACCAGTCGATCTATGTTCCTACCCTCACTTATGGTCATGAGCTATGGGTAGTGACCGAAAGAACGAGATTGCGAATATAAGCGGCTGAAATGAGTTTCCTCCGCAGGGTGTCTGGGCTTTCCCATAAAGATAGGGTGAGAAGCTCAGTCATCCCAGAGGGGCTCAGAGTAGAGCCACTACTCCTCCGCATCGAGAGGAGTCAGATGAGGTGACTCGGGCATCTGATCAGGATGCCTCCTGGACGCCTCCCTGATGAGGTGTTCCGGCACGCCCAACCGGGAGGAGGCCCGGGAAGACCCAGGACACGCTGGAGGGACTATGTCTCCAGGCTGGCCTGGGAACGCCTTGGGATTCTCCCGGAAGAGCTGGAAGAAGTGGCCGGGGAAAGGGAAGTCTTGGCCTCTCTGCTTAAGCTGCTGTCCCCGCGACCCAACCCCAGATAAGCAGAAGAGGATGGATGGATGGATGGAGTTGGTCAGCAGAGTTCAGGGTCAAGAGAGGGTTAGGAAAAAAAAGGATCACGTGACACAATCAGTCTGCAAAATTGAATGCTTTATTTGATGATCTGTAGGTTTAGGGTAGTTTTAGGGTGGAATGAAAGGATGTGGGTTTTATTACTTTGGTTTAATATTGAAACATGACTGAAAAATGTGATAAATAAATAAAAACAGTGTTTCTATCTTAAAATTACTGTTGGGGTAGTTTCTTGTACTGTATATTGTAACATTTTAGTATTGTAACACCAGAGGAAATTCCTAGGAACTACATTGCCTGGCAGTAAATTCAAATCCATTCAGATGTTAGTATCTGATAAATTCTACTGAGTTTAAGGTAGCACGATAGGGTTCTTGTTTATTAATAGGAGGATGGAGGACTATTTTGGTTTTGCTAGTGCTTGAAAATACATGGATGACAGTGGCATTTTAAATGTTTTGTTAATATTCCTCTTGATATTAAGCACACAATTTTAAATATCTCCTTTCTACATTCTACTGAACAAATTAGGTTTTTTTTTTTAATCAAGTTTCATTACTTTCTGTTTTATATTCTGAGGTTTTGGGGTTTTTTTCTATCTCTCTTTTTATTTTGAACTGTTGAATGCTTTTAGATGCCGCATGGTGGCATACCATTTCTGTGCCATTGATCATGTGTGTGTGTTTACCTAGTAAAACACTACATTTGTTATTGCAACATTTTAATTAGCTAAACAGAGTGAAAAATGGCTTCATGATATATTGCAACAATAAAAAGAAAAAACAGGCTATCTATCTATCTATCTATCTATCTATCTATCTATCTATCTATCTATCTATCTATCTATCTATCTATCTATCTATCTATCTATCTTACACTCACTCATAACAATAAAGAGAAAGCACTGTATTTAAAAGTAGTTGACACATCTTTCATTAAGTTAAAAGGACATGACAAGACTTTTCACTTCTAATGGTTATTTCCACTATGTTAGTCTTTATGAAATGTGTGGTGAGAGATAGCATAATAAAAGGTAAATAGTCTTAAACAAGGGTACCCACATAGCTGTTCCTTCCTGATGTTTGTACTGTGATTAAAGTTAGGCTTAATTCTTTGCTACTTAATCATCTTTGTAACGTGTAGAAACCCAGTGGCTGTAGCTTGAGCAATACATGTGTGCTCAGTCATACTTTCATACTTAAGAGCATTTACATTAGGAAGAAAGCCCAGAGGGGGCTGTGCGGTCTTTTGGCATGGAACCCCTACAGATTTTTTTTCCTCCAGCTTAACTGGACTTTTCTAGTTTTTTTTCTTTTTTGGCCAATGTACTTTGTCACTGGACCATCATTTAGAGACTTTAAAAAACATATATTTATGGACTTTTATGGATCTTCATTTTTATATCTATCTTTATGTAAGTGTGCATTATTTATTTTTGTATGTTATGTATGCATTATTTTTCTTATCTAATTTTAATTTGTTATTCTTTGCATGTAATTACTTCTTTGATATCTTGTAAAGCACTTAGAGCTACATCATTTGTAAGAAAATGTGCTATAGAAATAAATGCTGTTGTTCGTGTTTATTTAGTTTGAGTTCTAATAAGGAAAGTTTTAAACTGCATGCCCATGGGAATTTGTAATTGTTAATTTGGTGGAAATATGTATATTTATTAACTATTCCTCAAGAATAATTTGTGATTTGAGAGTGTTAGTATAGGGAATCCTCCTTTTTCTTGTTTCTGTCTAAGGATAGGCTGTGAGTTGCTGATTCTTAAACAACTTGTTTTGTTTTTATAGGCTGCTTTATTTGCCTACATTAATATGTCTCCAAATGTACTGTACTGGATAGGAAAATTAAAAAAATATTTATATAATTTTCCGGCCCTGTCATCTCTAAAAGAAAGAGGTTTCAGTGTTGAAGCAATGTGTAATTTGGCATATGCTCTGTTTAGATCCTGGACTAATCAGTGGTAAACCTACATTATGGGGCCCTGAAACTTGAACTATTATGGGGGCCTATAAGAATACATACTACATGAAGAATGTTTTACAAAAAAACTCTTTTTTCTGTTTTTCCTGACAACACATTCATATATATATATATATATATATATATATATATATATATATATATATATATATATATATATATATATATATATATATATATATATATATATATACAGTTTTGTCAGAGAGCTTCATTGCAATGTCATTTCCTAGAGACATAAAGAATTTAAACACTCTTTAGTCATGATAGACCGAAGTTTGTTCTTTATAAATGATAGCTTTGAAAAATTCCTTTCTGTTTCACAGCTTGTGATAGGCATAAAAGCTTTAATACTTTTCATTTCTGTCATAAATGTTAATAGTGTTTTAAATTATTTATAATTATTTTATACTAAATATATTTAGAAGGAAACATCTTTAATTTGAATATTTCTTTTGGTTTACAGCTAGCCTGCTTGATACTTTAATAACCTTTTTTATTGTAACTGCTTTTTACCTAATTACACTATATTAGTAATACAAATATTTTTGAAAACCTATTCTCATACAGTAGATGCCTACAATTTTTAAGCAACATGGACTAAAGTTGCTTAAGCCTTATTCATTTCATAGTTGATCTGACCCTGAGAATAATTCCAAGTAGAGGAGTCATTCTCTCTCACCTTAAAATTGCTACCTTTATCTGTTACTAGACATGCCTCATCTATCTGTCTGTAGATCATCTAATCCAGGAGTTCTCAAACTCAATCCTGAGTAACACTATGGCTGCAGGTTTTTGTTCCAACCAGCTTCTATTTTTAATTATACTCCTGTGGTAATATAATAATGGAATGAATAAAAGAATGTTTTGCATTTAAACCTATAGCAAAAACTGAAATATTTCTGAATGTCTTATAAATGTAAAAATCATGTTGTTGTGCTTTTCTGAATGTAGAATAAGAGAAAAAAAAACAGCTAATTAAATAAGATTAATGTTATCAGTTGTTGCCACTGATTATGAATCTGGATGAAAGAAATACATGAAGCCACAATGGGCCGGCCTCCAGGACCGAATCCCTGATAATCACATTGATTGTCACCGGGTCCATAAATTTATCAATTATTTATGTTAGACTCTTAACTGTTGAAAATGGAGCTTTGCAGACATGTGAATATTAAATTCAAAAGTAGTATTTGCAAGCCATTAACAACGCTAGTAATGTCTTGGCTGTATTTTAAAATCAGTTTAATGGTAGCATAATTTAAAAAAGTTATCAATCTCTATCAAAAATGAGAAAATCTCTAGGTACGCCCAAAGTTTTAACTGTTGTAACTGTATGTAAAATGTACGTATATGATTAGATTTTGTATTTTTTTAACTCTTTTGCACTGCATATTACAAATCAATTTTGAATAACATTAAAATTATAATATAAACAACATAATAAAATATGAAAATAAACTTAAACTTTAGTATAAACATACACACATGCTGTAAATGTATTACACTTTTTGTTTTATTGATATTAAAGTTATGTAACTATTTTCATGCAATCCGCTGATTCAAGGCAGGATTTTATTTTATTTTTGTTTTGGGAAGGCAAGTTCAAACCTTATTCCTCACCTCCTTTTTGTTTTGACACCCATATTTGGAAACAACGCGACACATGGAGGAATGACAAACCATTTTAAAGGATTTTTTTTCCTTATTATTATTCAGGTCGATACTAAAAATACCCAGCCGCCTCTGCTCCTGTCTGAACCAGTAAGCGTCTGTCTTCAGAGGATTCCAGCCGACAGCTGCGCTGTGATGCGATGTGTGTGTGTTGCGGTCGACGAGGGCACGAAGGAAGGAGCGACAGCACCAGCGGTGAAGGTTTAAAGTGGACATGTATTGTTTTTTGCAGTAACTTTTAAAGGAAGATTTATCATCTTAAGGACTAACACGACTTAAGTGAACACTGAAAAGAAATTCACTTGTCCCTCTTGTGGTGGAAAACTTTGAGTGCGGCGCCCTGCTCTACCTTTTGAGGTGTTACCAACTGAGAAGAGGAGACTGTTTGATTTCACCCCTGCATTCAGTCGATTAAATAAACAAGCGATCTTTTGCATTGTTGCTAATAACAAACAACCGGATATCCAAACAATACACCTCTTGTGTTTTAAGTGTGGTACGAGAAAAGCATAGCTTTGTTTCTCGTTAGTAACTTGGTATCTTTTCCACACCCCGGGTGGTCAGTTGCTTTGGAACATCTGGGTTGCTTTGCAATGCTTATTTTTATTTCGTTGATATTTTGAGAGGCTTTATCCATTGGATAGTTGGCATACATGTTTTCAACAGCGTTCATTTTTAACTTTTTGGCGAGTAGGTGACACACCTCACTACACCAGGACATGTTGTTATAGACGGGTGTGGAGATTTTTCTTTTCTTTTTTTTTATACTTTTTCAATCAGAGAACATTCTTCATAAAAGGATTATTCCTTTTAAAATTCATTCCGGTGTAAAATGGGCTCACTTAAGGCTCTTCAAGACTGGTGTCGGATCCAATGTGAAAATTATCCGGACGTCGAAATTAAAAATATGACCTCTTCATTCAGAGACGGAATGGCTTTCTGTGCTATCATACACAAGCACAGACCGGATTTAATGTGAGTATTACATATTTTGTATGGATGTTTAATACATTTGCCATTCATTGCGTGAATAAATAGTAGAGATTTCTAAATGACTGGCATGTGCAACGTAGGCCGTGCAGCAACGATATTGGAGTTGAAATTTTAGCCGGTAAAACGACACAGTGGAGCGGGCAGGAGGAAGCTCCAAACTACTGGTGTCAAACTGAATAGGTTTACTTTAATCTTTTGACAAGCGTAGTTGATTTAAGCAACTGGTGGATTACACTAAGAAGAGAAAGTTTAACGCAGAGTTTTTTTATTTACTAATATTGAAAAATCTCACCTTCAGCGAGCAAATCGCGTAATTGAAAAATGGCACATTTATTCAAGTTCTTTGGTGACTACAGTCAAGAACCCTTATTTAATCTGTGCAATCGCAAAAGAGTTTGCTACAAATTATTAATGTCGGTTGACAGAAATGTAAATCAGTTTATGCTTCTGCCCTATCACTATAAGCAGGACGCGATTGTTCTTTTAAACTCCTTGCTTCACATTAATTTGTAGGCTCTACGCAAGTTGTCATTTGTATTTCGATCAATTGATCAATAGTGCTAACATAAAAATTACAGGATAGTGTATCTCGGTTTTACTGAGGTTTATTAAAGTTTAACAGCATGTTAATAAAACTGCATCTGTTAGGAATTCTCAAAGTGCCAGTTCATGACAGGGCACCATCTTACATACACCCACACCCACTCATACTGGACTAATGTACAGACAAGTATTCTGAAGTTGACCTTTTCCAGTACACAATAGTATTAGATTTCCATTTTAGTTTCCATTGAAGTTTTTTTCCTTTTTTTATACAGTATAAGTAATGGTGTGTTTACTTATGTATTCCAGTATAATGCTGATTTTTACCCCTTACTTGCATTTACTGTACATTACATACTACAGATTTCATTCAGTTAGAGCAGAATTGTGAACATGCATGATACAGATTAAATGACATTTTTCTAATTTAGAACCGATTCAGACTTATCTCATTTGATTCATTTTAGTGTTGTGAGTGATATACTGTGAGTGCAACTACTGAACAAGTAAGTAATTTAAAACATGCCGTTATTTTGCCCTGTCATCCTTTTTAAAACTTATAACAAGTCCATGGAAAAAAAAAAAAAAACTGTGTACTGATGTAAGCTGCTGAAGTATGTTGGGAATTTGCTGGTCATGCTTGCTTATAGACAAATGCCGTTTTACTGGTATACTGGTTTTAATACAGTAGCATTTGGCATGGATCCTGGTACACAGAAAAAATGTATACATCATGGTGCTGCTGTCTCCTTGCAGTGTAGCTTGTGCTTTCGTAAGAAAAAAAAAATAGGCCTGTTTTAAAATGAACCAACCCTATCAGGTTTGTTATGTTGCATTTACCCTACCTGGTTTCGATCCCCGATGTCTGTACTTTTTGTATTACATGGTCTAGATGTGGCTGGAATATTGACTTACACTTCCTGCTTATGTGAAATGTTTACCCAGCCCATACGCTGTAACATAGTGATGCAGATAAGCCATAAACTTTGATCTCCATATTCATTTTCGTTCTTTTCTATTGGATGATCTTCAGTTTTCTACCTTTTTTGAAGCAGAGTTCATTTAAATATGTTGATTAGCTGCAGGAGGTCAATGGCAATATATGTCTCAGCATTTTCTACCAATTTCTGTACCGTTTTATTAAGAGAAGAATATGGAAACAAAACGGGAGTCGAGCAGTGGAAGTGCATCATTTTCATTACTTCTATGAGTTCAAATTTGTCTTTGTAATATCTGTGCAGTTCAATCTTTCCATGCCTCTCTTTTGCTTTAACCTGTTGCATATTGCACAAATGTGACATATGCATTGTAGAACCACTTTCGCTTTGCAGTTCAGTGTATACTTAGTCTGCAAAAAATTTGAGACAATTCATGTTTACAATTTCACTATACAAAAGCTGCCTGTTTCTGATCACAGAAAATTGGGTACATGTTTAGACCAAATCTAGTCTATGTCGGTATATGAAAAATGGAATCAAGTCACATCAGAGTGATAGGATAGACATGGTATGCACATCCGAAAAGCAAACAGCTGGAAATTAAAGAGGTCTTGGTCACCTCTATTCCAGAACATGATGTATACTTGTGTTTTGAAGGAAGAACAATGCCTACCCACCTAGACCAAAGAAAAGTCTTTTTGCTCAATTAACTATTTGGGACTTTGATGTTGAGTCAGTGCTTTTCTTGCAACAGACTCACTTCACTTTAACTCAGGTTACAACTGGATTATTTTATACATGGCTCGTCACTGTGGAGAGATATAACAATATTTTTTCTTTTTGCATTTGTAGCTATTCTTTCTGTAAATAGGGATTTTTCCAGCCACTGATCATTGACAATACCTATTAATTCTGTCACTAATTGCACAATGCCTACAGAACTCCTTAATGATTCATCACCTCTGTTGTTTTCAGCTCTTTATATTGCATGTAACTGCACCATGTCCTTGGCTTGTTTAAGCAGAATATTAAATAATTAGGGACAGTCTCATCATGCACAAGCTCAAGAAAGAAGTGGATAAAATCTATAATGGACAAATTAAATATAAATGTGAATAATAATTCATGGAGAAAATTAAATAACTCCATAGATGTAATTGGTTCAAAGGGTGTATTTGGCTGTTAAGGGTGAAACAGTATGGGTGTCTAATATTTACATTTTTTTCTTTACTAGCCTGGTGTATTAGGTGACTATTTTTGTACTTTTCGTTAGATTTCATTACCAGTGATTATCATAAAAAAGATCAATTAATTGCATAATATGAGTGCTAAGCCATAAGTTTCAATATTGCAATATGAGTTTGTTTTGAGTTACGTGTAGCTAACAAATTAATGCATACTGCGGAGCCAATTGTGTAAGTCAAGTAGAACAGGTACTGAAATAGAATGGTGCCACTTCTCTTTGTGAAAAGTCTTCAGAAGTGATATTGGACTTTGGTAAACAGAAATATTTTTGGTCACTGCGCTTGGTTATGAAGACAATATTGAAATAATAATAGTTCTGCCTCAAATCATTATTTTGTAAATGATTATTGAACAATTTGTCTCAATAATTCAGACATATGAATGTGTACTGTTTTTGAGTATTTATTGAATACAATGATATAGAATTTGAAAACATCAGTATATGAAAAAACGCAACTAGAATAACTCCAACCAGCAAACAAACGAGAAAACACTGTAAGCACAATAAAATTAAGTCAAAAATGCCTAAAAGTAAAACATTTTTAATTTAATGATGGACTTAACACAACTTGTTGTTAGCAGTCCAACCTGAAACAATACTAGATATGAGTATTTAGGATTATGGGTTCTTTTAGACTTCAGTGTTACAATAGTTCTACTCTGACTCATTTCACAAGTATTTTCAAAAGAATCCATCTGAAATTGAGATATGTTATTCGTAGACATCATGAATTTAGTTGTTAGGCATATTTAGCATAAAGCATCTTTAATCATGTTTTTAAAGTATAAATGATACCAGCTGAAATCATGTTGCAAGAAATTGGGCAACTCGTATCTCTTGAATAAAAGAAGACTGAGGTAAATACCAAAATTACATACTTCTTGTAACTGTAGTTTATAAATTGAATATTTTGTTCTGAAGGGGCAATGACTTCTTTTTTTTTTTTTTGTTTTTTTGTTTAAGAATTCCCTTTGCTTGTTATTGCCATCATCACTCTAAACACTTATTATTTATAAAAACGGTAATGAAGAGGGCTAAAAAAAACTCCTGAATCTAAATTTTTAAATGCTTGGAGCATAGAAAAGGTGCTATATAAATAAAATGCATTATGTTCGTCAGTAATTTTTCACTTTTTCAATGGCAGTCTATTAGATTTCTTAATCAGTAGATTACCATGTAAGTGCATGTTAATAGTCTGTCAAAATCCTGTGCACAGGGTTCTGTGCAGCACATAATTGAATTCACTTCATTTCTGCTTAAAAAAAAAAAAAGTGATTCTGTTTCAAACACAGAATGTCAAGAGAAGAAATGGCAGAAAACCTTTGAACTGTGCAACACTTCATAGACGGCAATCAGTTTAATTCATAAGTTGCACTTCCAGGGCAGTCCTTTCCAACAATTTAAACGTATTAAAAGCCCTGAACCAATTTAGCTAAGACCTGCTTATTTTTATACCTTTTTTGAACATTAAAACCAGGGGTTTGCAAAGCTGATACTCTGCACGTTCGTACGCTACACTGCTTAGAAGCTCTCTTCAAAAAAGCCAACTTCCCAGCAGTAGCTGTCCAAGAGTGGACAGAAGCTGCTAAGCCGCAAACTCTCCTTCAGTTTGAATAAACTGTGCCGAGTTTTTTTTTTAAAAAAATGCATCTTTCTGAATCAGCCTTTTCACTTATTAAACATGATTTATTTGCAATTTAATGATTGGAGAAAATACCTAAACATAACTTTATAAAGTTGACTTATGTTTATACAGTGCCCTCCATAAAGTTTGGGACAAACTACATTTGTCTTTGATCTACTCCTATGGTCCACAGTTTAAATTTACAAATCAAGCTATTCAGATGTGATTAAAGTGCACATTGCAGGCTTTCATATAAAGAGATTTGCATATATTTTGGTCAGACCATGTAGAAATTACAACAATATTTATCCATGGTCCCCCAATTTCAGGGAACCATAGTGTTTGGGACATAGCAATGTTAATTATATTAATGTTGCATATCTCGTGGATGCAATTCATAGACATCACCGGATCTTCTTTGCTCATGCTTTGCCAAGCCTCTAATGCACCCATCTTCTTCTCCTTATTGTTTTGGGTGCTTGTCCCCTTAAGTTTTCTCTTAAACATATAGAAGGCATGCTCAATTTGATTTAAATCCGGTGACTGGCTTGGGCATTCAAGAATTGTCCATTTGTTAGCTCTGAAAAACTGTGTTACTTTTAGCAGATTGTTGGAGATCATTATCTTGTTCACTGGTACTTGAACATATAAGATGTTTCTACAGTGTACACCTCAGAATTTATTGTGCAACTCCATCAGAAGTTCCATCGTCACTGAAGATACGTTTGCCAGTACTTGTAGCATTCATACATACCCAAGACATTACATCCCCAGCCACCATGTTTAATGGATGAGGTGGTATGTTTTTGATCTTGTTTAGTTCCTTTTCATCTGTATACTTTGCTCTTGCCATTACTCTCATACAGGTTCAACTTTATCTCATCTGTCCACAAAACCTTCTTCCATAATTCTGCCGGCTCTATTAAGTACTTTTTCACATACTGTAATATGGCCATCCTAACTTTGTGGCTAACTAGTGGTTTACATCTAGCCATGTGGCCTCTGTATTTCTGTTCATGAAGTCTTCTGCAAATAGTCTTCAGGAGGCAGATGTGCATAAGTCAGAGACTGTTTCTGATTGTCTCACAGGTGTTTGGGGCTTTTTCTTTACCATAGTGGGGATTCTTCTATCGTCAGCAGTATAGATATTCCTTGGGCCTAACAGTGCCTTTGTGATTACCAAACTCGCCCGTACAGTCTTTCTTCTTAATGATATTCCAGACAGTTGATTTAAGTAATTCTAAGGCTTGCTTCTAATGGTTTTGTTCTTGGTTTTCAGCGTCATAAAAGCTTCTTTGACTCTCATTGGCACAGTTCTTGTCCTCGTGTTGACCAATCGCAAACTCCAAAGGTAGTCCGTAGGTAGAAGCAAGCCTATATATCATATTCCTGCACTAATGAATCAGTGAAGCATATCTGAGTAATCACAAATTCCTGTGACGCTAATTGTCCCAAACGTTGTAGTGCCCTGAAATGGGGAAATGTAGAAAAAAAAATTCAAATTTCTACATGGTGAGACATAAATGCATGCAAATACCCTTAAATGAAAGTTTGGAATGTACACTATAATCATGTCTGAATTGTTTGATTTGTAATTATAAATTGTGGTGCAGAGGGGTAAATCAAGGACTAATGTGTCTTTGATCCAAACATTATGGAGGGCACTGTATGGGATGTTATTGCTGTTCAGTTTTGACAACCGCTGATAAGTAGTTTTCTTTCAGATCCATGAAATGTCAGTTAAACAGTTACAAGTTGCCAGATATTTATGCCAGGGCCAGCAAAGGGTGAAAATTAAACTTAATTTAACAGACTACTGTATTGTATGTAGCTAGTCTTTGTTCTGAAATATTACAGTCAATTCCAGTTAATTGGACCACCGGTTAATCAGACCAGCCGCTTATTCGGACCGAATCCTAAAGAACTGAAACAGATCATATTACATAAGCCTAATATTGTTCGTTTAATCGGACCAAAGAACGTGACAGAGAATAAGAAAAAGAAGCCACAAGTCACCCACGGAAAGCGGATGTAAAGTGGGTCAGCAACATCGGGAGGATCCCTGGGCTCCCCAGGAGAATTTATGCTTTTATCAAAGGTCAGGAAGTCGGAAAATTTGTACCAAGTGCAAACCAGTGGGGGTGAACATGCCTGCCCTTTCTTTGCTAAAACGGACCGTCCAGTATTCGGCGACATGAAGTGGAGCCTAAACAAGTGCAGTGCGTAAACAGAATGCGTCAGATCACACTAGACAAGTTCTTCAAACGTTGACTGGAATTTGGTAATGTAACCTTTTTTATTGTGCTTTGCATGCTGAGTGTCGTGTAGATCGTTTCGCAGAATCTGTAGATTTCTTTTTCAATAAACAAAGTTGTAAGCAACCGTACATGTACGTAGTTCTTGTTTTACGTTTGCCATACGAATGTGCAGCACAATGAAAGTCATAATGACATTTTAATATGTTACTTATAGCACGTACTGTCTTGGTTGCACATGTATAGGGTATGTTCGTGTAATCGGACCAGCCGGTTATTAGGACCAAAATGATTGCGTCCCGATGTGGTCCGATTAACAGGAATCAACTGTATTTTTCTTTAGTGCACTCAAGTAGTAGTGGTAACTGACAAGTGCATTTAGCAGGTAATTTATCTGTTCAGTTCAAATAAATACAGTGGGTATAATTTTCATCCTAATGCTGGCCTCTAGCATGAATTTATTAAGATACTCACTTTCACAACACTTAAAGAACTACTGTATTGTCAAAGAGCTAAGTAAGTGTAAGTGGGATACTTGTGTCATTGTTGTCTTATGCTGTATTGTACTCCCAGCCAGCATATTTCCCGTTCAGGTGTTCATGCACTGAGCTAGTGCTATTGTGGAACACTACACAATGAACAACCACTTTCTCAGATTTTATGGGTGAAATACTCCCACACAGAGGATAAATTTACCTGATATTTGGGAGAACCTTCTTCCCCAAAATGGGGTGCAGCTGTATCCATGATTAATGTAATCAGAAAACGTACAGAGCATCATAGCATGCTGATTCACAATGTGGTAGAGGGGCAGGGAGAACTGTTCAGTTAAGAAAATACAATTTTAGAATATTCGATTAAGAAAATACACACATTTTTAGTCAATTTATATTGAATAATTGCAGTCCCAAATAATTCCAGAATTCAAATATCTGGGAGTCCTCATCGATTTAAATTCTCTATCAACTGTTTTCAGGGGACAATATATCGAGAAGTTCTCATTTTCAGTGTCATTGTCTGTTGCATTGACCAGTCTAATCCAAATCGGAAGACACTTAGATGATAGCTGATCCATAAAAGGGGTGTCAATGTATGTGACATATAAAACATAAAAAAATTATCTAGGAATTATCTCAGCTACTACCAGCGTTTACTTTTAGCAGTGATATTTTC
Source organism: Polypterus senegalus (assembly GCF_016835505.1). Lineage (NCBI taxonomy): Eukaryota > Metazoa > Chordata > Cladistia > Polypteriformes > Polypteridae > Polypterus > Polypterus senegalus. The sequence goes on from NC_053163.1 coordinate 29,805,378, forward strand.
ACATAGAATTGAGTACCATTATCATTGCAGTGGAGTATCAATTACTTTAATGTAGGCCAGCAGCATCAGCATTTGTGTGCTAAAAAGAAGAGAGACAACGGGTAAAGAGACAAAATGATAGAGCAGTTGTAAGTAGAATCATCCCCAGTTGGTTTTATGATGCAAATATTGATTTGGATTGGATCAGTCAGTCAGTGGAAACCTGGTGATCGTTTGCTGCAAAGGGTGTGTCTATGAAATGGTCCAGTTCTAGATCAGTCTCAGTTGCATTTTGATCTGTTTTGGATTATAATGTAACCATGCAATAAAATGTCCTTCAGATAAACAGCACTCCTTTCAATTCATTCCCTCAGTTTAACTGAACAACAGCTTATGAGGCGCCTTTAATGTGCATCTACTTTTTAAACCTACTAAAATAATATCTGTCAACTTTAGTGAACCATCTGCCGATAGTTGTTGTCTTTACTGTATGTTTTAGTTAACTTTTTAACTGGGCTATCTTGGGTTGTGTTACTGTACACAGCTCACCTTTAGTGATTTCTCTTTGAGAGTCTATACTTAACATGAAATTGCAGGTCAGGACTTTGTTTACATACTTTGTACTAACATGCCCATTGCATCACATTGAAGACCTGTTGCAGATGTGGGTAAATACAGTACATGCATGTTAATTGTAGCCACAAGTAAATTGTTTTAAGGTAAGTTCATGATTCTGTTGTGTGTGTGGGGGAGGTGGGATTGTTAGGCAAACAATTAAATAGAAATATAATACAATAATCATGTAAATTTCAATAAAATGTAACGGTTTCCACTTCACTTCTGTAGTATATTTCAGTACAGTACTAAATTTTCATTTGGATGGGATTAAAATTAAAATTATATCTTTATAGGCAAAAATGTGGCATTATGTTTTATACCTAATAAGAAACTATTTACTTGGTTCATCGTATTTAAATCCATTTGCACAATTAAAATACTTAAATTGTTTTGGCAGTCTCTAAAATAAGACTAGTTGATTATCATACATAGCTTTATCTAAACTTAACACTGCATAAGTACTTATGAGATGAGCTGTACAGTATATAGTAGAGTAGGTAATAAGTAATTGAGATTTAAATGTTTAATATTTGCGGTGGGTTGGCACCCTGCCCAGGATTGGTTCCTGCCTTGAGCCCTGTGTTGGCTGGGATTGGTTCCAGCAGACCCCAGTAACCCTGTGTTCGGATTCAGCGGGTTGGAAAATGGATGGATGGATGTTTAATATTTAAAATGTAGCTTGAGAATATACATATGTGCATATAAAGTTCTTAGTGCTGCATAAATGTACTTTGCCATGAGGTACATGCTGACCATAAATATGCTGTTTTCACAGTAAAACTTTCTACCACATGCAAAATATGTTTGTCACTATTTAGTTCTTAAATACCGTTCAATATTATTACCATGTTAAGTAACCATTAAGAAAAATGTACTTCCTCTGATGGTTCATGACTTCTTTTATTTTTATTTTGGAGCTTTATTACAGCTCAGGCCAGTTTTATATTTGAAGGTGAACTTTGGTCATTTGGAATGATGATAGACAAATTGCTGTCAGAAAATTGCAAACACCACAGCCAAATGTGACACATTTTCAGCTGTGGTTTATTGCTCATCTACTTTCTTTTTGATTACATCACTTTATAGCAAATTTAAAATTTACAAATTAGTCTTCAAGCACCGCTCTTAGCTGAAGTAAGAGAAACTAGTTCTTGATTTTAATTTGACTATGCTTTCAAATTGTGTTTTAAGCTCTTTCTTTGGTGTAACTATATGAAAACCACATGTTTAAAATAAATATGGACAGAGAATTTTATCAGTGCTAACATGCATGTTTTGCTCTTATAAGAATCTTTACATCAATGCTAAAAAAAGTTTGTGGTGTGTCATGTGTTAAAACATAGAAGCAATATGTTTTCTTTGGCAAGTGCTAGTAAAGTACATTGTTTCGGTGTTCTGATATAATGCATCACAAACATTAGCAATACAACATAGATTTTTTTATTGGTGCATATATGAGGCAGAAAGTATACAACAAAAATTGACTGGTACAGATTTTATTATCACAGTAGATGTTTGCTGTTGCATAATGCATGTGACACACTTTGTAAACCTAGGACTTATGGTCTAACAATATGTAACTAAAAATGTTACCTTCAAGTTTATCCAGTCTATTGATCTCATTTGGTTTAACCACATGCAAGTTTTGATATTAATCAGTTGAAGTGTGAAAGTAACACTTTAAATGCAGTAAAATCTGGTCTAGATTTAACCATTTTGTTTAAACACGTAAAAGTAAATGACCCACTAACAAAGAAACAACTTGATTAATACTAGGTGTATGTATTTAACTCTAACTACTTTAACATTTAAATGCTGTAAAGTTAGAATAAATTTCATTTTCACAATTGAAGTATCATAAAACTACTTAAACCGGAAGAATGATATTCTTAACCTTTCTTTTAGTTAATTTTTGGTATTACTGTGTAAACCAGCTTTAAATGTCTTTGCTTCAGTGTAATACCTGATAGTTTTAACAGCTGAAGTGTTTGTTTCAATTTATTTTTGCCCTTCTTTAACTGTCATTGTCTGTTTCCCACTCCAATAATTCAGATTAGCAGCTTTAAAGTTATTTAGAAAATTAAAATCTCCAACCACTGGGACTTTTCAGTGTTAGAAAACCTAGTTCTGTTTACAGTTTCTAATATAGAATTATCAAGCACATGATCAAAATTATACAGCTTGAATGTGCTTGAAGCCTCCATGATAATAACTAGAATTGGTTTATTCATTTCTAACTTAATCAACTAAAATTGTTTTAGTCATTTTCAAAATCAAATGAGCCTAGCTACATTTTGGAATTGTATTAAAACTGTAGGATATAAGCCCCTAATGAAAGTCAATCACATCCAGGCTCTGACGCCAAAAAAGTGAATTAAGTAATAGACACATGGCTAAAACCACCAAAATAAATAAAAAGGATAATTTTATAATTGTTTCAGGCGGTTTTTCCATAGCACTCTATGGCTTTGGGTCCTGTGACCCTGAATTGGACAAGGTCTGTATAGATAATAAAAGAGCGGATGGATGACATCATTGCATACTTGTGAAAGATGTTTGTTTTCTGTTATATCAGGGTTACTTTGATTTTTGTATTTCTTTTGTTCATTTTTTGTTGTGTTGTAGAAGGATTTGAAGTCCTTCAGTAGATATTAAGGAACCTGGTTGGCAAAGAATATAAATGTGTATTCTAAAACTTTATTTTTAAGCATATTTTGTATACTTCTGAAATACACATGTATTTCAAGAATTCATATTTTTTTCAAGTGTTTTAAAATTATTGTTCAATGTATGTTTGTTTATTAAAAAATATTCAAATATATGCAAAATTCCCTCTTAGGACAAAAGTATCTGCCTCTCCCTCTGTATGTCCTTGTCCCTCATCCCCAAGGAACAGGAGGCTATTCTAGTAGAATTTGACAGCTCTGACCTAGGTGCTAGTCGAACTCTGAGCACATTACCCATGTCTACACCCTTGTCATTTACGTATGGTCAGTCTAGAGAGCCAGGCAGACCAACCAGATCAAATTTGCTTTGGTGTTCTAGGAGCACTATGGTTCCTTCCCACATTCTATGCCATGAGCAGTGCTATTTGTCACTGTACTGTCGACAACTAACATTGAAAACTGATTTTTTTTTTTTAATGTATGTAGCAATTCAATTTTCTTATGGAATTCATTTGGTTTTTTGAATTAATGTGGAAGCTTTATTGACAGGCAACAAAATCTTGTTTACTGAGAAATAGTTTATTTAACATCAGGGGGTTCAACGAGATGGACATATGTATTTAAATTGCATGATATGGGATCATTGAAACAGTACACCTTTTGACATGAATAAATTTCTGGTAATTTATCTTACTTTTCCATCAAGTGGATAATGGTAATCATTGAACCTACTATAGATAGATTCTTATTGTTTGTAGTGTGCTAAAACTTAATTTATTAAGCTTTGCTTAAGCCAACCATGTATGTGATGTTATTGTGGACTCAATATGAATTAAGTGTTGACACAATATCATGGGAGTAAACATTGAAAGGTGTCATGAGCAAAATACCTGAGGTCGTGGGTGGATGGCCCTAAAAGGTGACATGAAGCAAGTAGAGGCAGTATTGATGAACTCAAAATTGAACAAGTCTTCAATGAATCACTTCTGAGTGTCTATCCTAGTTATGAAACTCTCCATGAATTATAAATTAGTGAATCCATGAACTGCTCACCCCAGCATCTACATGTATATAAGGCAGCATGATTTTATCGTCAGCTTTGTTTTCGTACAGAGAAAACATTTTTTGGAAATTGTGTTTGTTGCAGCATTTGCCCTTGTTGGTTGTGAGGATTCATTGGGAGTTGATGGTAGAATTGGGATGAAACTCGTCATTGTTTGATTAAACAATTGAACCATAAATGGTCTGTGAATAGTAACTTTTCAATAAATGAAACCAAATGACTTTAAACACTTTTAAATATCAGAATGCACTTCATTGATCAGAAATAACAGATGGGAACACAAAATGCATCTCTGTTTTTTTTTTTAGTAATTTATCATGGAAAGGTACAACCCTGACTAGATGCATTTCCAACACCCCTTATCTTTCTACTTAATCTCTGTAATCTTTAATAGCAAAAAGTGGGACCACATATTTTTTGAAGCAATGACAGATTTGCTGCTATTGCTGGTTGTTCATAGAATTTATACAATCATAAATCATTTCCATTGGTCATTCTTTACCGTATTTATGTTTGGTGGATGTTTGATACCACATTATTTTTAAAGCTTGTAATTCCCATATAATATCTGTATGTATCATTTTAATTTATTAGATCATTTTACAGTACCTCATGAGTATTTCTGATTGTGTGATTTTCCAATTAGACACCATGAGAAAGGAGGTAAGGCATGCAAAAGAGGAAGGATAGCAGCAATCAAGGTAGTGTGTTCTAAATCCAAAATTAGAAAATTTTAAAGATGAAGTTTCCTATATGCAAAATTTTATGTGTTAATGGTATGAAGTTGCCAAGTTGGTTCCCTAAAACTCCTCATATTTATAGACATTGTTACAGGAAGCCCTTGTTATATGTGAGCACACCTTCTATGCAGTGTCCTACATTAAGACATTTTCTGGGCACATCTAAAGGACTGGTCTTCTGACTATAAAGAACTAACCTCCTCTAGACAGCATCAAACTTTGTTCAGTGCTTATCTTTATGAGTGTTTTTGTAAAGACTTTACCTCAAACAATTATCAATCATATGTTGATGTCATTACTAGGTAAACATAGTCCATCAGGTCCTAGATTGAATGCATTTGCATGCACTTTAATAAATAATAATAAAATAATTTAGAGAAATCAGTTTTCTTAAATTTCATATATAACTTTACTCTGTTTAGAGAATCTGGGATATTGGTCTCTGAGAAACTGGGCTAACGCACAGATTTTTCTGTGCAAGTAACCTGGTTATGTGACCATCTAAACACTTAACTGGGTTGCAGTTAAGGATTTCATAGTCTGTGCATGTCCATTTCACTCTGTTAGACTGTGCACTTTGTCTTTGTCTGTAAACTCTTTCAAAACATCTCTATCCCACCAGCCTTTGCCTCTCACATGCATCCCCACAGTCATGGGTAGAAAACACTGGAAGCATCAACAAAGATAAATTTCCTGAGGCAAGTGCTTGAGCTATCACATTATACCTTCTCCAGGTTGAAATAATCTGTCTCAATTTTAATGATTTCTGAAATGTTGAGCTGAACATACATTGCTTAATTTAGTAACGCGAGGTGAAAACAAGACTAGCTGCAATCAGTTAAACTTGGGACTGATCTTTTTCTGCTGTTCAGTGAAAGAGCACTTAGACCTAAAGATTATATCTATTTTAATACCATAATACGTCGTCTGGTCCTGATTCACAGCTAGTGCGGTAACTAATGCACTGGCTTGATTTTTATTTTCTTAGCAGTGCTTAATTATGTCAGAGCGTTTTGCATAAAGAGAACTCTATAAATAAATCCGGCATGTAAACAATTGTTTTTAAGAAACCAGGTTTCTGTCTTAACTTTGCATGTAAACACACTCCTGTAGTGACATGTTCAAGGAAACATTGATTACTTATTGTGCAACCCACTTGCTTTTTTACAATCTTCCATTTTTAGATTTTGGTTTTTTTTGTTTTTTTTAAGTTGAGAACCAGTCCTCTAGTAAAGTGATTTTTGCAGGACATTACGAGTTAAACATAGACTTTATACTGTGTCTGCATGATACTTGCTGTATGTACTTACTTACTGATACTCTGTTTTTCATCTCATTTCCTTTAGGTGTATGTTAGATTAATTGGGGATCCCAAATAGGGCCAGTGTGACTGGACCTTGCAATGGATTGGTGCCAAGTTCAGGGCTGCTTATTGCCTTTGCTATGAGCCCCAATAAATTGGTTTAAAATGTTGTTAACTTAAAAATGTGAATCCTTATATTTAAAGTAAAAACGGAGCTAAATAAATCTTACCAGTCTCTGCACTCAAATACATTAATAAGCTTCCACTAAGGAGTGATTGACAAATTTTGCTACCAAGCAGGATTCCAATTGATTTGCAACAGTTTGTATTTTGTGGGCATCATCTCTCTCTTTTTTTTTTTTTGTCTTGTTAAAGTACAGGCAGTGCTTAGCTGCCTGATTCTTTACAAATTGTGAATGGAAAGGTCATACCCAATGTTGAAAAAAGAAAAGCAAATTATGCACACATTTTCTTCAGAAATCCCTGCACAAAGACACATTGACAATTTATAATGTAGTGAACCTAAAGTCATAATACACATCATATTGTCAAGTGTGTGCAATCTTCACTATTAAATGCCATGTTCAAAATTTGAGGGTATACTTACGTAAGATAATGCTTTTTTTAAAGCCTTTGGCATAATTTAACAAATCTTTAATAAAAATGAAAAGATTATATGTACTAACAGTACTTTTATAACATTTTGACAAATTCTTGCCTTGCAAATTATAGGTGTACAGTATGAATAGGCTCACTTTGCCTTTAACCGGTTAAAGTATGTGAAGGTGCCAAGTGAACAGCATGCGATAACCTTTTTAATCTGGATCAGGACTTTTGACAATATTTGTTCAAAACAAGGTCAAGCCTGTTATTTATTTATTTATTTTTGCGAACTCAGTGGCCTAGAATTTTGGGTGGGTGTCCTGATGATTGTTAAAATAACATTCAAAGTATTCTTTATCAGGCAGAACCTTAAATGCAGTTATCCTAACCACTGTCTCCATGTGTCTCTGAGCTGAATACATTGGTTAAGAAATTAGTGGATCAACATTATTTACTAATGACTCTACATAAGTGTTTCTCATAGTCATGTAGCCAAAGTGAATGGCAACTCTAAAATGATCCCATACGGGTACATTCCTGACCATACTTCGAAACAGTGCAGCCTTCTGACTTAGGCCCATTACTGGCACAATAGTTTTTTTTTTGCTTCTTACGGCCGTCCAGTATATAAAGCAAGTTTTAGTAAATGGAAGATGTTGACTACTGCCAGAAAGTTTGTATTTCATCTGAGAAACAACAAGAGACAAGTCAGAAGGGGAACGGAAAAATGGTCTTGAGTGCTGACTCGGCTATTAAGGTCACGCGCAAGTTTGACTTAATGAAGAGTAACTTTTACTGAGGTAATGACATAATTGGTTGTTTTTCATAAGGTCTGCTTAATTTATGTTTTTTTTCATATTGCTCCATGTTTGACCGACATAATGACACCATTTGAATGTGTAAACATATTTTTAAGAAACATAGCAGTTAGTGTGTGGCTTGGTTTTATTTGCATTGGGGTTTTGGTGAGAAGTCAGTAGTGTGCAAGCCAGACAAAATATTGCTTTACAGAGGAGAAAGCTTTGAATGGTGCTTTTACTCTGATGAATTAGTTAGTTGTAACTAAAATATAACTTAATTTTTATGTGTTAAGTTAAGGATTGTGAGGCAAACATGTAACAATCTGTTTCAGAGGGGAAACTTTATAAAGTACCAGATTATAACCAACATCTGCAATAATTTATATGAAATTTAGGCTATACATTTTGCTTTCTAATTCTTAAATATTTACTCCATGTTGTGCCTAACTTACTAAAAAATTGTAATGAAGTAGAGTTAAGAAATGGCTACAAATCTTTGATTGTAAATGAACCTGTACAGGCTTTTTGTGTTATGTGAGTATGGAAGAACAGTGCATTATCTTCCGTCTCCCCATGATGCACTGCACCACAATAATTATAATCTTTCGCTTCAGCGCTATTACTCCCCAAAGCCTAGTTCTGCCTGATTTGCATTTGTTTTAATCACTTGGCACATCTGAACTTGATTACACTTGATTAAGCTTTAAGACAGTAGCTGAAAACAGGCAACATAACTATGGTTCCTTCTTTTATATATGGCTGGATATTAACCCTTTGACTTCCAAATTTGTTGCTTTGCTATATTTATTTTCTAACTTTTATCAACAATGTTGTGGTTCTTTGCAGAAGACCTGTCAAGGTAATGTTATTAATGGTTAAAGTTCTATATTTTTTTAAAGCTTACTTTTTAAAACAATTTTATATATAATTATATTAACACTTTCAGGGCTGATGTTGACTTTTGTCAAAAGGAGCAGTTGATGATGGTAATCGACTGTAAACTGTGACAAATTCAACCGTTATGTTTTAGTTGGACTCTCGTTGCTAGAAGGAAAGTTAGATACATTGGTTTGATCAAGATTTCCTGCGTTCATGTGAGAAGCAAGGCACAAACAACTGCAAAAATGGCACTGACATCTGGTGAGATGTCAAAGTGAATCCATAAAGCAAAACGCTCCGTGGATGACGTTTTGCGTATCATCTCTGAACTAGACTATGACTTGGCTGAATCAGATTTTGATACAAGTTATTGAAAATTAATGTGAGGTTCCAGCTGATTGGTCCCCAGCTAATCGTTGTACTGACAATGTTCGCCAGGGAGGACTGCCACTTAACAATGATAAGAGGTAGAAACCAGATTGCAATGCACCGCAACGCAAAGACAGCCTGGCAGCAAGCCTGCCTCTCATTCTTGGCAAACTGGCAGCCACATCATGCAGCAACAGATGTTTTATGTTGATTTCTGTGTGAAACCATTGTTTTTCAGAAACAGTTTTTTGGAAAAAATATTCAGCCCTCAAAGAGTTAAGTGTCTTTGAGTCTGATTTTATTTTTAAGGTTTTAATTTGATACAATTGCAGGAGATTCTTTAATATGTACATGTTCTAATCATAACTTTCAGCAAATCTCTTAAAATCTTGTAATATTAAAAGCTTTTTCTCCATATTTCTATAGGCAGACACATGGAAAGATATTTTAGGAAAGGTGTCCTGTTGATAAAGTAAATGTATGTTCTCATCATATATTTTCAATTGTGGCTATATTTTGTAGAAGAATACTTGAGCATTATCTGCATTAATTATGTGTCACACTGAATGCACACAGTATACTTAACAGGAGTAGAACATTAATCCACCGTGTCAAGACACAGAATATGGTGAAAACTTAAGTCTACTACAAGCTCATGTACTGTGCTGTGTAGAGAAATAACTTGATTTTTTTTTTTAATATGTTATGGACTACAGAATTCCATTGTAGCAAAGTTTCTCAAAGAAGATGACCCAAGGTCTGGCCTGCCTTGACATTGAGAGGAGAAAATGACAAACAAGGAGAGAATCACAATTGAGAATGAAAGAGTGATAGCTCTATAGAGATTAGTTGTTGGTCAGCTGAACCCACTATTCATAGTAAATCTGAACAAGATCTGCCAATGTTGATTCCTTGAAATGAAACATCACCATATCCAGTATTTTAAAGAGAGTTTCTACCTAATTATTTTGGACTGGGGAGACTTAAAAATCGGTGCATAACTGGGATTAAGCTTGGATGTATCACTGTGACCAAGAGTCCAAATAACAATCAATATTTGAGATATTCTTGAGCATTAAATTATTTTCATTTCAAAACTAGTGCCATTAAGGTTCATGTGCACAATTGCTTTTCATGTTGAGTGTGTAGTCCATGTTACTTATATACGTCGACAGGCTCGCATAACAGGTCAGGATTACACTGATATTTTGCATTAGTGTTTTTAGCAATCATTTGCAGAAAGGTGGTGAGGAATGCTTTCAACTATCCCCCTTTAACTTCATAACAATGCCTTCCGCACAAACTTCAATGATTACAAAGATGTCCCCGTGAAACTGGATTCATAGTGAATTTTAAGAGCTACATGTGCAGGACTTGTTTTGCTGGCAATGAAAAAAAGATGATTTTAGTTTTACTATTACTTTCCTTAATTGTTAATGCTTAAAATTTTTTAATCTCCATTTGTATAAATTTATCTAGGACTATTTAGAAAAGGGTATGACATTTCCAGTGTAGCTGTTGTCCTATTAAATGGCAGTTTCAGGTAGTGGCTTACATTGTTCTTTTTTGTTCTTCTAGTAGAATTTACTACTGTCCACTGCTTAGAACTGGCTACCAAAGCCTACTTAAAATATTTAATTTCTCCTTTTCAGGAACCCCGAGAAGTGATTTTGCAGACATAGATATTTCTTGTACCTATTGTTCTTTACCATTCAACTAATCATCAAAGCAGATTTTTTTTAGAACTGTGCTCCCCCAAACCCCCCAGATTTGGTGTCATTCAGAAGTTGTATGAACTAGTAACATCTACTGTATGTTTTATGGTATTTTTTTTTGTATTTTCTCCTTTTTTAGAAGTAACAGCTACAATCCAATTATTTCACTGTTGCAAACTGGTCTGTCATCTCTGAGTTTTATCTTATTTATCTTATTTATTTTGCAACCTAATGCTTTACTTTGATTTTGCCAGGACATATTCAGGTTTATTTCTTTAATATCTGTGAAATTGTGTAACTGTATTCATTTTATCTTTTAAGGAGAGCCTTTGGCTTGAGAGAGATAATCAAATGGATATTGTTTAATTGATTTGTTTTATATGTTTCATTTGCAGAGACATTAATTCACTGTCTAAAGAAAATGTGTATGAAAACAACAAACTGGTAAGTGTTTATTAAAGCAACACTTGGGCAATTACTGTTCATGAATGTGAAGAAGAATCCACCCGTTTTTACTTTCATTGGTCATGCCTCTCTTAAAAAGATTTAAAAAAAAAAAAGAATTTTTTCATACTGGTTAATGGCTTAACAGATGTGGCCAATTTCTAATATGCATCCTAAGACTACTGTAACACTGTGTGTTGTTAGGTAGATTTTAAATTTGCCTTTGATTAGTATTATTTATTTGTAAGTGCATTTCCAAACTAAATACATAGTGTGACCATAAGGCAATCCTCAGATTAGATCACGGTTAAACAAGAAAGAACATTCACTCAAACACATCTCCACTCTTTATTATCAAATATTTTTTTATTCTGGGAACATTAAAATCACATCATAACTTATTGAATGACAGGTACTGGGTGGAGTACAAATTACTGTTGTGTCTTACTCTGGTTCTTACCAAACCAGAAAAACCTTTACTTTTTCACTTTGGGTGTGGTAGTATATCCTTTAGGCGTGAATACTGCTACTGTTCAGATCATCTGCTTTTTTTATAATAAATATATGATAGCTAAGTATATGTGTTTATTTATATATTTTTATTTATATTTATATATTATTTACAAACTAGAGAGATTTTTTTATTTTCCTCTGAAGGACTGTGTAACTAGTTAAAGGTGATAAGGAGTAGTTTGTTGTCAAGCTTCAGTCAAAATATCTTTCTCAAGTAGTCATCTTATTTGAACATGAATTGAGAAGTTTTATTTAAGACTAGTTACAGTTTCAGTGGATGACAGGTAAAATGGCAAGTCAAGTTTGAAAGGAGAATTTAAAAACCTTCCTTGACTACACTCTAACCACTTTCTAATTGTATATGATCAGCTTTATAAGTTGGAACATTGCTTTCTTCAAGACATTTACTGAAACCAGTGTATCCTTCTGCGGGTGAGGAGTTAATGTTAGCTTTAATATCAGTAACAATATCTTCACATACTACACCCTGCTTTAGCTTTTGAGTTTAACTTGCTAATCATGTTTTTAGAAGATAGATGAATGATATTATCATGATTAAACCCACAATTTTTTTTTTTATTTCTGCTGAAAGCATTATATGGGTAAGCTCAGGACTAAAAATGAAATTCCAGTTTTTCATTGACTTCACACAGATTAATTGATAATGGTGGCTTAACCTAGAATGATAAGGCATGTGCGCCCTGACCTGGATTATTACCTTGCATTGAGTTTGTTTCTGCCTCTAGGGATAAACACTGGATCCGTATGACTATAGATGGATGAAATAACACTGAAGTGGAATTTAGATCCATATACCAAAGATTCTATTTGGACTGGCAGGAAATATGCAATCTGTGTATATACAAAAAAACATGAAATTTGTTTTGAGCAAACTGATGATGTAAAGCTTTGGGAAGGGCTTGAACAAAAAATATCTGTTTATGCTGATAATAAAAAGGAGTTCTGTGTTTCACACCCAATCTCATCACTACCATTGGTACTGTATCATTTAGGCTACTTTTAAAGCATTATGTTCCCAGTCGCACTTCAGACTAAACTTGATTACTTTTCTCTGATTATGTTAGAATAATTTAAATATTTAGGAGTAAATGTTACAAAGACACTTAAAGATGTTTTTTAAAGTTAATTTTGCAATATGATAGAAAGTACTAAACAAGATGTTAATAAATCATCATCCTTCAATCTCACACTAGCTGAGAAAATTAACATTGTCAAAGCTCCGGTGTGGGTGGGTGGGTGTTTGTGTGTGTGTATATATATATATATATATACAGTATATACACACACGTATACGGTCCTCTTTAATGCTAAAAACAAGAAATCAACAGCAGAAACACGAAACGCAGTGTACATATATTTTATTTATATATATATATATATATATATACACATATATACACATACACAACCGGATTCCAAAAAAGTTGGGACACTATACAAATCGTGAATAAAAACTGAATGCAATGATGTGGAGGTGCCAACTTCTAATATTTTATTCAGAATAGAACGTAAGTCACGGAACAAAAGTTTAAACTGAGAAAATGTATCATTTTAAGGGAAAAATATGTTGATTCAGAATTTCATGGTGTCAACAAATCCCAAAAAAGTTGGGACAAGGCCATTTTCACCACTGTGTGGTATCTCCCCTTCTTACAACACTCAACAGACGTCTGGGGACCGAGGAGACCAGTTTCTCAAGTTTAGAAATAGGAATGCTCTCCCATTCTTGTCTAATACAGGCCTCTAACTGTTCAGTCGTCTTGGGCCTTCTTTGTCCTCTTTATGATGCGCCAAATGTTTTCTATAGGTGAAAGATCTGGACTGCAGACTGGCCATTTCACTACCTGGATCCTTCTCCTACGCAGCCATGATGTTGTGATTGATGCAGAATGTGGACTGGCATTATCTTGTTGAAAAATGCAGGGTCTTCCCTGTAAGAGATGACGTCTGGATGGGAGCATATGTTGTTCTAGAACCTGAATATATTTTTCTGCATTGATGGTGCCTTTCCAGACATGCAAGCTGCCCATGCCACACTCACTCATGCAACCCCATACCATCAGAGATGCAGGCTTCTGAACTGAGCATTGATAACAACTTAGGTTGTCCTTGTCCCCTTTGGTCCGGATGACGTGGCGTCCCAGATTTCCAAAAAGAACTTCGAATCGTGACTCGTCTGACCACAGAACAGTCTTCCATTTTGCCACACTCCATTTTAAATGATCCCTGGCCCAGTGACAATGCCTGAGCTTGTGGATCTTGCTTAGAAATGGCTGCTTCTTTGCACTGTAGAGTTTCAGCTGGCAACGGCGGATGGCACGGTGGATTGTGTTCACTGACAATGGTTTCTGGAAGTATTTCTGAGCCCATTCTGTGATTTCCTTTACAGTAGCATTCCTGGTTGTGGTGCAGTGTCGTTTAAGGGCCCGGAGATCACGGGCATCCAGTATGGTTTTACAGCCTTGACCCTTACGCACAGAGATTGTTCCAGATTCTCTGAATCTTCGGATGATGTTATGCACAGTTGATGATGATATATATACATACATATATATATATATATATATATATATATATATACATATACATACATATATATATATACATATACATACATATATATATATATATATATATATACATACATATATATATATATATATATATATATATATATATATGTATATATATATGTATATATATGTATATATATGTATATTTGTATATATATGTATATATGTATATATATATGTGTATATATATGTATATATATATGTATATATATATATGTATGTATATATATGTACAGTGGTGTGAAAAACTATTTGCCCCCTTCCTGATTTCTTATTCTTTTGCATGTTTGTCACACAAAATGTTTCTGATCATCAAACACATTTAACCATATAACCATATAACACAAGTAAACACAAAATACAGTTTTTAAATGATGGTTTTTATTATTTAGGGATAAAAAAAATCCAAACCTACATGGCCCTGTGTGAAAAAGTAATTGCCCCCTTGTTCAAAAATCACCTAACTGTGGTGTATCACACCTGAGTTCAATTTCCGTAGCCACCCCAGGCCTGATTACTGCCACCCTGTTTCAATCAAGAAATCACTTAAATAGGAGCTGCCTGACACAGAGAAGTAGACCAAAAGCACCTCAAAAGCTAGACATCATGCCAAGATCCAAAGAAATTCAGGAACAAATGAGAACAGAAGTAATTGAGATCTATCAGTCTGGTAAAGGTTATAAAGCCATTTCTAAAGCTTTGGGACTCCAGCGAACCACAGTGAGAGCCATTATCCACAAATGGCAAAAACATGGAACAGTGGTGAACCTTCCCAGGAGTGGCCGGCCGACCAAAATTACCCCCAGAGCGCAGAGGCGACTCATCCGAGAGGTCACAAAGACCCCAGGACAACGTCTAAAGAACTGCAGGCCTCACTTGCCTCAATTAAGGTCAGTGTTCACGACTCCACCATAAGAAAGAGACTGGGCAAAACGGCCTGCATGGCAGATTTCCAAAACGCAAACCACTGTTAAGCAAAAAGAACATTAGGGCTCGTCTCAATTTTGCTAAGAAACATCTCAATGATTGCCAAGACTTTGGGAAAATACCTTGTGGACTGATGAGACAAAAGTTGAACTTTTTGGAAGGCAAATGTCCCGTTACATCTGGTGAAAAGGAACACAGCATTTCAGAAAAAGAACATCATACCAACAGTAAGATATGGTGGTGGTAGTGTGATGGTCTGGGGTTGTTTTGCTGCTTCAGGACCTGGAAAGCTTGCTGTGATAGATGGAACCATGAATTCTACTGTCTACCAAAAACTCCTGAAGGAGAATGTCCGGCCATCTGTTTGTCAACTCAAGCTGAAGCGATCTTGGTGCTGCAACAGGACAATGACCCAAAACACACCAGCAAATCCACCTCTGAATGGCTGAAGAAAAACAAAATGAAGACTTTGGAGTGGCCTAGTCAAAGTCCTGACCTGAATCCAATTGAGATGCTATGGCATGACCTTAAAAAGGCGGTTCATGCTAGAAAACCCTCAAATAAAGCTGAATTACAACAATTCTGCAAAGATGAGTGGGCCAAAATTCCTCCAGAGCGCTGTAAAAGACTCATTGCAAGTTATCGCAAACGCTTGAGTGCAGTTATTGCTGCTAAGGGTGGCCCAACCAGTTATTAGGTTCAGGGGGAATTACTTTTTCACACAGGGCCATGTAGGTTTGAATTTTTTCTCCTAAATAATAAAACCATCATTTAAAACTGCATTTTGTGTTTACTTGTGTTATATTTGACTAATGGTTAAATGTGTTTGATGATCAGAAATATTTTGTGTGACAAACATGCAAAAGAATAAGAAATCAGGAAGGGGGCAAATAGTTTTTCACACCACTATATGTATGTATATATATGTATGTATATATATGTATGTATATATATATATGTATATATATGTATATATATATATATGTATATATGTATATATATATGTATATATGTATATATATATGTATATATGTATATATATGTATATATGTATGTATGTATGTATATATATATGTATATATATGTATGTATATGTATATATATGTATGTATATATGTTCCCTTTTCTTTTTCTAGCTTTATTAACACACCACTTCTCCGCTGCGATACGCGGGTATATATATATATATATATGTATATATATATATATCCCGATCCAAATACTCGAATAATGGATACTTTATTCGCCATCAATGATTGTTTTGGTAAAGCCATACTCAGTGTATTCATTAGATGAACGGTAAAAAAGTAAGAGCGAGGGGAGGATGACTTATTGAGGCATGCAGGCTGTAGTGCGTCAACTCTATCTGAATTGCGCGATCACATTTGAAAAAATATACCTTTTCAAGTTCTATTTAGTCCATATGTGTCAAACTCAAGGGCCGCTGGCCACATCCGGCCCGGCATGTAATTATATCCGCCCCGAGATCATTTTATATACTGTATTATTGTTCTTAAAGCCCGGGTATATGAAGCGCTGGTAACACAGATCCCATAATGCAGCGCTTCAGCTGCCTTGCCGAACACTTACCGCGTTAATCAAGTCTACCTTATGATGCTGCAAGTTATTGCGAAGCTAGCTCACACGATGCTGAAGAGAAAAGTTGATTCTGAAAATAGAGCCTTTAAAACCGATGGGAGGCTGAGTATATGTTTACTGAACCCGTGTGTCTCATTTGTGGAGCTAATGTGGCTGTAATTACAGAATTTAATCTAAGACGGCACTATGAGACAAAACATCAGGGTAACCTGAATGCAATTCAGAAGATACAGAAAACAGCATAATTAAATAAGAATCTGACACTTCAGCGGACGTTTTAACCCGTGCACAATCACAAAGTGATTTCAAGTGAAGCTGCTTTTATGGAAGACACAAATGCACCAGTTCACCTTGCCCCACTTTCCCTGTTGCCAAGTAATGTTAAACCAAGTCGTCACTACGGTGTTCCCAAATACGCACTTTGCTGATAAACTGAGCGCACTGCGCACTGAGTTTGCACGGCGCTTTGGTGACTTTGAAGAACAAAAAAAGTCTGTCTACATGCGGTTCGAACCTTGTGCATGTTTGGTAGCACATATCTGTGTGAGAAGCTCTTCTCAGTGATAAAGACTAACAAAACAGCACACAGGAGTCGCCTCACTGATGAGCACCTGCAATCCATCCTGAGAATCTCCACAACACAGAACCTCACAGCAAACAGAAACGAACCTGTGGCCAAAAAGATGCCAGGCGTCCAGCTCTAAAATGACATATGAGCAAAGACAACTGAATGATTTGATTTGTTATTGCTGAAAGGAACACATTTTATTTATATTTCCAGGTTTTGTTATGCAGCATGTTCATATTTGAATTTGTATAATTTTGACAGGATATATTTTTATGGAGAGCAAAATCTTTTGGGATATTTAAAATCTAAGTTTATTTTTTATATAAAATTACATAAGAGTAAAGAAATTTGAGTGTTTGTTCTTTTAACGTTTACTTTATTTCTAACTTGTATAATTTAGACAGGATATATTTTTATGGAGAGCAAAATATTATAAGTTGTTTAAGGTTTGAGTTGATTTATTCAGGAATAATATTCCTGTCTGTTTTTACCATTCCTACCAAAGATATTTCTGTCGACTAAATAAAAATTCCTTCTATTTAAAATTTAAATAGAACTTGAACAAATACGATAGTTCATAATATCCACGCAGACTTGCACGTAAGAGCGGGAGTCATCCGTTTTAACAAGCAGCGTATTGCACTGATACGAAATAGCTGTGTGTGTATATATGTAGATATGTATGTATATGTATATATATATGTTTATGTATTTATGTGTGTGTATATGTATGTGTATATATGTAGATATATATATGTATGTATATATGTGTATATGTATAGATATGTATATATATATGTGTTTATGTGTGTGTGTGTAAATATATATATATATATATATATATATATATATATACTGTATATATGACAACAACACTCATCACTCACAACAGTGACAAAACAATTACATTGACAATCATGTTACGTTATTTTCAAAATGTTTCCTTTTCTTTTTCATTGCTTCTTCTCCGCTGCGAAGCGCGGGTATTTTGCTAGTCTAATATATAATCGAGTGAATTCTCTGCATTGCTACCTTCCACTCTTTTTCTGATATGTTGAGTAAGAGATCCTTTTCCCACTGTCTTCTTGGATCTTTGAAAGGGAGGAACTGTAAAATAATTTTATATATTACAGAAATTGTGTCTAAGTCCTCAAAAATGAGCAATAATTTTTTCCCAGCATAGTGGGAGGTGCAAGATGAGGGAAAAAATCAAATTCTCAGTTAGAGGATCTGTACAGAACATTTTCAAAACCTGGCAGGATCTAATCAATAATATTTTAGAATACGCTCTTAAAGCACAGAGGAAGTAATTCTCTCCGTATTTCTTTTTCTTCTCCATTCATCTCTATTGCCCTATTAAACTCATCAATTTAGCTTTGTTTACAAGCTATAAGTTTTACTTTGTTGGCCATGCTCTCTTTCTCAGGAGTGGGGGTCGATTTGTTTTCAATCCTATTTTTTGTAAAAATTGATCTTTTTGTATGGAATGATTACAATAAAATTAAAACAAAAAGACTTATGCTTAACTGAACGAATTCTAATCCATGTTTTATAACTCAATGTTAATGTAATGCCTTATGTTAAATTGGAAAAAGTGAAATTCTTTTGCAAATGAATGGTTCAAGAATTTTTTTAGAATGCGGCAAGAATGAATTTGTGTGTTATAAGTTTCTGGATCTCAGTTGCTTTTTTAATGTATCTGAAGGTAAATCTTTAAGAGTAAGTGCTTTAATTACTCTATTGAATTTTGTAAATTAATTTGAAAATGGTGGAGGAGGTTGTACTTTAAATCCTGCTGCTCTTGCCTAAAATATGTATGTGATCTATAGTTACCTGTTCCCAGCTTATTTCCTGCTCAGCTTTTTTCACAAAACAATGTTCATCAGTTCATTTTAGAGGCAGACACCAGAACAGAGTCAACTTAAGCAAATGTTTAGGAGGATTTGGGAACTGCCTTTTTGCTCATTATGGATATTTAGTTTGTTGGTGACCAGTAGGAGAGAGATGAAATATAAATGGGGCATTGTGGTAAAGTTGTTAAGGCTTTGGAGTTTGGACTTCAGACCTATAGTTTGTAAGCTGAAATCCAGCTACTGACACTGTTTTACCATGAGCATGAATGAGCCTGTGCTCCAGTTGTATCTCAAATATTGTAAATCATCTTGGATAAAGGGATCAGCTAAATAAGTAAATGTATCAAAAGGAAAAAAATCAGAATACACCTTGCATAGTACCTTGATGACCATCTAATAAATTCTAAGCACTTAAAATTAATTACATCACTACTGTTAACATCATTTTTTCACTGTTAATAAATATTTAAACATCTTAATTGATTTATTTTATTTATTAGAAACATATTTAACAGTGATGGTTCTGGAGGTGTTTATTAAACCTTGACTATAAGGGCTTTTACTTGCCTGATTTCCATCCATCCATTATCCAACCCACTATATCCTAACTACGGAGTCATGGAGGGTCTGCTGGAGCCAATCCCAGCCAACACAGGGTGCAAGGCAGGAAACAAACCCTGGGCAGGGCACACCCACACACCAAGCACACACTAGGGACAACTTAGAATCACCAGTGCACCTAATCTGCATGCCTTTGGACTGTGGGAGGAAACCCACGCAGACATGGGGAGAACACGCAAACTCCACGTAGGGAGGACCCGGGAAGCAAACCCAGGTCTCCTAACTGCGAGGTGGCAGCGCTGCCCACTGCACTTGCCTGATTTTTTTTTTTTTTAAAATACTTGATTGTAAGTTTGTGTGCATTTGTATAGTTTCTATGTTATATTAGCACTAAGATGTATTGTCATGGCATCTGACATTGCATTTTTATTTTCTGTTCTGTAAATGGTCATTATAAACTGACCCCTTCTGGCTAAAATTCCAATGAAAAGCTTTGTCTCAAACATTGAAGAAAGAACACAGCTCAGCACTAATGGGAATTATTAGGCATCTGCACAAGTATTTACTTGACAAGTGATAATTTTGTTACTTGCCAAGACAGAAAATCAGGAAGGTTAGCTAAATATGGAAGTTGCATTCTGACAACAGACAGTGATCAAATCTCTGGTTGCTGTGATTCCACAGAAGTAAGATGAACCCCTGGTTTAGAAAAAATAGAACATAATACGATAAATGGAACATAGGCAAAATCATTTACATTAAACTGGGTATTCTTTTTAAAATGATTGAAATACACTTCTACCACTTAAAAAAATAATTTTTAGTTCCTCAGATAATTTTTATTATTATTTCTTTATAGTTATTCCTTTTGATAATGGACAGTAACTGAGGCTGCAGAGTTGCTGCAACTCCACAGAAATAAGAGCAAATTCTTTAGGTGGAACATAATCCAAAATCTTTACGTTAAATATATTTTTAATACATTTCAAATGCACATGTCACACAAAAAGAATATACAATCCCCCGATCAACTTGGCGAATTAAATTAGAAGAGTCAGTGTTTGTAGTGTGCCATGTGTAAGAATTTAGAAGCAGTATATTTTGTTAATCATGTAACTATAAAATACTTGCCTTACTTGATGTGAGCAGTGCTACAGTAGTTCCTGTCGTATCTTCCTATGAATAAAGTGGTGAGGTTTTATCATAGTTTTTACATATATCATGAAAGAAGTTTAATATAAAAACATGCAATTAGCAAGATTGACATACAGTATTTAAAATAAGCATTCTGGGACACTACAAACTATGAGTGTCACTACCACCTCAGCTGACAGAAGTGTGTAGCATTCATAAGCTCACAGTATTCCTTCCCCCTCATTTAATTAACATGACGTTTTTATCAGTATTTGAGAAATGAATAGTGTTCAACATATTTTAAAATGTTTTAATGTTTATAAAAGTGTAATAATTCTTGTGAAAAAAGCATATGATTTATATGTACGTCATGCATGAGTATTATTTTTATTGCAACACCATTTTGGAATTTAAAACGGTTGCTAGAGCGGGAGCACTTTTTTTTTCTGATATTGGAATAAATTACAAACCGTCTCTTGGTTCAATTTTGCTGTCTCCCTTGACTTTATTGCTCTAGACTCCTGTAAAGTGTTTATCTCCTGATCTTTTCCTTTGAGCTGTTATTTAAAGGTATGAATTTCTCACCTGTCCTTTTTAAAGACACTGCTTTTAATATCCTCTTTAGCTCAAGTTTGTTTTTCTTTTTAAGGGCATTACACATATATGTAGCCCCAAGAATTTTTAAAATATATTTGTATATGTTCAAATTACCACACAAGGACACTTCTAGAGCTAAATTTAAACACTGCATCTATGGCCTAAATGGTTGGCAACTGCTCCAAACAAGGAAACAACACACACCTCATCCTGTATTATGTTGCTGCTCACAAAACATCCTGAGCCTCAACGTCATGTATTAGATAGTGCAAAGCTACACTCTTATTATTCATTGGTGAGACATCACCCAGGACGGCTTTGTATAGACTGTATTCAGAGGCATCCCTTTGTTTAGTCCTCTACAGATGGCAAAAAAAGAGCCAGCGATTCTCTCAACCCAAGGTAGAAACTACAGTGCAACCAAACACTTTTTATCCTCACATTGTAGAGAAAGATAAATACTAAAAGGCAGAAGCAAACATGCAAAAGTTTAAGTAGAATTCAGCATTGACAACAGGCGGGGACATAGGTGATTCATAAGTCAATTCTAAGACAGATGTTACTTGTCCAGGTGGCTCAGAGCCTTTGTTATGTTAGAGTCTTGATTGTATGTGAAATGGTGTGACAAAGTTTTAAGTACAAAAGCTAGCAGAGAAAATGAGTTCTATGTGACTCACTCTGAGTAAAGCCCACAAGCATGTCACATGAAATGAGATCATGCCTGTTAATATCTGGTTTCAGTATGCTTGGGGGAAAAATGCAAGAGCTACATTATATTTATAAATTTCTGTCAGCATTGTTGCCCTTAATTTATTGGTCTGTGATGAAAGTTCATCAGTTTCTTCATTTGTTGCACTTATTTTAGTTTTTTAGGCAAACATTGTTTTAATATGATACAGAATTTCAAAAAATGTGAGTAGTTGGTAGTAGATATCTGACTTTTAGCATGACTTATTTTAGATAAATATTTAATTATTTTTATTGTGCACTTTAATCCTTCCACTTGAAAGTAATAGTTGCTTTTGTAATTTTGCAAAGGTTTTTTAATTCTTATTATTGTTTAGTTATTTTGCTTGACTTGGTAGTTTTAGGGAACATGGGGTTTAACGCTATTTACAGTGTATTTGTATGTTTCAAAGGAAGCTGGTGACTAATCTGTTTCTCTGTAATCAGCAGTGTTTAACTGAAATATTTCTTTTTGCATTTGCAAATGATGCCATACATTTTTACAAGCTGTTTTATAGATCTATGTGAAGATCCCTTTTTTAATCCACTCAGACCAATTAATTATTTAATCAAATTTTGGAATGAATGTTTAAGGTGGTTGGGGAAAGGGGGCACACAATGGTGCAGTGGTAGCGCTGCTGCTTCAGAGAAAGGAGACCAGGGTGTGTATCCTGTTTCCTTCTTATGTGCATCTTACATTTTCTCCCTGTGTTTTTGTGGGTTTCCTGTTTATTGCTCCGGCTTCCTCCCACCATCCAAAGACATGCAGGTTAGGTGAATTGTCCATGGTAAATTGGTCCTAGTATTTGTTTGGGGTGTGTGTGTTCACCCTTCAGTGGATCTGCATCATGTCCAGGGTTTGTTTCTGCCTTGAGCCTATATATTAGATAGGATAGGCTCCAACAACCCCCTGTATTTGCTGAAGGACGTTACAGAACAATGTATTTTTTTTGTTTGTTTTTAAGGCTTTTGAAGTTGCAGAATCAGAGTTGGGTATCCCGGCTTTACTGGACCCTGAAGATATGGTAGCCATGCGAGTACCTGACAGGCTGAGCATCATTACGTATGTGTCACAGTATTACAACTACTTCTCCAATAAAGCTTATGGTAAGAGGACTTGGAAAATGTTTCCCCAAATATCCCTTATTTTCACTTGCATTTCGGGGGAAAATAATCCCTGTGATATAATTCTAATGTCTCAAAACAACTGCACTGGTCAAGCCATAGGTTATTAAATCTTTTGATTTACATTTTATTCATTAAAGGATGACACAGATACACACAAGGTAGTTTTTTAGATTTTTGTTTTGATTTAGGCAGACCTGGAATGATTTTAGTGTATTTGCATATTGTAAAAAAATGGAATCTGGCTCTTATTGAATTTGAGTAGATTTTTTGGACTTATCTCATTTTAAATCTTTGTTAATAATTTACTTCTGTATTAAGTCAATAACACAGTGAATTGACAGCTTCCTCTGTTATAAGTGATTGGAGCTCATTTCATAATCTTCTTATCAGTGTTTGACCATAATTGACAGCTTCCTCTGTTATAAGTGATTGGAGCTCATTTCATAATCTTCTTCTCAGTGTTTGACCTTTTATGCTCCTTTGATAAAACACAGCTTTTTTAAAAGTTAAGATAAAGTCTGCTGTAATAAAGATATGAAATTTCATTGTTCTTGCGTCTTACAGTTGAGAGTTGATGCATTCATTCAGATCTAAATGAAACCAGAACACAATATGAATTTTAGTTGTTGATGTTTTCTAACAGTAAACCATTTAATTGTTTAAAAAGCATACTTCTTAAATTGGTTTATTGTGCAATGCAGTATTATATTGTTTATCACTGTGCTAAAATGAAATGTATGGAGGATTTGTAGGATTATTAAGGATTTTAACTTTTGTTTTTTTTGGCATGTTTTGTAAATACCTATTCCTACTTACTTTGCTTTCCCATTTATATAGGCAATGCACTCACAACTGCAAAGTTCACTTGTCAAAACGTATGTAAAATACAGCAACTGGCACTGAAGATGTTCAGATTCTTATAAGAAAGTTATACTGGCCATCACTCACTCAAACCATTCCCCATGGCTGCCATATTAGTTTCTTTAAATGTATCTGAACAAGTTACCAGAATCACTGTGATTTGTTATTGTGGAATCTGTATTCTACACAACCAAAATATCCACAACCTATTACTCAAGTTATTTCAAGAAGAAGGGACAAAAACATTTATTTGGCCACACTGAATTTGGCGCTACTCTGTGTGTGTGCACTGTGTGCCTTAATGTGTTCACCATACAATGGACAGGCACCCTGTCCAGGGGATTGTTCCTACCTTGTGCCCTTTGCTTTCCTGGATAGGCTCCAGCCCCCCATGACCCTGCTCAGAACTGATTATGCTTGAAAATGGTATGGATTCGTGGTTGGGTTCCTGCACTGTACCTTATTCTGCATTTGACCTTGCAATGGAATAATGGATTGTCTAGTGGTTAGCACTGTTTCCTCTCTCGCCTCTACAAACACCTGATTTGATTCTTGGCCCATTGAATGATGAAAATTTAAGTAATTGTTTATGAAGTTATTGAGTACATTGATGCAGTGTGTATTTTTATTGGAAAAATAATTTGAAACTATAGATTTGGTAAACGTTGATCCCCTGCATTCACATCATTAATTTCAAAAAAATGTTGCCTAACGTTTGACCAAACAAATGCATGAAAGTCTGTTGATTAGCTGGATTGAAGTTCTTAGGGTCCAATTAAATTCAGTCATTAAGAAATAGGCAATGGCACTGCTGTAAATCTGATTAGACCAGGCTGTCCACAAAAAATGAGTAATTGTGCAAGAAGTCTGGTGATGGAGGCCACCAAAAGACCTGTGAGAACTCTCTAAATATCTTGCAAGCTATAGGCAGAGATTGGAAAGACTGTGCAGACAACCACTGTAACAAGGGTGCTTCACCAGCTGCTCTTTTATGGGAGAGTGCTAAAGAGAAAATCACTGTGAGGTTTTTTTTTTAAAAGACATCCCATCCCAGCAAGAGTTTGCCTTAAGGTGAATGGGAGAACCTGAAGTCAGCTTGAAGAAGGGCCCTATGGTCTAATGAGAGCAAAATTAACATTTGATATTATTATAGATTATACACTGCTTGGTGTAAGCCGAGTAACAAAGCACGCTGGATGGCTTGTGTGGGTAGAGGGTAAAATTAATGCAAGACCATGCTGAGTAGTCCTGGAGGGTAACTTGATACTAACTGCAAAGACCTGTGCCATGGGAGAAGATTTATTTTCCATCATGATGGTAACCCAAAGCTGCACAGGATTGGTTTAGAACAACTGTGTTGATGTTCTAGAGTGGCAGGTCAGACTCCTGATCTCAAATGATTTGAGACTCTGTGACAGAATGTGAAAAATACTGTTCATTTAGGATCACAATGCAAACTGACAGAGCCTGAGTAGATTTTCAAGAACAATGGCGAAACGTTGCAGTGTCCAGATGTCCAAAGCTGATACACACCTGATCACACAGGCTTAATAATTTGATTACTGTAAAAGGAGCTCCCACTAAAAAGGAGCTCCCACTAAATACTGACTTAAAGGGGGGTAAATACTTATGCAATCAATAGTTTTATATTTTAGATTTGTAACCAGTATAGACCACTTTGCAGAGATCTGTTTTCATTTTGACAATTGAGTTTATTTTTTGTTGATCAAAGTCAAAAAGCCAAATTAATATCAGTTATTCAGTACTGTATAACAATAAAATGTGAAAACCTCTAAGAATGATTATATATTTTATATGCAGTGTAATGTGTAGAGAGAGTCCCTTTAATGCAGTGCTTTTTTCCTCTCTCTCTCTCGACAAAATCGTGTGTAATCAACAATTTACATTTGCTTGCATCATAATAAACATTTGTATGGGAAACAATGGCAGTACAGTGTTGTAAGGCTTTGTTTCCCATCCTCCATAGGCAAGTCAGTTGGTATTGTACTCAAAGCTGATTAACATTTTGTTAGGTATCAGTGATTCTTTTTAACCAGAGCCATACTACTTTAGACTTTGTATTTCATATACTAGCAATGCACTCAGAGGAAACATATACAAACATGTGGAGAGCATGCAAACTCCATATAGGGAGCTACTGGACATGAAACCTGATCTCCTTGCTGCAAGGCAGCAGAACTGCCACTGGGCACCTTAATCAGAGAAATCCTTTAGCACTTAATTCTGTCAATTGGTCATGCATTGAAGATGGCTGATAAAACATTTTTAGTACAACACTACACATTAATGTACATCAGCATTGGGTCAATTTTTGCAAAGTGGTCTATTTCATTCTTGCTGTCTTATATCTCTGAAAATAAGTTAAATTTCTGTTTATAGTATTTTAAAGCAATTCTCCTATCCTGCAAATTTTCCTTGCTACTTACAAGAGGTAGCCTGTGTATTTTTGGTTTTATGATTTTTTTTTTTTTAACTACAGTTTTATTTAATTTAGTACTTGATCTCTAGTAATTGACATCTGTGGCCTGGCTGTAATATTTATTTCAACCTGTTTTTGCTAAAATGCTGTTAAAACCATGTTTTTATTTGGTTTCCATGAAAATAGCCTGAAAGGAAGTAGCTTGTGCAAGTTTAGTTCCTTAAAATATTCATAGTAACTGACAAATAAGTCACATTCCTCTACTCATAACAAAACTAGAAGCACTGTCCTAGAATAGGCAGTTTATTACAGTTGTGACAATCGTTCCTCATTGCCTATACAAAATGTTAAGTCACTTTATTTCATATGTTGTGGAGAGGCAGGCCAGTTATCTAATTAAACCTCAGTATTGCTTTTAATGTGCATAGTGTTTAGAAAGAACACAAAATTAAATCCCAGTCTGTGGTAGTTTTGTTAATGTTCTGAATGAGAAAAACTGTATTATTTTAAAATAGTTATTTTGTCAATTCTGTAATTTTACTGCTTTCTTGAAGCAGGGCCGACCTCAATGAAGAGGCCAGGAAGTACAACACACAATGAACCTGCACTGAAGAAGCCAACCTCTGCCTCTAGTGAAAGAAGAGATGAGACAAGGGTAACATACTTATGAAGATTTCTATTTTTTTATATGTATGTGTGTGTATATCAGATTATATTATATATATGTGTATATATATATCCCTACAGCGACTCCTGGTGGTCCCCAAGATATCCAGCAGGGCTGTGTAAAAACACTACATAGTCCATAAGGCCCTGCTGGAACTCGGGGCACGATCCTGCTGTCGGGAGAGCTCCTCCTGGCGGTGCGGACCGGCATGGGAAGCCGGCAGTATATATATACATATATATGTGTATATATATATATATATATATATATGTATATATGTGTGTGTATATATGTGTGTGTATATATGTGTATATATATATATGTATATATGTGTGTGTGTGTATGTGTATATATATATATATTTATATACACACATATATACACACACATATATACATATAATATACTGCTCACAAAAATTAAAGGAAGATTTTTTTTATTGGGCCTGGCATGAAATCAATTAAATCTGTCTGATAATTTTCTGGTTGGTTAAGCAGCTGAGGTGATTGTTAATCACTTTCAGCTGTATTGGTGTTCATGGACTTAACGACAGGTGCACTAAAGTGGCAACAATTAGAAAACCCTCAAAACAGGACTGGTTTTACATGTGGAGGTCATTTCAAGTTTCTCCCTCTTGATCTGTTTTGGCTGGTTTTCCACTCGTGCTAGTTTTGGCTTGAGTAATTATCTCTACTGGCAGTATGAGGCGATTCCTTAACCCTACAGAAGTTGCACAGGTTGTCCAACTTCTTCAGGATGGCACATCCACACGTGCTGCAGCAAGAAGGTTTAATGTGTCTCCCAGCACAATCTCCAGAACATGGAGGAGATTTCAGGAGACTGGCTGTTATTCTCGGAGATTTGGACAGGGCCCGTATAAGGTCCTCAACCCATCAGCAGGACTGATACCTGCTCCTTTGTGCAAGGTGGAACAGGCTGAGCACTGCTCGTGCCCTACAGAATGACCTTCAGAGGGCCACTGGTGTGAATGTCTCTACCAAAAAAATCAGGAACAGACTTCATGAAGATGGCCTGAGGGCCCGACGTCCTGTAGTGGGCCCTGTGCTCACTGCCCAGCACCGTGGAGCTCGACTAATTTGCTCAAGAACACCAGAATTGGCAAGTCCGCCACTGGCCCTGTACTTTTACAGGCGAGCAGGTTCACCCTGAGCAGCTGTGATAGGCGTGAAAGAGTCTGGAGAAGACAAGGAGAACGATATGCTGCCTGCAACGTCGTTCAACATGACAGGTTTGGTGGTGGGTCAGTGATGGTCTGGGGAGGCATATCCATGGAGGGACGCACAGACATCTACTGCGTTGGAAATGGTGCTCTGACTGCCATAAGGTATCGAGATGAAATCCTTGGTTTCCTCCTAATGCACGACAATGCCCGGCCTCATGTGGCAAGAGTATGCAGGCAGTACCTGGAGGATGAAGGAATTGAAACAATTGAATGGCCTTCACGATTCCCTGACTTAAACCCAATAGAACATCTGTGGGACATTATGTTTCGGTCCATTAGGCGCCGCCAGGTTGCTCCTCAGACTGTACAACAGCTCAGGGATGCCCTCATACAGATCTGGGAGGAAATGCCACAAGACACCATCCGTCATCTCATTAGGAGCATGCCCCGACGTTGTCAAGCATGCATACAAGCTCGTAGGGGCCACACAAGATACTGAAAAGCATTTTGAGTAGCAGAAATTAAGTTTTTGAAAAAAAGGACTAGCCTGCCACATCTTCATTTCACTCTGATTTTAGGGTGTCTACATAATTGAGCCCTCTGTAGGAAGAAAACTTTTATTTCCATTAAAAGACTTGGCATCCTTTTGTTCCTAAGACCTGTCTTTATTTGTATAGATATCCAACTTCATATTGAGATCTGATGTATCTAATGTGTTTCTTTAAAGTGTTCCTTTAATTTTTGTGAGCAGTGTATGTGTGTGTGTATATATATATATATATATATATATATATATATATATATGAGAATGTCAGAGAGATATATATAGAGATTGATTGTTTGCTTTTCACACTCTCTCTCTCTCTCTCTGACATTCTCTGCTCCTGACATGCAGGAAGATATGAAGAGGAAGATATGTTTGCATTCTTTAAATTGTGAGAAAGAACTGTCATCTCTGTCTTGTCATGGAGCACAGTTTAAACTTTTGACTAAAGGGTGTTATTTCATGTCTAGAGGGCTCTAATAATGTTAACAGTGTGGGAGAGTTTATAAGGGCTTAAAATATATAAAAATAACCATACAAACATATGGTCTCTACTTGCTGGATTTTCATCTATCGGGGGTTTTGGAGCAAACCCCACGATTGAGGAGGATTACTATATATATATATATATATATAATATATATATATATGTATGTGTGTGTGTGTGTGTGTATATATATATATATATATATATATATATATATATATATATATATATAAAATATATATGTGTGTATATATACTGTATATGTATATGTGTGTGCATATATATATATATATATATATATATCTCAGATTATAATTATTTAAAAAGTTGTTTCTATAGACATGTTTTATCTTTTTCTTAGACATCTGTAATATCCGATAATGAGACACCCAAACGTGAAACACTAAGCAGCACTTGTACAACCTGCAAAAAACATGTTCATCTAGTACAGAGATACCTGGTTGATGGTAAATTGTACCATCGTAACTGTTTCAGGTAAGAAAAGTATTAAACTGTGTTTTACACAATTAACATTGTTCTTCTCAGAATGCTCTGAATACTGTCCACTCTCCTGAATAGTAGTTTTGGCAACTTTATATTAGCTTATAATGTAGCTTATGTTAAATTATTTTAAATGTTTATTTATGAAACACATGAAAAAAAAAATCATAAATTCCCATACTGACAGCTATCAAACTAAATTTGGGAAATACCAGTTATGGAATAAAAATGAACAGTGAAGAAAAGATGTTATTTGTTACTTTTGTTTTTCCAATTTAATTGAATTTGGAAGCTTAGAAGATAAGTTAAATTAACCATGTTGAAAACAATATTTTATTCCTTTAGTTTATGGGTATAGGTAAAAAAACACAGAGATCCCATTAATATAAATTGGCCTATATGTATTACTTTTATATGTAAAAAGTAATTCATAGGTATTTTTTTTGAATGTGAGTACAGTACAGATTCTTATTTTAAAAAAAAATGGTAACTGTTAGTCCAAATATAAGATTTCTTATTTATTACTGACACATTGATGACAATTTTAGCTGTTATAACTTATTTTGATTTAGAGATAGGTATGAAAATTGATTATCAAATTGAAATGAGTGATGTGGAAAGATTGATCAATTTCATTATCAAAATGTTCTTGAATTGAATTACAATTTAACAAAAGTATGCCACAAAAGTTAATTATAAAGAAAAGCTAATAAAGGAGAAAGTAGGGTGAAATGACACCTTTTATTTGCTAACTAAATAGATTACAAATGCAAGCTTTTGAGGCAGCTAAGGCAAAAGAAAAGCTAACTCAGAATACCTTGGTAGAAAGCTACAAGAGTCTCTTAACATACCAAATTGATATGCATAATTGGTTTGAAATCTCATCCTTTTTTTCTTCTTCAAGAAATTGAGTTTCCCTTTAAATTACTTCATTGGGACATTATAATTTATAAATTTTTCAAATAGCCTGTCCTGGTAGATCTAGGAGCAAGAGTAGATGTGTCTATGGCACATTCTTACACATACCTACATCTTTTCACAGCTGGCCAGTTTTTGTTGCCAATAAACCTAAATTGCATGTGTTTGGGAAATAGGAGCAAACCTTGGTGTTTTGATAAAAACCCACTTGAAAATTAACACATTTGTAGTCTCCACATAGCCATCATCCAGACCAGGATTTGAATCCAAGCCTCTGAAGCTATGGCACTAACCAGTACACCAACATCCCACCCTATAAAAAAAAGTTTTGTTTTTTTTTTTCTTTTCAGATGTAAAGAATGCAGCAGTACATTACTTCCAGGTTCGTACAAAGCAGGATCAGAGCTGGGTACATTTCTTTGCACACATCACTTTTTAAAGACAGGAATAAATCAGAATGGGCGGCCTGACCTCAGCAACAGTTTAGGATTAACCAGAGATGCCTCACCCTCCGCTGCGGGAGAAATGGTACCAGAAACTCCCCCATCTGGCAGGGAGACATCTCAGCCATTTTCAGCACGTAGACTTGCTGAACGATTTTCAGTCCCAAGAGATGGTGCACAGTTGGATAGAGTAAAAACAGAAATACATGTTCCTGGAACAGCTGAGGAGGAAAAGCAAGAGAGTGCTAAAACTGAGGTTTCTTCCAACCCCTTTGAAGATGAAGAAGGTGAAGAGAAAGAAAAGCCACAGTTGGGTATAGCCAACGGGGAGACTTTTTTGCCAGAAAAGACTGATGTATCGGAAACCAGACCGGTACCTGCACCTCGAAAGGTCCTTGAACCTAATATGCCGTCTCCAACAGCACGGCCAGTACCAAGACCCAGACAGAGTGGTGTTACAGGAGTAGAAACAAGTTCTAGAGGGGGTCGTCCCCAGGAAATGAATGGTAAGTTAACCCAAAATGACTTGTATGTATGTTAAAATAAATATTTAAAATGTGATTCAAGTTTGATCCTACACTTCTGAGTACTAAATTATAAACAGTACTAGTTCATGGACATATCTTGGATAAAAAGTTAATTTGTGTTCGATTCCTTCTATCTCACAAATAGGAGCCCTTGTAGATCCCAGTAGAGATATTCCTTTACCCCGTGAACGATCCCTGTCTCCCCTCAGGTAAGCTTCTGATAGGTAACCATCATATATAGCAATGGATTCTTGAGCCTAATGATTGTTTTAAAAGTGTGTTATTAAGAAGTTTGTTTTGCTTTATATTGAGGCTTAATTTGTTAATGTTAAAATATTTAAGTAAATACAGTATGTAATAACATTTACAGCATATGAAATATTGTCAAATGGTAATGTTTGTGCTCTTTGCTCTGTTAATGATCTGGTATTTTGTCTTACAGAAATAAGATAGGAATTGAAGGTCATTGCAAGGATCCACCATGGATGGCCTTGGTTCAGTCAGAGAAGAAAAAGCCAGCTCCTCCGCCCCCTCCTCCTGCTGGAGGAAAAGCTGCATGTCCACCTACTGGCCCTGCTTCTAAAGAAAATGTGCAAGTCCCTGAAGTATCTTCCCATTCCCTAAACCCATTTGAAGATGAGGAAGCTGATGATGATTCTGAAAAGGGTGGTGAGGAAGATTTGGGCAAGGCTAAGCCAGTACCAGCTGGGGGATCACTAAAACCATCTCACCCATGGTATGGTATTACTCCCACTAGTAGCCCAAAAATAAAAAAGCGACTTGCACCACAGGTACCACCTACACCATTCTCGGGTGAGTTCTGTCTGAGCAAACACCTATATGATCAATTTCCAGAAACTGTGCCACCTCTCCTACAGCAGGATCCAGTGTATTCTGTATGAGGCATTTGTGATTTACAATTAGGGTTTTTAATTTTGTGAAGAACACAAAATGCCATTTAGCAAGGTTTGTTTTTTTTAAGTTAGCTTGGTTACCTAATTATTTATTTAACAGTTGGTTTCGTACTGCACCTGTAACCTGTATGGAAATCGATTTTAAAGCTTTTTTTAAATTTGTACATTTTGGTGTAAGTTTACTATTTGGCTGTACATGTAATGCTTACAGTATGTATTTTTCTTTATGTCAATGTTTCATTAGTCATTCATTTTTTCAGTTACTATGAAATACATCATATAATCAAGATTTTATTAATACTCTTGTTTAAAAGCTCTGTTAAATCACCACTGAAACTATCATTTTTCCTATATTTTAAGTTTGACTTAAAATTAATATTATTGTTTACAGCTCAATCCCATTCAGAACCACCATCATCCACACCATCTCCTGCTCGAAGTATAGAAAATGTTTCTTCTGAAATGCTGGCAAAGTCTCCACTTGACGGTAGTGGTTCGCCTTCAGCACCTGAATCTCCTGTCACAAAAAGTATCTCTGAACCAACCATTAGTGGGCCAGATATCCAGCATTCAGCAAAAGTTATTTCTGAAGCTGGTGCTCATCAAGTAACCGGAAACAAATCTCCTGCCCAAGCTAATGTTACTGTTCCTTCAATGAATACCAGCTCAGCTCCAGCCACACCACAAGCTACTCGTAGCACAAGTATGAGAGCAGCACGTCCACCTCCACCACGACCTCCCACAACACCTAGCCCAATTTCAGTTTTGTTTCCAGTGGATAATACAGCATCTTCAAAATCAAGCACACTATCATCACAGGCACCCAAACTTGTGCATCAGAAGGTATATTAAAACACATTGAAATTGGTACAATGTATCTCCCTGCTTGATTTTTTTTTTTTTTTACTTTTAAATTTCATAGTTCAGATGGTGTCAGAAGATGTAGAAATGAATTATTGTGTATCTCTCTATGATTTTTAGAGCTCTTGTAAAGAAAACCCTTTTAACAGAAAATCTTCTCCTGTGGTGTCTCCCCAACGCAACACTCCAAAAGGCCCAAAACCGGCCC
The DNA here is from genome assembly GCF_016835505.1 of Polypterus senegalus. Lineage (NCBI taxonomy): Eukaryota > Metazoa > Chordata > Cladistia > Polypteriformes > Polypteridae > Polypterus > Polypterus senegalus. The sequence goes on from NC_053163.1 coordinate 29,839,311, forward strand.
GGCCACCTGCCCCAGGACATGGATTTCCTCTTATCAAGAGAAAGGTTGGTCTTTTTAATAGAGGAGTAGAAACTGGGTAACATTGAGAACTGAGACTTTAAATATGCACACAGATTTTTAAGGAACCACAGTAAAAAGATACTCCAAGAAATTGAAAGAGTGGGTGAAAAGAACAAGTAAAAAGTCTGAATTTGTACCACAAATGATGTATGTCTTCAAAAGCAGATTATGTCATCAGTCTGTCATTTGGTTAAAATAATGTCTGCATTGTTTTGATATTGGTAGACAATTCCATTGTTCTTGCCTTAAGTACTGCATATGTCTATTCTCTTTACTATTTGTGTTAAGATGTTTTTCTGTGGTATGATGAATGGTAATGGTTTTGACGGTCTAACTTTGCATCACATTCTTATCACTAGCAGAAATACTTTGAGATGTTATATTTTTATATGTTAGCTGAACTTGAGTTTGAATCATGATACATACCTCTCAGAATTATGTGTACGATGTGATTGGCTGCCTGATAGGCAGTGGAATGCCTAGGGAGAAAAGGATTGCACAGGGTAAGGATGGTGCTTAGAAAGGCCCAGGAGACAGATAATTTTTTAAGAAATTAGATTCAATTATAACTTTATTTGTTTGAAATTAAAAATATCCATGCGTCTAAATGGTGACTCTACAACAACCTAAATCAGAAGGTGGCATGACTCTACCCAATTTTCAGTTTTATTACTGGGCAGCAAATATATACAGTACAAGCTATAAAAACCTAGACATTGATATAAATAGATAAAAAAACTCACTAGCTTGCTGCAATGAAATCCTGAAGTACTGCTATATATTCCTTGCTTAGTATACCAAATACAAGGTATCGTCAATATACTAACAAACCAATTGTCCTTCATTCACTCAGAAAATGGAATCAATCTTCGAAGCACCTCAAGTGTGAGAATGTTTTATCTGTGGCATCTCTACATGATAACCACCTTTTTCCACCCTCTGAAACCTTTGCAGTTTTTAATGTTTGGAAAAAGTATGGGATTAAATCATTTAGAGATTTGTATATAAATAATATATGCATCCTACGAGCAATTACACTCCAAATTTAGTTTCCCATTAACAACAGTTTTTCCACTATCTCCAAATTAGAAACTTTGATAATCAAAATCTGTCCAATTTTTCTCACTTCCCACCTATTTCTATTCCAGAAGAAATATTGATCAGTCTTGAAGACTCGGACAGAATTTCTATAATATATAAAACCATTTTAAAATCCCTTCCTTTTAAAGATCCCAGAGTAGAGTGGGAAAAGGATCTCTTACAGAAAAGAGTGGAAGGCAGCTATGTACAGAATTCCCTTGAGCTGTATGTTATACATATATATATATTATTATATTATCTAATATATATATATATACCTGTAGCTATATATACAGTATATTTATTTATTAAAGTTCAATTGTTCAGCTTAAAATCTTTTATCGAGCACACCTGTCTCATTTAAAATTGTCCAAAATGTTTCCAAAGCGAGATCCAACTTGCGGACGTTGAAGTCGAGCTCCTGCCTCACTAGGCCACATGTTTTGGGCATGTACCAAATTAACATCCATCCATCCATTATCCAATCCGCTATATCTTAACTACAGGGTCACGGGGGGTCTGCTGGAGCCAATGCCAGCCAACACAGAGTGCAAGGCAGGAAACAAACCCCGGGCAGGGCGCGCACACACACACCCACACACAAAGCACACACTAGGTACAAATTTTAGAATCACCAATGCACCTAACCTGCATGTCCGTGGACTGTGGAAGGAAACTGGAGCACCCGGAGGAAACCCACGCAGACACGGGGAGAACATGCAAACTCCACGCAGGGAGGCCATCGTGCCGCCCCCAAATTAACATTCTGAACAAAAGTTTTAAATGCTTATCAGACAGCCTTGGTGTCACAATCACTCCTTATTCCATTAATAGTTGTGTTTCGTGTACTCCCAGATGGGCTTAAAGGGAAGGACAAACAAACTGTAATTGCCTTTATTTCACTATTAGCACATAGACATATCTTGCACAACTGGAAGAATCTTAGCCCATCTCTTATAAGTCAGCGGGTAAATGATGGTGTATAGTGTTTGAAATTGGAAAAGATCAAATTCTCACTTAGAGGATATGTTCAAAGCTTTTTTTTTTAAACCTGGCAGGATCCAATCAATAACATTTTAGAATAAGCATTTATATTGGGGCGATGGACTCCTTTTTGTCTTTACTACAGAATTTCAAAAGTTTTACTCTGGCTGTTGGCTTCCCTCTCTTTCTCATGGGTGGAGGCTGAATTGAATTTAGTTTTGTTAAGTTTGACTTGATTGTATACAGTGTTACATGCTTTTAATAAATTTAATAAAAGATTTAAAAAAAAATAAAAGGCCCAGGAGAAAGAAAAGACCCTCAATTGCAGTAGATATTCAAAACGACATGATAGAGTGAAAATAAAGACACTTCCGGCATGCATTAAATCTTATAATTATACTAGGTGCCATAGCAGACTGTCAGGCAGGGATTTTAATATCAGAGAGAAGTGCAACCTAGAAGAAGAAAGCAATTGTTCTTCTTGTCCTTCATGCTGGAAAACAGACCCTCCAATAGGTGCTAGAAGTGCATGACACTCAAAGAAGAGTGAGAGAAAGGACACAGTGTGTTGACTAGAAGTGCCAAATTGCCTCCTAGCTGATAGGGAGCAGCACTTGGTACCAGGTTTAAAGAATTTGAGCTGTGTTGACCTTTTAAAGTGGTGTCCTTTCTGCCAGTTAAATGACATTGCATGTTCCCGAGAAGGATGGAGAAGACTCGCATCACTATTCTAACAGAGCCTGTTTAATTTGGAATAACATTCACGTGCAAAATGTTTTTTTTTTCTATAATTGAAAAAAATAACAATTAGTACATTACCTACATTTATATCTTGGTATCAATGCCAAATGAGCATACTGATGTTGAGATTTTTCAGAATATAAAATAATTTCATTTATAAAATCTTATTTCTAACCATACTTTAAAGCTGGCTAATCAGACTTATCAAACCAGCTTTGTTAACAAAACACATTTTCAGCTATTTGTGATTTGTATGTGTACATTCAGGAAAAAATAGCTGAATAATAACACCTAATTGAAAGTAATATAAAATGAAAATTGTCTTGGGATTCCTAATTTATTATTATAGATTACCTGTAAAAAGAGTGTTTGTTTTGTTTTGTGAGCATCTCACATAGGTGAACAGAAGTGTGCTACCCTTTGTCTGTGGAAACATCCATAATTAGCCCTGTAGCAAGACTAACTTTAATTGCATTGGTTACATCACTCATTGGTTTAACTAAAATTGCAGACTGCATCTTAGTCATTTCTATGCAATATATAAATAAGTGTGTTCCCATCTTTCACGCTTTTTTAGTTTTTCAATTGATGAACACTGCGTCTTTAAAAACCCCAGTGAATACCACATAATTACTATTTGCCATACCGTTTTTAACAATGAACTAGTTTTTAGCAGCCCTTTTAACTCGGCAAACATTTTAGACCCAGCTGCTACCTACACGTTAGATATTGCCTCATTATACCAATCTGTCTCATGTTTCTGTTTCATAGCAGCATCACGAGCTAAGCCAAAGTGTTTGGCTAGTACTAAATATTTGAAACACAGACTTGTTCGCTCCAAAATAAAAAATGTATATGGCATATAGTCTAGCACGGCGCTCTCCAACTCCAGTCCTGGAAAGCTACTGTGGCTGCAGGTTTTCATTCTAACCCTTTTCTTAATTAGTGACCAGATTTTGCTGCTTATTAACTCTTTGTCTTAATTTTAATTAATTTAATTTAAAATTTTAAGAAAAAAAAAAAGTTAAGGCAGTTTAGTAATCCCAAATCAAATTTTAATAATGAGGCCAGTGCAATGCAAGTCCTGTTGGATGTTGGACTTTTTAGATGATGGTTTGGAAGAGCCAGTTGTCTATGAGGGCTACATCTGCAAGAGATGCCAGCTGATCCAGCACCTCGAGCTCAGGGTCGCTGAACTGGAGGAGGAGTTGGCTGACCTGCATTGTAATAGATAATTGGCAGTCTTGGCCCAGGTGTCCTTTAGAGAGAGAGTGTGCACCCCCAAGGTGGCGCAGGAGGAGATTCCAGACCAGATGGGTAGCAATAGGTGGGTCATGGTCACAAGGCGTAAGGTAAAGGGTGCACACTGTCCAGGGGCATCAACCCCAGAATTAGAAGTGTCTAACGTTATCATGTCCTCGGAGCTGGACGGTGACTCTGATAATTCTGAGGTGGTAGGCAGGGATTGAGGAGCCCCAACGGACCACCTCAAAACCAGTTCCCAAAAAGAGAGGTAGTGATAGTTGGGGACTCAATCATTAGGGGGATTGAAGCACAGGTGTGCTCCAGAGAGAGAGAGTCTCGCATGGTGTGTTGCCTTCCGGGAGCACAGGTGGGAGACCTCCCTGGAAGGGTGGATAGGCTCTTGGCCAGAGCGGGGGTGGATCCAGTTGTCATTGTCCACGTTGGAACAAATGACATACATAAGGGTAGTCTGTCAGTTCTGCAATCCAAATTCAAAGAGTTAGGTACCAAGCTGAGGAGCAGAACTGACAAGGTAGTCTTCTCCGGTTCTGCCTGTGCCGCGCCAGTCCAGGTAAGATTGAGGAGATTAGAAGGCTTAACGTGGCTCAAATCTTGGTGCAGGGTAGAAGGGTATAGGTTTATGGGGCATTGGGACTCCTTTTGGAACAGATGGGACCTGTTCCGCCGTGACGGGTTACATCTGAACCGGAGGGGCACCAATGTATTGGGGAGGCGTATGTGTAGGCTAGTCGAGGATTGTTTAAACTAGGGAATGGGGGGGAGTTTAGGACAGGCCAGATTTAGATCTATACATGGAAGAACAAACAATGGTGTAGAAATAAAAATGCATAGTAATGTAAATTTAAGCAAACATAAATGTAGAAGGATTAACACATTAAAAATAGCTTGCCTTAATGCTAGAAGTATCAAAAATAAGGTAAGTGAGTTGGAGTTGTATGTAGCAGAGCATAATTATGATATTATAGCAATAACGGAAACCTGGCTAAATAACAAAGATGGGGATGAGTGTAACATAGAGGGGCATTTTTTAGGAAGGATAGACAGAACAGAAAAGGAGGTGGGGTTGCTGTTTATGCCAAACAGGATTTAAATGTAAGTCATCTTCAGTTGGATGATGAGCCCCATCTTAGTGAGGACATGTGGCTTCGCTTGGAAAATATTAGGGAAAAGGTCTTATTTTAGGAGTGTGTTATAGACCACCCAATTCAGACAGTAATTTCAACACACATCTTTTAGTAATATCAAAAGGCAAGTTTACAGGGGATATTATAGTCATGGGGACTTTAATTATCCAAATATTAACTGGGATAACCTTACAGATGGAGGAGCACAAGAGCAGGAGTTTTAGAAGTAATCAGTGACTGTTTTTAACACAGCATGTTAAAGCACCAACAGGGGTGAAGCCTGTCTGGATTTAGTATTCTGTAATAATCAGGATAGAATTGAGGGTGTAGAGGTGATTGAACCACTAGGGTCAAGTGACCATAATGTAATACAATTCTCAGTATTTTGTAAGAGTACAGATGCAAAGACTAAAATTGTTAAGTTGAACTTTAGTAGGGCTAATTTTGAGCAGATGCGACAAAGTCTAAGTAGGATAGACTGGGATAAGCTTTTAAATGTGGAGACAGTCGAGGAGCAGTGGAACAGGTTTAAAAATGTTTTACATGTAATGCAGGACAGATACATACCTAAATTTGGAAGTAATAGGAAACTAAAAAACTCCGATGGATTAATAAAGATTTAAAAAAGAAGTTGCAAAGGAAAAAACTGCTGTATAAGGCATATAAGACTGATGACTGCAAAGTTAATCGTAGAGCATATGAGAACATGAGGACAACCATTAAGAAGGATATCAGAGAGGCTAAAAGACAGTTGGAGAGGAATATAGCACATAAGGCAAAAAAAGACCCCAAGAGATTCTTTCAGTATTTTAGTAGTAAAAGAACAGTTAAGGAGGAGGTCAAGTGCATCAGGAATAGTAAAGGGAATTAAAAGATACAGACAATGAAATAGCAGATGCCCTAAACTTACATTTTTCTGAGGTGTTTACAAGTGAGCAAGTGGATAACCTCCCAGAGGTAAACGCAACTACTAAGGAGGTACTGAGGGATTTGGAAATTGTAGAGGGAGAAGTGCTGCTCAGATTAAATAAGATGAAATCAAACAAATCACCAGGACCAGATAATATTTATCCTTGTGTTCTTAAGAAGGCTAGTGGGTTTCCAGATAATATTTATCCTTGTGTTCTTAAGGAGGCTAGTGAGTACATATATAAACCCTTGACACACATTTTTAGGAAGTCACTGTGCACTGGATAGATTCTGAAGGACTGGAAAATGGCAAATATCATCCCATTATATAAAAAGGATGACAGGGCAGATCCAAGCAACTATAGGCCAGTAAGCTTAACATGCATCACAGGAAAATTAATGGAAGGAATTATTAAGGATAAGATTGAGCAACACATAGCAAGGACAGGAGTTATTCTGAACAGTTGGCATGAGTTCAGAAGAGGGAGGTCGTGTTTTACTAACATGCTGGAATTCTATGAGGAGGCAACAAAAGGATACGATCAAAGTGGAGCTTATATTTATCTGGACTTTCAGAAAGCATTTAAAAAGGTGCCACATGAGAGGTTGGGCATCAAATTAAAAGAAGTGCGGAGTTCTCGGTGATGATTTTAGATGGGTGCAGAATTGGCTCAGGAAGCAGAGGGTAATGGTGCAAGGGACCTCATCAGAACTGGCCAATGTTAAGAGTGGTGTTCCACAGGGGTCACATCTTAAGACTCAGGCCCCTTATATAAATATAAAAATAAATAAATATATAAATAAATGATAGGAATATTAGTAACAAGCTGGTTAAGATTGCAGATGATACCAAGATAGATGGATTAGCAGATAATTTGGAATCTGTTATATCATTACAGAAGGACTTGGATAGCATACAGAATTGGGCAGATTTGTGGCAGGTGAAATTTAATGTCAGTAAATGTAAAGTATTACACATAGGAAGTAAAAATGTTATGTTTGAATACACAATGGGTGGTTGGAAAATCGAGAGCACACCTTATGAGAAGGATTTAGGAGTCATAGTGGACTCTAAGCTATCGACTTCCCGACAGTGTTCAGAAGCCATTAAGAAGGCTAACAGAATGTTAGGTTATATAGCACGATGTGTGGAATAAAAGTCCAAGGAGGTTATGGTCAGCCTTTATAATGCACTGGTGAGGCCTCATCTGGAGTACTGTGTGCAGTTTTGGTCTCCAGGCTACAAAAAGGACATAGCAGTGCTAGAAAAGGTTCAGAGAAGAGCGACTAGGCTGATTACAGGGCTACAGGGGATGAGTTATGAGGAAAGATTAAAAGAGCTGAGCCTTTACAGTTTAAGCAAAAGAAGATTAAGAGGTGACCTGATTGAAATGTTTAAAGTTATGAAGGGAATTACTACAGTGGATCGAGACTGTTATTTTAAAATGAGTTCATAAAGAACATAGGGACACAGTTGGAAACTTGTTAAGAATAAATTTCGCACAAACATTAGGAAGTTTTTCTTTACACAAAGAACGATAGACACTTGGAATAAGCTACCAAGTAGTGTGGTAGACAGTAAGACGTTAGGGACTTTCAAAACTCGAATTGATGTTTTCTTGGAAGAAATAAGTGGATAGGACTGGCGAGCTTTGTTGGGCAGAATGGCCTGTTCTCGTCTAGAGTGTTCTAATGTTCTAATTATTGCACATCTTAAGACTCAGGCCCCTTAATTATTTATTTTTTAATTAATTAGCAACCAAACAATATTAATACACAAAATGTACCAACACGTAAAAAACAACCTGCATCCATCACACAATAAAGTGAAAATAAAGAAAGATGAAGGCCTCAGTAATGTTGATCTGCTCAGGTCCACATAACATTTTGACAGTGCTCTTAAAAAAGAAAATCAACAGTTTTGGAAATGTCTGCCATGGCAGAATGAACACCATGGAATTAAATAATGGGTTTGATTAACAAGGAGAATTGGCTTCAAATTAAGAATGTGAGTGAAGTGAAGTTGGTTGGAGTTTGAGGCCCCATCTTAGTTGGTCATCTGTTGGCTCACTTCACATGAAATTTATGTTTAGGTGCCTTTTAATGAAAAAAGAATCAATTCATCAGTCAGAGGCTCAAGAAAATTCAATTAAAATAAAGGGAAACGGTTAATTAGCAGCAAAACCTGGTCACTAATTAAGAAAAGAGTTAGAATGAAAACTTGCAGCCACTGTAGCTCTCCAGGACTGGAAATGGAGACCCTGGTCTAACACATTTCATTCACAAAACAAGACTCACTCCAGCACGTTGTTTGAACATTGTTCACCTTATTCTTTCTCTACTTGTGTTGTATGCTTCCTTTGTTTCCATGAAGAACTTACTCCTAAAAAGCAATTACAGTAAGTGTCCAAAATAATCCCTTAAAAGCTAAGAGAGAACTTAAAATGCTATTACAGCAACAGACAAAAAGGTGGATCTTTTGGAAATTGGTAAGTCACTTGCCAAACTGTGCCATACAGTCCGTAAGAATCAATCAAGCATTCACATAATAAGGCATAAATGGCTGAAATTCATGGGAGTGTAGTGTTGCCTGTACAATGACAAAAATGGTCTCTCTAGTTTGTGATGAAATGTTTACAAAGACTGTGTAAAGCATTAAGTGTATGGCTATGGGTGAAAAGCATTTAGCCTTTATAAGCATTAGTTGGATTAGGGAGGAGCTTAAGGCTAGTAACGGATAGCTGGCTAGTTATGAAAATTGCTACAGTCTTAAGAACTTAAAGATCACAGGAGAATCAGAATCGACTGATGTATTATAACTAATCAATGTGTCTGTGTCTGTGTAGTCACTAGCTGAACTAACTGCAGTTAGACTCTCAACTGATCTACATAGGCTACACATCAAATTATGGTGTACAGCATTACATAATTTGTGAAAATGTTGATTTTTGATATATAACAAAATAATTTCAGGTGCAGTCTGACCAATATATTCCTGTGGAAGATATTCATTTCGAAATGGATCAAATAGAGCATCAGCTGGATGAATTAGAGCACAGAGGAGTTGAACTGGAGCAGAAACTGAGATGCTGTGACAATGGTAAGTCTGCATTTAAAACAAGTTTGTTCTTGTGTTTAATGATAAGAATCAAGCTAGATTTAAACTCCCACTACTGTTCAGGTACAGTATATCATTAATGAAACTAGGTTTATGACCATAAAGCAATGGCAACACTTATATATAAGTTCTTGTATAGTAGGCTGCTGTTAATGGCGGACTTTGCTGAATGTTAAATCTGAAAAGTGCAGAGGTACGTTTCATATTGTCAAATGCATTGTAGTAGAAACTATGTATGAAGATAGTAGAGTTTTGCAAAAAAAAAAAAAGGTTTTCATAACTCACTGTGATACTAACCAAATGCTGGTTTTGTTTTTCATTTTAAACACGTAAACCATGAAAAGCTCATATTTCTACTTAGGTTGAGATCTGCATGATTGAAATAATCATAATGCTGTACAGTAACCACATTGTATAAATATTTTTAGCAACAACTGGATATTGCTTGAGGTGAAATCACTACCCATTTCCAGAGACATTTATACAAATTCTGTAAACTTATGCAGATACATTCAAAGCTGTAATGTTGTGTGGAGGAAGAATACACAACAATTATTTCAGTAAACTAAGTTTATATGCAACAAAACATATAAATACTACTTATATGATGTCTTAATGCATTTGGTTTTCCCAGTTTTGAATAGGAATGAGTTGGAGTGATAGATAACTCTAATTTAATGTCTGTCCATTTTTGAATCTGTTTAATCCACTTTCAGCTTGTGAATGCTGAAGCCTATCACAGCAACATCACATAAACACTCACTCATTCAGGATAAACTTAAAGTTAAATTAACCTAGCCATCAGGTTTTGGAGGAAACCTAGAGTAACAGAAAGAAAATTCATTTAAGTACAAGGAGACTGTACAAACTCTGCATAAATGATGTCTAGGCCAAGATTCAAACTTGGGTTACTGGAGTTGTATGGCTACAGTATAACAACTGTGCCCCATTCTAAATTAAAACAGGGCTTTAATTTTTCCAGTAACATACCAGGTGGGGTGTCCAGTGTATGCCTTTCTGGATACATACAGTATAAATATTCACTACCCATTATGCCATTTTAGATACATTTTAACCTGTCATGAGTATTCTAACTTCTAACAATGGTTAAGCAGAGTAGAATGTTAGCTGGTCATCAGAAAGCTAGTTTCCCTCTGTGAGTGTACTGTGTGCACCATGATTCAAAGTATCTGCATGAGATAGCTGGGGGAATGAACAAGTACATTAAAGATAGGTGTTAAAAGTAAATCGAGATGGACTTTGTTGAAGGAAAGTCAGTTGAATGATAGTGACTTGGCAGATATTGTCACAAATTGAATGATGCTGGTGCTTTTTCCTGTTCTATGTGTCCAAATAGCTACAAAGTTAAGGTATGTTTAAGGATCAAATGCACAGAGGTAGCTATTCATGTTTGGAAGTTCACAATAACCTTGCCAGACCGTGTGTGCAATCAAAAAAAATTTTCTTCAGTAACAAGTAGCAGCATCCTACCTTTACAATATCTGTTCAGAAGAAAGAAAAAAAAAATAAATAAATAATTTGAAAAAGACTGGCTTAGGTCAACTGCAGCCCCACTTGGTTACAGGTATAAACAGTGCCTTACTTTGCTGTTGTTTGAATTACTTAATTTAATTATTCTAGATCCGTCTGCTTTTCATGAACATTTCTTCATTTACGCTGCTGCCCTCTCGATTATTTATTTTTGTAGCTGTGAAAGAAAGTAAGCACTTCAAAGCTGTTGATTGATTGTTTATAGATTTATTTAACATGAACATTTTCAGATGAATCACTCACTTATTTTGATCATACAGAATGATACCAATAATTATGAAGCGAGGTTAAGGATATTTTTGGTCTTTCTGAAATAATATTATTGTTCTGACCTCAGGTGAATTGCAGTGAATTCTTAAACATGGACTGGCATTTTTTTCTTCTAAATTAAGCTTATTATGAGTATAGTGTGCAGTATGACTTTATGTGAAGAAACACATACTTTGATTTTACTGTTATGATCATGATTGGTGTGATTTTTTTTAACGTGCTTATTAACTGTAATGTATTTTTATTGATTAATAGAAGAGGAAGAAGAGAGTTTGCTAGTTGACTGGTTTAAACTTATTCATGAAAAGCACTTGCTGGTGAGAAGAGAATCTGAGCTTGTTTACACGTAAGTACAAGTCTTATCTATTAGCTTACTTGTATACGAGGAAAAAGAGCAGTACTGTTGGCTCTCTTGCTAATTTGCTTCTCTGAAGCAGAATCTTATATAATCATAATACTGTAGACTGAGAGTGATATGTATTAAGCAAACATTATGAGATAGAGCCTTAACTGATTTGTATATTTACCACACAAGAACATTAATGGCTGAAAAGAAAACATTGCCAGTTGTAAGCAGGTTTTTGCACTAATGATTAAATGTAAAACGCACATGTTTGTCAAGACTTTTATGAATGCTATTTCTAGATATATTTGTGAATTTATTGACTCTGCTGAGATTGCATTAGATGAGGACTTAATTGTCTCTGGTGCCCCTTCTGTTTTGTTGAATATGTGCGCTCATACTGATTGCAGTTGAAAAATGTACAACTTTTCTGAACAGCGGAAGAACAATGTGGTAAATCAGTTCACTTTTCCTAGTCTGATGCCAGTCACAGTAATGTTGTTTATCTAGCAGTTGAAGTTGATAGTGGGCTGCATTAAGTAACTCTTTCACTCTAACCCTCTTGGTTCTATTAGCAATATGTCTTAGATTACTGTTCTAATGAGTGACAAAAGCACCAGCCAGAGGGTTTGAGGTCATCTTCTTTTGCATACATAACTATACCAAATATTTCTAAACATTGCTGAAAGTATTCTGTTGCTGTAGTCATTATTTACTTTAGTAAGTAGTAACACATTCAAAGATGGTCTTGCATGCCTGCATGCCTTAACTTTGACATTTTCTCAACCCTTATGTCACAGAAGAAGTGCTTTGCTTTAATTTCTTTTGTAACATTTTGTTGTTACCTACTGGCTCATATCAGGGGTTTGGTCCGTTTTTTTTTTGTTTTTTTTTTGTTTTTGTTACTTAAGTCTTCTTTTATTCATCAGCACCCAATTTTTTACTACTGTATTTCCTTCATTAACAATTTTCCAGCCTTTACATAGTTACAGGCATACTCCGAGGTAGACAGCAAAGGTATTAGTTCAGACTAAAGCCAACGGCTCATTTTTGTGTGTGATCAATGAATGCAAAAGAAATCGCCTGGCAAATAGTTTTCCTAGTACATATTCTTACCTGAAACAGGGGAGTGTAGCACAAATGTACTGTATCATTTTTAAATAATACAAATACAATGTTACCTGTTGTTTCAGAGTATTTCTGTATTTAAAAAGATGTTATCTACAGTGCTAAAAACTAAAATATTTTTATCTTAATTTACTTGTTAGTTTAATAAATTGCAAATTTTAATTTTTAAATCAACACTGTTTGTTTTAAGCTTGATAATGCGGTAAAATACAGTAGCAGCTAAATGTAATGGTATTGTTTATAAGTTATTTAATCCCAGGGTTAAAAGAGTACTGTCCCATAATGGTTAATGTACTTTGTTATTTTCTACACAGAGCAAAACAACAGAACTTAGAGGAAAGGCAGGCAGATGTAGAATATGAACTAAGATGTCTCTTGAACAAACCAGGTGAGTCCAGGTAGAAATACAATTAACAAACGCTCAGATCATATCAAGTAATGTTAACTATTTATCATTTGTGCCTTAGGCATCCGAGACTTTGTTCTGCTGTCTTACTGCATTAAATCTAATGGTTTTCAATATGACAGTCTTTCTAAATGATTACTTTATAATACACAAGCTTGCTGATTTGTTTACTAGTAGGTTTATGAAGTACATACATAAATGAACTCTTGTTTAACATCTCATTTTTGTGAACTATTTGTGCTTATACAGCTTTCACTTACCAAATCATTCTTTAATGGTACTCATTCTGCTCTGCCACAGTTAATCAATATAGTGCAGAAGGTTGGAACCAGTTGCTCTTAAAAGTGATAATGCTATATTGAATACATTGTGAGAATTGTGTATGCATTCAGGAACCCAAAAAAACAGACCTACAGTTTTAAATAATATTATAGTGAAGTCCATCACTAGACAAAGTGTATTTCTTTAACGTTGGTAGAGAAAGTACAAGGACAGATTAACTGCTTTCTGTGGCATGGTAGCTCACAATGCAGTGTTCAACATCTATAAAGTTTACAGTTGTTTGTGAAACAATGATTATGTCCATTTGTGTCTGTACAGCTGATGTCATTCAAATTAAACTCTTGAAGTCACACCCCATGGCTTTTCAAGTGTAAATGAATCATTAATATAAATGTAGGCAGACTGTAGGCTAAAAACCAAAAACAAGGAAAAGATTAAATCCCAGATTAAAGCAGGGACTTGGGTGGAGCCATGCTCAGATAACTATCATAAATGAAGACTAATGGCTAAGTTTATGAAAGAATTGTAATTTATGTTTGTTTTGTAACTTGTAGGGCGTGTCCAAAAATTAATAATAGTCCTTAGAGTTAGGTGGAAAAGGAATGAAGATGAAGAAGTTTTAGGTTTCTATCAATCCGAATAAATCAAATTTAAAGAAGTGATTTAATTCATGTACAGCATATTTAGCAAGGAATTACTGCTGAGATATGAAAAATAGGAGTTTTAAAAATTCAGAGCACAATATAGTTAAACAAATTCCTGCAAAAAAAATCAGGATCTTGAGATTAGGGAGTGTATGAAGGAAGGAATTACTTAATCATGTCAAGTAAGGTAACAGTTTTTGTTTTACCCTACAGAGTAGCAGAAACAACACATTTATTAAAGTGAAAACAAAGACTGTGAGTAAATTCTTGGCTCTATTTTCTCTAGAGATGAAACATTTTCTCCTAAATTCCACTGTCCCATTTTCTAACTCACTAGTTTATGGTAACAGTACGCCAGGGGTGATCTCATAAACATTTGACAAAAATCAGCAAAAACCCCTAAACAAGCTACCGGTCCATTATATGGCACACATTTTCACACACACACTCACTGTCTTTAATAATGGGCTGATTTAGAGCCCTCAATAAACATTAAATTAACATCACGGTGATATGAGAATATTACATGTGGCAAAAAAAGCATGTAAACCTGTTTTGCTTTTTCGACTGTGAAAGCTGCTTCATTTTTAGCTGCTGTCCAAACAGTAAAGTCATATCAATATTCAATACACCTACAAGAGGCCCTGTGAACAACCAAAAGAACCTATTTCCTTTTTTTTAAGCCTACAGCTATGTGCCACATAGTCTTTTCGGGCAACATCCGACCGCATATACATCTGTGGTTTTATAAGGACATAGTAGAGTTCAGAAATCCCAATCAAAAACTGGTATGCAATGGACATAACCGGACATAGCGAATGCCACAGCTTCCCACACATAACACATTTATATCATGTCTCTTGTATAATGTACAAAGTAATTGTGCTGCCAGTACTGTGTTGTACTTTCTATCGTCATTGTAATGTGAACTTTTATTTACTTACAAATAAAGAGTTTATCATATAACAGTGTATGCTTTGACTCATAGGCAGCATCACCCAATTGCACATCTCTGGGGTGTCGTAGCGTTATCTTTCTCTATTTAGTCAAAAGGGTACACTACAGTGTCCCATATAGCTTTGTTAAACACTGTAAATAATATGGCGTTCACACAACCCCCAAATCGCATAATGTACTTTTTCACAGAATGTATTGTGGCTGTTAAGTGGTGCTAAGTTAAGTTGCAGCTTCTGCTTACTGGTGCTTCTTCTAATACTCTGTGCCAAGGTTCTGGTGGTGGATGATATTCACCCTGAGATCCTAAAGGCTTTGGATGTTGCTGAGCCATCCTGGCTGACACACATCTTTAGCACTGCATGGAGGTTGGAGACAGTCCCTCTGGATTGGTAAACTTTTGTGGTGGTCCACATCTTTAAGAAAGGCATCTAAAGTGTGTGCTCCAACTTTAGGGTTATCACAGTCCTCGGCCTTCCTGGGATAGCTTATGCCAGTGTTCTGGAAAGGAGAATCCAGCTGTTGTCTTAGCCTTGAATTCATGAGGAACAATTCGAACACTGGACAACCTTTTTTTTTTTTTTTTTCACCCTTACAAGGATTCTGGGAGGTTCATGGGAGTATGCACGAGTAAGTCTACATGTGCTTTGTGGACTTGGAAAGGGCATACGTTGGCACACTTGGGAGAGTGCTTGGGGAGTATGGTGGTTTCAGGCTTGCTATTGAAGGCTTTTCGGTCACTGTATAACTGGAATGACAGCTTAGTTCCCATTGCTGGCAGTAAGTCAGACTCATTCCTGGTCAGGGTGGGACTGTACCAGGGTTTGCCTTTTTTCTTCAATTCTGTTCATAATTTTAACAGACAGCTTTTCTAGGCACATCAAGGAGTGAAGTGGAGGGTGTCCAATTTGGCAACTTCAGGATCACATCTTTGCTGTTTGCGGATGATGATGTCATGCTGGCTTTATCGGGCTGTGACCTTAGACAGTGCTAAGTGAAGTAAATTGAGTAGGCTCCGAGGTGAGGATCAGGTTTTGATTTATCAGTCGATCTACATTCCTACCCTCATCTATGGTCATGAGCTGTGGGTAGTGACCAGAAGAACTAAACTAAATTAGTTTCCTTCGCAGTGTGCCTGGGCCTAGCCTTAGAGATAGGATGAGGAGCATAGACATTCAGAAGGAGCTCAGAGTAGAGCTACTGCTCATTCGCATGAAAAAGAGCAAGTTCAGAAGTGGCTCGAGTATTTGATTAGGATGCCTCCCTGGAGAGGTGTTTTGGGCATATCCAACTGTGTGGAGACCTTGGGGTAGAACCAGGTACACGCTGAAGAGATCATGTCTTGCCTGGCCTGGGAACACTTCAGTTTTCCTCATGGAGGTGTTGGAATAGTTGGTGCGGAAACGATATATTTGAGCATCTTTGCTTAGACTACAACCAACAGCAGAAGCAGCGGATGATGGATGGATGAAAGGGAATTCCATAAATGTGTTGCCTAGCACAAATAGCATTTGTTTTCCTTGTTTCTTAGTGCTGTATAAAGAGGTATTTGAGAGAGAGAGAGGAAAACGTGTTCATGCTGCACTTTGGCATGAAATATAGGATGTAAGATCTCAGGAGATGTGCATTAGAAAAAAGTATTCTATCCTGTGACAAAGCATGCATTTGGTTTGTCTCTTGTTGAAAGAACATTTTGCTTTTGTGTGTGTCAAATTCGTAAATGTACTACTATGGCTCTGAGGCTAGGGATCTGTGCTGGCAATTGGAAGGTTGTCGGTTCGAATCCCATAAACACCAGAAGTGACTCTACTCCGTCGTGCCCTTAAGCAAGGCCCTTAACCTACAATTTTCTCGTCCTGGGTATGATGTTAATCTGCATCCAGCCCTGCAAGCAGGCCTTTTAACTTAACTGGGAAAACTTGGGGGTTGTTGGCAGAATTGGTAGTCCAGCCACCATAAAAAAAACGCACTCTGTTCCAGTGTGGTGCAGAGGTGTCACCCGCTGCATTCAAGTCCCAATCCAGGTGGTTCATCGTGTGGTGGGTGCGGCAATGTGCTAGTCAGTGCATGCTCCCAACCTCTTTGTTTCCAAAGTATATTTATTTTTTGATATGATTTTTGTTTGCTGTGCATGTTTATGTTAATCTTTACTTTTCAGAAGAAGAAGCATTATTTTAATGCGTTTTTGTTGCCTGTACGTTTCTGTATTATTTGCAGTTTAGCTTTATATTTAGTTAAGAAGTATAAGATAAGCCTGTCTAGGAACAAATGTATTTATTGTGATTGATTTTTTTCCCCTTATTAATTAGTTTTCTTTTTGTTGAAACTCTTTCTATAAGCTTGACAGATGTTGGGACTAATATACTAGGAACCTGCTTTCATTTGTTCTGAAAAGGGGTTTTGAGCAATTTGTAGA
This sequence comes from Polypterus senegalus, assembly GCF_016835505.1. Taxonomy (NCBI): domain Eukaryota; kingdom Metazoa; phylum Chordata; class Cladistia; order Polypteriformes; family Polypteridae; genus Polypterus; species Polypterus senegalus. The sequence continues at coordinate 29,856,587 of NC_053163.1, forward strand.
ACCCCCAAAGGAGGGAACCGCATTCAGTAATATTTTAAGTTGATTAAAAGTAATTCAGTAGTGATATAAAAGTAACATCCTTTGATATTGATGAGGGAAGTACAGTTCTTTTAAATAATTATCTGAGATAATATATACCATTGAATAAGAGCTTTGGCATAACAGTGTGAAAATAGTATTGCTGCATCACATACTGCACATGACAAAGAAGATTGTGCTTATACTGGTTGATTTACAAATAATTTTCTGTTTGTGAAACCATTGTTGAACTAACTCAATTTAAGGACCTCAAGTGTCTAATATTTTTCAAGCATCGGGTATAAAACAGTAGTCTACCTTTGTAACAAACAATGTTATTTCTCAAAGGATGACAAAAAAAGTCACAGTGTCAATGCACATATCAAGAGGTTAGCCGCCTTCTAAGGAAACTGACAAACCAAGCATCATGATGTCATTTAAGTTGGAAAATGTGCAGGTAGCATGTCTGTAGCTATCTGGATCCATTTCAAGTTACACATCAGTTTCACTTAATTTTTTACAGCTGCAAAGAATATTATTGCATAATAAATGTCAGACTGTGCAACTTTTTGAATGAGTAATATTTCTCAATCTTATTTTTTATATATACAGGCAGTCCCCAGGTTATGTACGAGATAGGGACTGTAGGTTTGTACTTAAGTTGAATTTGTATGTAAGTCAGAACAGGTACATTATTTTAATAAGTGCTATTGGTGACCGACTGTAACGAAGTGCTCTGCCAATGAATGATGGAGTTTCACCTCTCTCTGACCTTTTTATTATTTCTACTTTATTTTCAATGGTGATGGTTTTTCTCTTCTTTACTATATCACCAGCACTTGCATCAGATTTGTGTTTCAGAGACATTGTTGAAGGGTGAAGACAAAAGATTAGGATGAGGTGTTGAGGCACAGCACTATACACGCTATCACAGAAGGAAGGCACCCATCGTCAACATGTCTGATGTACTGACAAGAGACAACTTCCTGCTATGTGTGTAACAGTACAAGCAGGCTTGCTATTGAGAATGAATGGGACGGCGAGGGGCGGTTCATCACCAGCCCCACCTTACAGTCACCTCCACTACAGTATGCTGCCTGCAGCGTCCGCACACCGAGAACAAACATGGTGCGGTCGAAGGCTGGTAGTGAATTGCCCACCACCACCCCCATTCAACAGGCAGCCATCCGAGGCACACTACAATGCTATCCCCTGCCGCCCCATTCAGCCACAACTGGGTCACCACTTGCAGCATTACCAGCCGCCCACCGAGAACGAATGGGGCAGCCGTGTGTGGTGGGCGGGCAGTGAAACTTCTAGCCGCCCGAGGGACACTACACTGTGTGAGCAGCGAAATTGTCCCCCTCCAGCCTCCGTCCAGCCATCGCTTGCAGCGTTCCCAGGCCAAAGATGACGGAGCAGCAGTTACTGAGGCGCATGCGTCGCAGCTGCGACCCCGTTCGTAAGTCGTAGATCGGATGTCCGTAACCTGGGGACTACCTGTATTTTGGATTCTTCTGTAATATATTTTAATTGAGTTAAGCAATCTAACACAATTCTGGTATATATGCTGGAAAAGTACAAAGTGTTTTTACATTGTTCTTTGTAAAGTCATTCTTAATGTACACATTGTCTGAAAGTTAAGATTGCTACTAGACTCCATACAGGAGCAGGTACCAATGAAAAAGGCTTACATTAAATGTTACTGTTTTGTCTATGGTGCATATATTGTTTGTTTTCTGAAAGCTCCATACTCTGTTTACAGTTGTCTATGCCAGGTTATCTTGATATTGCAAGTCAATGTATTTTGCATGTACAAAAACACTTTTTTTCCTTTTCTTAAAACAGAAAAAGACTGGACAGATGATGACAGAACAAGAGAACAGGAACTTATGCAGGAGCTTGTAACTATAATTGAACAACGCAATGCAATTGTTAATTGCCTTGATGAAGATAGGCAGAGGTAAATACATTGTCTTTTTTTGTCCTCTTCCATACCATTACAAAGCAAATTTGTAATATTTTGTTTATATTTAAATTTTTATTGTTAATTTCACTTTAGATGATAATACTTATATCTGCTTATAAAACAATATAGGAAAACAATGTGGCATGGTGGTTTGCGTAACAATTCCAGAGTGCAATACACATCCTGATCATTTATCTGTACCGAGTTTGCATATTCTCTCTATGCCATTGTGATATTAAGGGAGCCTGTCAATTAGCCCATGCCCTATGCAGAGTTGGTTCCAACCTTACACAAACAACTCAAGGTAGTCTTTAGTAGAGTAATTAAAACAATTTTGATCATCAATAACTCAATTTAAAATACATATTTCTAATTTCTAAATTTATTTAGTAATAAGCATGGTACCTTATTTTGTCTGCAAAGTAATCTAAACTGCTGGTGACCATTAGTATAATTTACAAATTATGTGAAAAAGTCTGAAATGTTTAGAGGTTTCTTCTGCTTCATCCATTCTGTTGCAGATTTCCTTCTTGTTTGGAATTGTTGTCTTGCAGCATGGTTTAATTTCTCTTAAGCTTCATCTCAAGTGATACCCTAACAATTCTTTTTTTTTTTTTTGGTAAATAAAGATTTTTCTGTTGTAGTTCAGAGCTCATTGCTGTCTCACTTATTATCTGTCTGGCCCTGAGGCTAGAAAGCAGCTGCAAACCATTATACTTCCAATGTCATGCTTGACGTTTAGGATAATGCTTTTTGGTCCTTTTTTTTTTTTGTTTGTTTTTCTTCTGTCCTTGTAAATATTGAATGTGTGATATAAGAGACTGTTGACCCTGATAAAAGGAATCTCAATTGTTGTGACTCAAAGGCATTTCCTTCTAATAAAGCTTGCTTTCAAGAACATCATAAGCAGTGTGGTGTTCCTTAATAACATAAAGGGTCTAATGTCATACAATAAATTCCTGGACAAATTTTTGCAAAGCATCTTTATTAATGCAAAAAAATAAAGAGAACATTGAATTAAATTTATGTTTGATGAAAGTAACATATTTGCCATTCAAGCCAGAGTTAAATTTTCTATGAACGGAAATTTGTAGGGTTTTTTTTTTTCCTTTTTTAAATAAACAAATCAAATGTGAAATTGTTTAGCATTCTGTACTTTCTGGGGTTGAATTTCCTCTATTTTTACACTGGGTTCTGGACTATGAACTCATGTAAGACACAGACTTTATAAATATTGCTGTAACCCTTTCTAGTCTCATCAAAATAGGTAAACGATCTTAGGTAAATTCTCAGAAACCTTTCTTCATAGGTACATGATTCTTTCAGAAATATCATGAGATGCCTCAAAATAAGCAGAAAAACAAAACATGCACCAGCAACCCAACTGTTGTGAAAACAGCAGTTATAATAAAAGAGAGACCTATCTTATCCCATATTGCATCTGTATAAATTTATCATGATCAACACTTGTGGATACTGTGGAATTGTGTAAAAAATTAGAGAAAAGTGCTTTTTTTTTCCATTACCACAGTTCCTGTTAAGTTGACACCTGTTATAAAGAACACAGTATGCTTTTGTTTAATCTCTGCACTTTTATTGGAAAAAAGTTTTTTTTTTCTTTTCTTAGGGAAGAAGAAGAGGACAAAATGCTAGAAGACCTTATTAAAAAGAAAGGCAAGTGTTTCATAATCTTTTTTGTTTGTTTGTTTTAATTTTTTTATTGAGACATAGTCAACCCAAATTTAAAACTTCACAGTTAGTTTTCTTGTCATGAACAACAATGTATATTCAAGAAGAGACCATGCTTTTCAATCTGGTTATTTTGTTTATTTTATACATTAGACTAGAAATATAAATGCAGTTCAGTATTGTGTAATTGAATACTGGAATTTTTAGGCTAACTATTCCTTTGGTATTGGTCCACATATGTGTCAATATATGACATTTTTAGACAAAACAAATAATAAAATGCTGAGAAAAATAATCACACACCAGTAGAGCATATGCATAGGGCATTCAAATAATTCTCCTTAATCAAATTTAAATAATGCATGTAACAGGCTTTGGTTAATAACAGAGTTTTCAAATATATTGCTGTGAATATGTTGTTAATAACATCTTCACAGTGAATTGTTAGATATATACTGTATAGTAAATCATAGAATTATACAAAATCGGAGCCCACACATTCAAAGGGGCTGGAAGTAATGGGGCATTTTGCCCCTGTGCAACTGTGTACCAAATTGGGATTGGATTTATGAACTGATTGTGGTGTGGTACATTGTTAAAGGCAGGACAAGGAGTCCTCTTTTTGTGCCAATACAATAGCTGCAGTAAACTCAGCCAAACAGCTGCCTATCGGATCTGCACCATATTTAAGTAATTTTGGCTCATTTCTCTTTATTTTTTATTTTATTTGTATTCCTAGGAAGCCTTTTATGAATGACTTGCTGTAGTCCATGCCATTACATTTGTTTAGGATAGGGAATATGTTTCTGACCTGGCCATTTTGAAATACAAGAATTCTATTCCTGAAGCCATTCTGTTTTTGATTTACTGTACTTTTGGGGTAATTTTTGTGTTGTATGTACCCTCCATTATTCTTTGCAGTCAGGATAAAGCTGTGATGTTGGTCAGTAATGTTTATTTTTCTCCCCAAATATAATGCTGTATGGTATTATCAAACTTGACATGAGCAGTTTTATTTTTATTTGAGAGCGGTAGTTTACGTTTTGGTAATTCTGTAAACACCAACTTTGTATGTTTTTTATCATAGATTTCATGGCCATAAAAGTGAAGTCTTAAGAGATTCCAGCAGATACTTAATTAATCTTTGTTATAGAAAGCAGCAGTCATACTGAATTCTTGCTGTTTGTGTACTGTCTACTTGACTGTGAACTAATGCAGACCCAAGCATTTAAAGTACTGTTCTGTATCAAAATCAGTGTATGTTAATTAATTTACATTTCCATATATTGTACAAATGAAAGGCAGATAAAACACAACTCTTTTCATCTTTGATGTGAAAATTACAATACAGTCTGTGTTTTTAAATCGGCAGACTGAAGAGGGGTTTTGTTAAACTTGCACAACAATTTCCAAGTAAATACTGTTAAATTAAATATAATGTCGTAGTGTGGATTGCACAGGGCTGCATCTACTGAACAGTAGTATCTGTATAGCTACAAATGTATTTTAATATCAGTGTAATTACATAAAGTTTTAAACATTGCAGATTTACTGGCATATTTGTGTTTTGAACTTTCTAACAATGGCTTCAGCTTCTCTGTACATTTTTTGCAAAATTATACCATGATTTTAAGAGTTTTTTTTAATATAATTATTTAGTAATGCTGAAATGTATTTGATGGAGGTTCAATGTACTTGTTGTCTGGTGGTGTACATAATACACTTATCTATATAAACTGTTGTAAAGAGCACATAACATGCTTACATATGTGTGTGTGTGTGTGTGTGTGTGTGTATATATATATATATATATATATATATATATATATATATATATATATATATATATATATATATATATACACACACATACAGTACAGTACAGTACAGTACAGGCCAAAAGTTTGGACTCGCCTCCTAATTCAATATGTTTTCTTTATTTTCATGACCATTTTCATTGGTAGATTCTCACTGAAGGCATCAAAACTATGAATGAACACATGCGGAGTTATGTACTTAACAAAAAAAGGTGAAATAACTGAAAACATGTTTTATATTCTAGTTTCTTCAAAATAGCCACCCTTTGCTTTGATTACTGCTTTGCACACTCACTTTGACATTCTCTCGATGAGCTTCAACAGGTAGTCACCTTTTTTTGTTAAGTACATAACCGCATGTGTTCATTCATAGTTTTGATGCCTTCAGTGAGAATCTACCAATGTAAATGGTCATGAAAATAAAGAAAACACATTGAATGAGGAGGTGTGTCCAAACTTTTGGCCTGTACTGTGTGTGTGTGTATGTATGTGTGTGTGTGTGTGTGTGTGTGTATATATATATATATATATATATATATATATATATATATATATATATATATATATATATATATATATATATATATATATAGTTATATATATATATATATAGTGTTATTAAGAGAAATAAAGAAATGAAGCAGATACAATTAGAGAATTGCATTGCATCAAAATTAAAGGTTGATTTATTTAAACAGTTTATGTAAGATATGAAATGTGCTGAAGATTTGTTTGCATGTCAGCTTCTCCAGCTTTACACACGCTCCTAAACTAGGAAGTTCAATTTTTCCTTCCCTTTTTATTTCATTCTCCTTTTTAATTACATAATAATTATTCTGCTGTTCCATTTTTTTTTTTTGCTTTCTTATATGGCTTGCCTTATTTATATGATGCCTGTAAAACCAAAAACTTTTTAAGAGATGCATTACTTTGGGCTGTAGATTCTAAAAATATGGTATATTGTACAGTTATTCTTAAGTCTAATATGTTTTTTCTTTTATGTTTAAAGACTTCCACAAAGACTCTGACAGTGATCCTAAAAAGAAAGGGAAATTTAAACCCATGAAAGTCTTAAAACTTCTGAGCAGTGGAAACAAGACAGAAAGCAAAATGAAACCACAGAGAGAAAAAAGCAAATCCATGAAAAGCCTATCCCCAGAATGACTTAAGCAATAGTTAAGAAAACAGGAAATCACCATGGCAAAGATGTATTGAGTTTGTGGTGCCTCATGAATTGAAGCTGTCCTTCCTTTTTTGAGTGTCGGAAGGTCACTCTTATCTTACACACACAAAAAAATCCTATTATACTGTATACTAGAAATATGCAATAGGTGTTACCTTTCATTTGCTTGCTGCTGTTTAGAAAACAACACTGAAACATACTGACCATTATTTAGTACTGTGCACAGCACCATATCATTTTTTCAGTTGCTGGCCCTTCACAAGTTGTGAACTTCACGATTTTCTTTGGAGGACTTTTGAAGAAAAGTTTCTAATCAAATATGTGCCTACTCCCATAAACAGTCATCAGTGTAATTGTTTTATGTGTTAACTTGTTGTGATCCATTTTAGAAATGCAGTTACACTTATAAAGTGATAGCCTTTCTAAGACAATGCATTTTTAATTTAAACACATTTCTGTTTGTCTTTTTCATGTAGGTTTTAATATGAAGGCAAATTGGTGTGCAACATTAAAGTACTGGGATAGTATTTAAGCAATAGTTTAAAGGAATTTGTAACAGTGAGGTACGGAAGTTTAACACCAGTGGTGCTTGTTTTGTTTTACACACGGTTAACCCTTGGACAAATAGTAAAGCAATTTAAGGTTTTCTTTGACAACAAGATAATGAATTTAAAAGATATCAAGCTGCGAAATGAAGATATTGATTCAATGTTCTTAAAACTGCAAAGTTCAGAAAGCCAAGCCTTTTTTGTTTTTTGTTTATAAATCATTTCTCATTTTTAATACCAAGAAGCTAATTCTGTGTAAAGTAGACACATTTGGCTTACAAACAGTTTATATATTCTCAAATGTAAATAGCAATACTTTATAAAGAGAAAAGTGAGGAAAACATATTTATATGTTATGTACAGAAAGTTTGAATGTTGGCATTAGTTCATTTTTTGAACTGTTTGGGGAGAACATGCACTTTGTACCTGCTTTATATGCATTTTAAATAATTAATAATAAATCCTATACTGACCTTAAGTGGTCTTGCCTGGAAATTAAATCAAAATGCTGTAACTGAGGTTTGGGTGAGCTTTTCAGTTTTAGAACCACAGATATCAAAGCATACTGTTTGATGCATTTTTTTTTTTAAATTGTGTCTTTAGTTTCCTTGTGCCAAACTATCTCATATTACAGTTGTGTGGGTTGTATTTAGCAGTTGTTACAAATAGGTTTTCAAATAGTGTTATACTCGTAATAGCAGTTGTAACTATACACGTGTAGCACAAGCTAAAGTAATTGTATTCTTTGTAGATTTCAAATAAGCATCTCAAACAGATTCACGAGTCATGATAAAATTTTATTAAAAATCTGAATACAGCTTGTCCAAATGAAAACTTGTAGTTACATTTGTAAATATATACTATTAGAACAAGCTTTTTTTTTTTTTTATACAATTTATATTCTGCCCCAGTTTGGATCAGCATAGTTTTGTTACGAAGAAGAGCATTACTGTACTTACACATGTGAATGTGAATTCATGTGGTAGTTTTTATTTATGTTACACGAGGCTGCTGATCATAGTTATGGGGGCAGAAGTTATTCCTTAAATATTCTGCCTCTTTTTCACTTAATTAGGTAGTGTGTGCCTTCATGGTTATTGAAATATCTTTAGTGACAAATCTGCAGTGTCAACTAAAATCATTTAATGTTAATGACTAATGCCAGTTTGTGTTTCAGGTAAACACTTAAGCATTTCATATTTCTTAACTATCAATCCTACTGTTTAGATACTGAAATATTAGTTACACTGGGATATTTTTATGAGGTCATTGCTGCCCAAACATCTGCAACAATTATATAGAACAAGCCATTCAGCCTTGTGTAATTGAAGTAAGACTTTAAAATCTCAATTAGGACAAAAGAACATTTTTTTTTGTTTGTTTGTTTTTTTGTTTTTTTTTTAATAAATAAGGCAGCATATTGTCTTTGTCATTTGTTTAGAAAGTAGTCCTGACAACATGAAATTAAAAAAATGGAATCTCTATCTCTGCTAGAGCATTTTCTTTTTATGTGCAATGTAAAGTCTGTATATTTTAAAATGATTTCAGGAAAAGGCATGAATCTCCATCTGTCTGATCTATAATAACTAAACAGAAATATCAAGGAACAACTGACATTGCAGGTTTAAAGATGAGATGGAAATACTAAAAAAGGCAGGGATACTTATTTATTTCCTCTGTGATGGAATTACTCTGTGGGGTTATAAGAAAAGCAACAAAGCCACACATGGTGGAATCCTATAAGACTGAATAGTTATTTTAAATGAATTAAATGGTGTTTCTTTTTTGACCTTTACTCTTTTTGTTTATAATAACAAACATTGCCTTAAAATATTTCTGTTACTGTATTACTTTAAAGAACTGTTAAATATGTTTTTTTTTTTAATCATTGACCCAATATTTATTTATGTCTCCAGTGAATGCTAAAACAGTAGATGATGTAACAGTTCTCTAAATGCTTTTTCCTCTCCTGCTGCCTTTTAAATACACATGGGCTTTCTAAGGATGTGTTGATAATATAACAAATGTAAAGTTTTTATAGAGAGAAAGTAAAATAAATGAATAAAACAAAAATGTCCCACTTGTTTTGTTCCTTTTTTGATATTCTGCTAAAGATACAGGGATTTTCCTTTGGCCTCATTTCTAAATTCAAATCCCTACACTACCAAAGAAGGAAACCAAAAATGAATATTTGAACATGCACTTTGAAACCTGATTTCCTTAAGTGTTGCAAACAGTAAAAACAGCTAAATTGTATTGTTTATGTGCTTTAAAAAGCTTGAGATGACACTTACTTGGGCAGTGGAATTTGGTGCTAGGAAAGCATAGCATGAAAACTTTAAAAATAAATGCAGGCTGTATTGATATTTAATCAAATTACTCCACATAGTAGGAAGTTGGAGAATTCAGTATTTTCATATGTAATACAATACTGCGTATAAGATGAATAAACACAAATACAAAGACAGACAAATAATATTGGTGTAATCAATCCCCAACATAGAAAATAATTTGTAGGTTCTATGATAGAAGATTGTGAAGAGATTAATTTTTTTTTATTTATTTATTTTAAAAAAAGGTCCAGACCTATGATTCAGCAACAGATTATTATTTAATTGGCAGTGTGAAACAAAATAAAATATAACAACATTGTTTGGGAAAAAAATGCAAACAAAAGAAGTTATGTCAATACATCAAGAAATGCTTTCTCAGTGGACATGTCTATATTATAGTCAGAATTTTTTAAGAGGTCTATTCAACACAAACCAAGATTTTTCTTAAATGCTTTTCAACAGTTGCTCGCCATCATCCATTGTTAAAAGTTCTGAACTCCGTACTTTGTCAATAACCTCCAATTCTCTGATTTTCTAGAAATATAAATTAAAAAAACAATTGTTATTACAGTATGTATGATTTATTGTAAAATTAAAAACTATGTTACTGTTTTCAACAGTTTGAAGAAGGACACAGTTAAGTTGTTTGTCATGGTGTTTTTACTCTTAGCATATAGTTAGCAGTTGGTAGAAAAAGAACAATGCATTTTTATTGTTATTTTTAAAGTAACTTGTGTCACCCACCATTACTGGGATTAAAAAGCAAACAAACTGATGTTCTGTAGATAATTGTATTTGTCAGGGGCTGGTAATCCTAGAGCATCTGTGGCAGCAGGATTCTATTCAAGTCTTTTTTTTTTTATTATTTAATGTCGGTCTTCTTCTAACCTGAAATCCTCAGTAGCAGTATTGTTCACTCTAGCTGTCTGTCTGAAGTTACCAGAAATAAATAAGCACACAACTTCTTGGTATTCAGAAAAACACTTACTACGGCCATGATGTTAAGTACACAGTAGTCTCTATATGTCCTACCATTATATGCTTCATTTTAATATACTTGTTTGTCAAGAATTTTAAGTGGTTTATTATTCCTTTTTATTAACCAGAAGGCAATTGACTATAAGGCACTAATAAGAAAGTAATCTGCTAAACTGGTGCCATTTTATTTGTTTGTGTTCGTCTTCAAGTATTGGCTTTAATAAAATATTTTGTAGGAAAAAGAGAAAGTAAAATAAAAAGTTAAAGGACTGACAGTTTGTACACCTTCCCAGTCTACTTTGTTTGTTATCTCATGAAAGAAAAAAAAAAGCAGTACAAACAATAGAGTATCTAATTATACAATGTTCTATAAATACAAAATATTTATAATTTTAAAATTGTTTGGGGAAAAATGCCCGCAGCCACTACTGCCCTTCAGGACCCTTTCTCGCCTGTTCAAAATAATGTTTAGTATTTGCACAGGAGCTTGCATTGTGATTTCTAAAAGTATTCTTTCCTTGTGCTTTCACTGAAAACTCTGAAACACAGGCATTCGCCTGCACCAACTGGTCATGTTGATTTAACCTTATCAGCTGGTGAAGTGAAGTTAGCTTTTTCACAGACGGGCAACTGATATTTGTCTCTATAGCTGTACTTTGAGTGCATAACAAAATGCGAAGTGTTACACAAGCTGTACCAAAAGTGTCTTTGAATGAGCTCATTTTAATGAGTGCTGCAGAACATGCATTGGTAATAACCATGAATTTCAAGGACATTTCTAGTTTTGACTATAGTGTAAGTCAAAACAGTGATTAAAAAATGTCTTTTCTGGAATAGAGTTTTGTTTTTTTTTATTAATATGCATGTTTTACTTTTGCAACATCCCAACAAGCAAATGCTCCAGCCTAAAATTAGAAATGGGACACAAGGCTTGTGATGTGATAGTACTGGCTGTTAGCATTTTATATAGCTTGTAATAAGTACTGAAGTCATGTGCATGTATAGTGCAATATACATGTTGATGCGACATTCTACATTGGGTTTCTGCTTACAGTAACCAAATGCTGCCTGTCTAGGAGAGAAGCATTATGTTTTTTTGTTTTTTTTTTAAATTTGAGAGATAAAGAAATTATATTCTGAATACCTTTTACATCTTGAGCAGAGATGCTACACAGACATTCCAAGACCTTCATCTAGATGTCTACTAACTTCACATCATAACAGTGGATTAGTTACATTAAAACTGGGCCCCCAGAGAATACTTGTAAGAAAACATCTTTCTATGTGCTTCATACTCCCAAGACAAACATTGACATAGGTGAGTATGCAATAAAATGCAACATTACTGCTCATCTCAAGAGCTTTTCCTAAATGTTCCCATGCATTTGTCTCTATAAACAATTGTAGAGTGACCAAAAACATACACTCACTGAGACAATTCTTAGGAACACTTGTACACCCGCTTATCCATGCAATTATCTAATCTGTTAAACCCGTGGAAGCAGCACAATGTATACAATTATGTAGACGCAGGTCAAGCACTTCACATAAAACACCAGCATGTGGAAAAAATGTAATTTTGACTGTGGCGTGATTGTTGATGCCAAATGGTCTAGTCTGAGTATTTCTATACATGCTAATCTCGTGGGATTTTCAAACATAACAGTCTCTATAGAGTTTGTTTATAATGGTGTGAAAAGCAGAAAAACGTCAATGAGTGGCAGTTCTGTGAATGGAAATACCTTGTTAATTAGAGAGGTCAGTGGAGAATGCTCAGACTGGTTTGAAGTGACAGAAAGTCTACAGTAACCATTCTGTATAACTGTGGTGAGCATATAAGCATCTCAGAATGCACAAAATGTGGAACATTGAGGTGGCTAGGTTACAACAGCAAAAGATGACGTTGGGTTCCACTCCTGTCAGCCAAAAACAGAAAGGTGAGGCTGCAGCAGGCAAAGGCTCACCAAAACTGGAAAGTAGAAGACCGGAAACATATAACCTGGTCTGATGAATCTTGATTTCTGCTGAGGCACACGGACAGAAGGGTCAGGATTGGGTTCCAACAGCATAAATCCATGCACCCAACCTGCCTTGCGTTAACAGTCCAGTCTGGTGGAAGTGGTGTAATTGTGTGGGGAATGTTTTCTTGGCACACTTTTTTGGCTTGTTGATACCAATTAGTTATCATTTGCATGCCATAGCCTATTTCTGCATTGCTGCTGACCATGTGCATCCCTTCATGGCCAACATTTAACCATCTTATAATGGCTACTTCCAACATGGTAATGCACCATGTCACAAATTAAAAGTCTCAAACTGGCTTCGTGAACATGCCAATGAGTTCTGTGTTGTTCAGTGGTCTTCCCAGTCACAGGATCTGAATCTAGTAAAACGCCGTTAGGATTTGATATTCACAGCATGAATCTGTAACTGACAAATCTGCAGAAACTGTGATTCAATCATGTCAGCATGGACCAGAATCTCAAAGGAAAAATCTTGCGGAATTCATGCCACAAAGAATTAAGGCTGTTTTCAGCGCAAAGGTATTAGCATAGTGTTCCTAACAATGTGCTCAGTGAGTATAATTTATAGGAGACACAATTCACATTTTCTTTTTGGTGCAAACTCAACATACCTGTGAAATCTCGGTAGCAATTATAGCTTGGTACTGTTTCCCCTGACCCAGAAGCTCCATCTCTTTCAAGAATGCGTGACGCTCTCTAATTTCTTCAAGCACTGAGGAAAGAATAAGCTATAGGTAATAAAGACAGCCTACGCATAATCTGGAAATGTTTAAATTGTTATTTTCATAAATATAAGAATTCAGCTACTGCATACGTAAAAAAAATTCTCAAAAGCTAAATGCATGGCGTCATTTTTCGCTCACCTTCATCGAACCGATCCCTCTCGGGTTCACTGTCGAACTCCCTCGAGTCTCTGCATTTTCTGTGTTCAATCTCCGAAGTCTCTTTTCCTGTTGCAAGAATGCTTTGAAGTCTCTGCTTCTCTTTCTCTCTGTCTCCTAGAGGAATACATTTGAGCATTCATTTTCATGTTTGATGGAGAAGTAAAATTATCTCAAACCAGAGGTAAATATTACATCATAAAAACAAGAATGTGCCAAGCATGATATTAAAACTTTAATAGTGACTTTAATGTGACTGAGTCAGCTTGTAACTGCAAGGACACCCTGAGTAGAACAGAATGATGAAAACTATTTTCTTACTCTTTAAGTATAAATCTATGCGTTGTCACTATAGTTTGTGCTGATACCTCACAAATCCAACTCCTACCGTATGAAGTCTGCATGTTCTTCCAGTTTTTTTGTGGATTTTCTTCTGCTACTCTAACTTTCAGTCCCATCCCAATAGTGTGTTGAGCTAATAGTTGGCCCAATGTGAATGTGTGTGTCCAGCAATGAACTGGTCCCCAGCCTCATGTTTGATGCTGCCAGGAGTAGCCATTCCCATCTGGTAACAACTGGGTTCATGAATGAATGCATTAAAACCAAGATTATCTGATGAATACTTAACGTACGATCAAAAAGTCATCTTGATGATTCATCTAGCAAGAGATATTTTTTACTGTCAAATCTGAATCGCCATCTTTTTCAGTGTCTTAACGTTTTTGCTATTTAAATTGAAGGTCTAACTATGTGAAATCCAATTGAAATATGACACATTATTTCAGGGATCCCAGGTATGACCATTGGACGAGACACTATAAAACTATTGTAACCCCTATTAAATATTGTTCTATTTCCCTTATATTGGAAATCTTCAAATGCAGGGTTAACAACTCTGCTAAATATTTGCTTGATGTCTCTCCTGGTTTGGTTCGTTTATTGGAACCTCAGCTTTTTCATACAAATACAACTCTATAAACTGTTTAAGGCACATGATTAGTGATGGTCCTTGAGGCGCTGGGTTTGAATCCTAGCCTGGTAAATATCTTTGTGAGTCTTCTGTTCTCCTTCTGTTTATGTGGGCTTCCCCACACGATACTACAGTTTTCCTGCCACATCCTTAAAGACATTTAAAGTTGACAGATGATTCTGAATCACCATGTGTCAGTGTGTCTGCATGAGTGGGCTCAGAGATGGGCTGACATCCACCCAGTACTGCCAATACAGGCACCCATTTCCCTTGATCTTGAATCACATTATACACATTTGAAAGTGAATGGACAGATGCAGTGTATTCTATTGCAAAATATGGGATCATTTTTAGCTGTTTAAGCCATTTGTAATATTACACTGCATTCAGGAAGTATTCAGACCCCTTTGCTTTTTGCACATTTTGTTACATTGCAGCTTTGTGCTAAAATCATTTACATTAATTTTACCCCTCATCAAGCCACACTCAATACCCCAAAATGACAAAGCGAAAACAAGATTTTAGCAAATTTATTACAAATAAAAAAAATTGTCACAAGTAATCAGACCCTTTACTATGTTCCTTTGGCTGTGGGTCTTCTTGGGTATGAGTAAGACACAGGAGATTGGAGATTTTCTACAGAACTGTCTTTCTCTTTCCTTCTCTCAGGTTGTGTCAGGTTGGATGGAAACCACCAGTGGGCAGCCATTTTTAGGTCACTCCTGAGATGTTTGTTTGGGTTCATGTCTGGGCTCTGGGAGGCCTGTTTGCCCTAAGCTACTCCTGTGTTAACTTTGCTTTGTGCTTAGGGTGATTGTCATGTTGGAAGGTGAACGAACCATTGGCCCAGTCTTAAGTCCAGAGCGCACTAGAGCAGGTTTTCATTAAGGATATCTCTGTTTCACATAGGTGCCTTTTTTGAAAACTCTAAGTGAGCTTTCATGTGTTGTCTGGCCACTCTGCCGTAAAGCCCGGATTGGTGGATTTTTGCAGTGATTATCATCCTTTTGGAAATTTCTTTTATCTCCAAACAGATTCTCTGGAGCTCAGCTAAAGCAACCATTGAGTTCTTGCTCACTTGGCAGGGTGACCAGATCTAGGAATAGTTGCGGTTGCTACAATTTTTTTCCATTTAAGAATTATGGAGACCACGGTGCTCTTGAGAACCTTTAATTCTGCAGAAATTGTTACATAACCTTCTCCCGATCTATGTCTCGACATAATCCCATCTCAAAGCTCTTGGGCAATTCCTTCAACAACATGGCTTAGTTTTTTCTCTGACACATATTGTCAATTGTGGGACCTTATATAGACAAATGTGTACCTTTCGTAATCATGGCCAATCAATTGGATTGACAACAGATGGACTCCAAACAAGGGGCAGAAACATCTCAATGATGACCAAGAGAATAGTCTGCACCAGAACCACATTTCCAGTGTTACAGCAAAGGGTCTAAATGCTTGTGTCAATGGGATATTTCAGTGTTTTATTTTTAATACATCTGCAGACAATCCTAAAATTCTGTTTATGCTTTGTTGTTTTGGGTATTGGATGTTGATTGAAAAAAAGAAAAATAAATTTAAATAATTATAGTGTAAGACTGCAATGTAACAGAACGTGAAAAAAGTAAAGGGGTCTGCATACTTTCTGAAGGCACTGCATACTCATTCATTGTTGATTCCTGAGAATTAATTATGGGATAGAAAAGTACAATTTCTTTAAGAGTGAAATAGAAAGTTTTCTTTAGTCTTGTTAAAGCACCATAGATTCCACCCAATTCTAATCAAGGACCACATTGCGGTCTGGGTTCAAATCCTGCATTTGGTCACAGTCTGGGTTTTTTTCCCTACTTCTGCTCGGTGTCAGGCTTAATGGGGACTCTAAACTGAGTGAGTGTGAGTGTCGGTGTATGTATGAGAGGGCCCTGTCTTGGAATGGCACCCCATCCAGGACTGACTCCTCATGCTAGATGCTACCTTAATAGTCCCAGAGTATCCCTGAACTGGATTAAGTGGGGGGTCAAAAAAATAAATTACACTTTTCTCATAATTATTCAATATTGGACATATATGCTTTAATTCTTCTTTTCTTACAACACATCTCTTAATACACTCAAGTTTGAAAAAATAATTTCAAAATCCATTGAACAATGATTTTCTTTCTCAGGATATTATAGATAAAATAAATTGTAAAGCTTTTCAAGCATTTACTTTTCTACTTACTGGTAGGCTTTGGGTAGAACTTCTCTCTCTCGTAAGCATTTCCCTCCTGGCACCTTTCAGCACTACGTCTCGAGGGTTTTCCATTTAGACTGCCTACTGAATGGGATTTAGAAGATGTGGGAGGTGTAGACTTCTGGAAGGTGCTAGAAGTAGGGTTACATTTAAGTGGAAGAGCTCCCCCTGCTGTGAGACAAAGCAAAAAATGAGGACTTTGCAACGTTTTGTAGGAGTCCAAGCTACATAAGACTTTCTCACTTTTAAAACACAGCCATAACACTGCCAGTCAAAGACGGAAACTTTAATGAAGAAGCCTCAATCCATAATTGGTGTGGTTATGTCAGTACACATTTCCATGATACCTGACAAAGCAATAAATCTTGAGCCCACCAACCCCATCCTTAAAAGATTAATTTTCTACTGCTGGCTAATGTTTGACCACTGACTTCTTTATGTTTTGTTATGACACTATAGTATATTATTTCTTATTTTATTTGTGTAAAGTGTTAACTTGCTCGTCAACATCTGTTTATGAACAGGAGCAGTACATCAGATTTGTAACCAAAATATGGAGGTCTTGTTATAATCAAACAGTTTCCTAGGTGGACTTCTACTTATAGCACATGGCGTTACAGTATGGGTGAGTAAGCCATGGTCCTGGAAGTGGAGCTGCTCACTGTTGTCATACAGTAATGTATACTCGACTGGACAAACTTATTTGTTCTTTCTCGGTGTATCAAGTTAGAACTGGGCAGTCAGCTTTTGTGATTCTTCTGAACAGCCATTTTTATGCATAGATTTAAAAGCCCCCTGCCTCTGTGCTGGGCTGAATTTGTTTTTCTCTGTATGCTGTATAATTGTATGCGTGTGTACATTCTGACATTTACTGATTGATAAATTATACTTTACATTTAGCGGAGACATCAGCACTTTCAGAAGTGCACAAAAAGTGTTATTTTTAAGAGATTTTTGGCAGTACATTACAATTTATTTTCATTGTAGTTCATTTAAATGATTCGTGGAAAAATTTGATGAGGCTTATCAGCCACGATATTCTGTTTCTACCTTATTATTTTTCTCTTTGGACTTTACTGAACTGGACTAAGTATACACAATTATAAATACATAGAACAAAGATTTAATGGATTTGACTACCCTTATGTTTTTTTCTTTTGAAAGCATATGCCAGTCCATTTTTTTCTCTGTTGACTTTCATATGAAGTAATTGTGCTTAAATCCAAGTTTAGTTTAGTGTTCTAAAGCAGACTAAGCTATAAAGAATAGAAAGGTATCTATTGAATACTTACCTTTAAGCTTTTCACCAAGCTGTCGCTGTTGGAAATTGGTAAGCCTTGACTCTTGCATCATAACTAAAATGCAAAAGATAAATTTAGGGTTCAGTCAGAAAGAAACCAGCTAAACAAATAAATGAAGACATTATTTACAAGTTAACTTTCTACATTCAGACAATGGTACACAATTAAACTGGTAAAAAACTGTTCAAGCAGTTCATTAAAATGAGCAAAAATGCGAAACTGTGCCTAAACATGGAATCAAGTATCCGTCATTTCATTTTGTACCTGGGTTATCCAGTTCAGTGTTTCAGGGAGCAGGCGTCTTATTACAGTGCTCAGGACAGGACAGGAAGACAGTGGTACACCTACATTTTTGGGCCCCTAAAGCTTGAACTGTTATGTGAGCCCCTTCACAACCAGCAACGAGGTCTGAGTAACCACTGTTATCTTCTTCAATGGGATCGCTTCATGATAGATCACCACAGGCTTTTCTTAAAATGTAACCACTACATCTCAGATTTTGAATAAAATAGCTCTACTGGATTGATTCATATTCCAAAGGCACTGGTCTGAGATGAGGTTCGATTGGGTTCATGTCTGGGCTCTGGCAGGGCTGTCCAAAAACATTTACAGAGTTGGCCCTAAGCCACTCCGATGTTACCTTGACTTTGTGCTTAGGGTGATTGTCATGTTGGAAGGTGAACCATTGGCCCAGTCTTAAGTCCAAAGCACTCTAGAGCAGGTTTTCATTAAGGATATCTCTGTTTCACATAGGTACCTTTTTTGAAAACTCCAAGTGAGCTTTCATGTGTCGTCTGGCCACTCTGTCATAAACCCCAGATTGGTGGATTTTGCAGTGACTATCATCCTTCTGGAAGTTTCTCCTATCTCTGCACAGGCTCTCTGGAGCTCAGCTGAAGCAACCATTGAGTTCTTGGTCACTTCTCTTGCCAAGATTGCTCAGCTTGGCCAGGTGGCCAGATCTAGGAAGAGTTGTGGTTGGTCCAATTTTCTTCCATTTTGGAATTTTGGAGGCTACTGTGCTCTTGAGAACCTTTAATGCTGCAGAATTTTTTCTGTAACTTTCTCTAGATCTATGTCTTAACATATTCCCATCTCTAAGCTCTTGGGCAATTCATTCAACAACATTGTTTGGTTTTTGCTCTGATACATATTGTCAGCTGTGGGACATTATATAGACCTTATACAGACAAGTGTGTGCCTTTCCTAATCATGGCCAGTCAATTAGACTGACAACAGGTGGACTCCAAATGAGGTGTAGAAACATCTCAATGATATCATAGAGAATGGTTTGCACCTGCACCACATGTCAAGTGTGATAGCAAAGGGTCCAAATGCTTATGTTTTATTTTTAATACATTTGAAGACAATCCTAAAATTATGTTAATGAGTTGTCTTTGTGGATATTGGGTGTTGATCAATGATTCATTTAAATGCACAAAATATAAAACTAAGTGTTGTGCCTATACCTGGACTTAAGTATCCCTTATCCATTTTGCACCTGAGTTATCCAGTTCAGTGTTGCAGGGAGAAGGCGTCAGTGCAGTGCAGTGCCGAGGCCAGGACAGGACAGCAAGGCAGTGGCACACCTATATGTTTGGGCCCCTTCACAACCAGCAATGATGTGTGGGTAACCACTGTTATCTTCTTCAGTGGGATCGCTCCATGACAGATCACCACAGAGGTTTTTAAATATAACCACTACATCTTAGATTTTGATTAAAATAGCTGTAATGGATCATTTCATATGTCAAAGGCACTGGTCTAAATAATGTTTTTCTATGCCTTATACTTTTCGACTTATGGGATGGGGAGGGTTTGGAAATTAGGGAAATGTTATATACATGCACTATGCATCATAGAATAATGAAATAAAACATAGAAAAGGCCACAGACAGTATAATCGTTTATTTTAGATAACTATGTGCATGCTATATTAAGCATTTTGCATAATTATTCTGTCTTTTCTAGGAGCACATTCATGTATAGTCTTGTTAAACCAAGCAAATTTTAATTGTAACTATTATTTTGTATTGATTTACACTGTATTATTAATATTATTTAAAAAAAAAAAACATTCTCATACAGTAGACACCCAAAAGTTTTAAGAAATGTGGATTAAAATTGCTTCTGGAACCACTGTGAGATGAGGGGCCCTGAAGAATAAGCTTCATTGGTTTCATAGTAGATCACCCCTGCAGGAACCAGCTCCTGAGTGGATCCATTCCCTCACTAGACACAACTGTTCAAACACCCACATTCACTCGAACTGGGTCAGTTTAGAATTGACAGTCAAAAGAAAACGTGATAAACAAGCAAACTACACATGGGTAGTGCCAGGGCGAAGACGTGAGCCCAGGACGTTGGAGCTATGTGGTAGAAGTGCTAACCACTGTGCTGCCCTTAACCATTCATTCACTTTCAAAACCTGCTCATTTCTTTACACAATTTCAGGAAGTCAAATTCAGAGCTTTGGCAACAAAGCAGGAACCAGCAGTGAATAACACAGCAATCCAGCTATTAATGCACCAATGTACAGCACTTAATAATAAAGCAATTTAGAGCTGTCAATAAAGCTAAAATATACAGTACATGTTTGCAATGTGGAAGAATACTGGACAACCATGAAAAAGCAACATGAGCATGGGGAGAATGTGTACTAGAAAGGCAAGCAATTAGGCCATGTCTTAAATTTTCCCTCAGTAGAACCAGCATTCTAACCATCCACCTGTGATCAAAGCTGAGTTCAAGAAAATAAAACACATTACAAACTAAGTAAAAAAGTCTAGTCTATTAATCAAGTCTATTGATTTCCTAATCTTCCTATTTTTTTGCTAAAAGGTTAAGGGCTCCTGGCATCTAACCCTGACTGAGATGCCAGTCAGTTACAGGACACATTCCTGCACAACGTCACTTACTCATTCTTGGTCATGCTGGGCCAGTCTGGAGTTGCAAGTTTTCCTTAGACTATGTCTTTGGACTATAGAAGGAAAACAATACAGATGGCACACTGTACATGCTGTACATATCAAATAAACAATGTGTATCCATTATCAAATCCACATAATAAACAAGATAAATACACATAATTACCTTTCAACAGGTCCACTGTTTCTTTGCTGTATGATTGAGGCCGCGCACTATTCCACAGCCCAGTCCTTGCCTCCGGCATCTTCTCATTTTTTTTCTTGTCGGACATCATCTCTCTGTAAATGTATTTCAAAAACACTCATATTGACATTGAATGAAAAAAGACTAAAAATTATTTTGAGGAATAGGGTTGATGCAGTGTACTCATTATTTATTACTGTATTTGTTAAAGATTTTCCTTTTTTTTTAGAAATTGGCTTCTAGCACAGGATTTAAATTCATTTTTAAATTATGGTGAGATACTTAGATATACGTAAAAAATATATATAAATATTGTAAAAAAAAACAAACAAACAAACAAAAAAACATACACACACAAAAGAACTTCTGGCTTGGACAATAGAGAGCTGATCTTATCAATAACAGGCTTGTAGGTGGCAGTAAGATGTCATCAAATCTGCCCAGATGTGCCGCGGGTTTACACTTAAAGGCATTAACATATCAAGATAGCAGGTCCACCATGTTGGGTCTACTAGTGGAACATCCTAACTGAAGTTTATTTGTTCCAATGTTCCGCTAGTTGAAGTCAGCAACATTCTAGTGTCAGACTGATTTATGATTAGACTGTTGATCACAGAATAAATTATTTCTTTTGCTGGGTTAATCAACATTAACCAGGGTGATGTAACTTATCTCACTAGATAGTAACGAGGACGAAGTCAGAATTTCAATGTTTGAATAACACATTTTAGTATTAATTATAACATGCTCACTTTTTTACCATTACTTATCAACATAAATCTCAAGTCCTTCTCCTACTTTATTCCATTCTGTCTGATCGCATCACATGAAACTCGTCCAGCATTAAAATAATGATAAATAAAACGTATGGAAAGTTTAACGTACTTGCTTTTCATCACAAGATGTCTCTATCTATTCATACAGAACAATTAAAAATGCATATATATTTCTTCCTGCTATTGATTTCCCTTGAACGTATTAAATAATAATTGATTTGAGACTATCCTAAAATGAAAACAAAAAAAAATAATAATATGAAAAGTGTAAAAAAGCAGTTCCATGTAAAATTCCCACCTGCACACAAGGGACGCAGACTCTGTTGCCATGACGACGAAACAGGAAACGCATAGGGAGGTGAGCTCGGGTAACAAGAGTATTGCTTCTCAGATAAGCTATATTTATTAATTTCAAGTAATATACTTCAAGTTCTCTGCCAGTGATTTCATATCTTACTGTTATAACAGATCAAATGTTTACATAACTTACAAAGCTGCTGTTTGACCTGCGACGGAACTGTCTCTCCTACGACCGGAAGTAAAAACGTTAGACGGACATATTTTGTTTGGTTCCGGAAGGAAAAGTACGCCACTCTCAAACGTGTCTGTTTGTAGTGGTGTAATTAATCGTGAAGACTATCTCTTCACTTAAAGTTCAGCATGTCTGATAACGAAGACAAGTGAGTAAACCGTTATTCTATTTTTTAAGAAGGGTACGACATTGATTTTCTAAGAACAGTTGTTGTTTGGCGCACTTTGGCCGCCGCTTTCAAAGGAAGGTAATGTGTGTGCGTTTGTTTTCGTTGTTTTGTAACATTTGAAATGATCGATTATCAGTTATGCTGGTCAGGAGAAATGCGTTAGAGTATTTTTAAACTTTAAAGAAAGTGAATAGCATTTTCACGGAGTGCTAGAACACAATTTATTTTAAAACGCTTTAATTTAGAATTTTCAGTTTTCAAATACCATTAGTGCAGGTGTTGGATTCATAAAAGAATCACAATTTCTAAAACGAAAGGTTAAATATAACGAAACCCCCAAGACATCATGTTTAGTGGTGAAGTGTTCACTTATTTATTATTCACTTGTAAAGTAGTAACATAGGGTTGAGTTACTGTTCTACAAATCTGCAAAAAAAGTATATTTTGCATTTTTGTACATATTCTTATTTTACATTGCGTGTGAGTGAAATTTTTAGTCATCTCTACATAATTACTAAAGTTTTGTTGCCCTTTAATTTAGGAATATAAATAAATCGTATTCTATGTGAAATATATATTAGTGTTGCATAACCGATATGTACATACTACTCTTGTTTGCTGTTTTAGGTTTTGTAAACAACGTCAGAACTTTGAGTTTTAAGACTTTTAAGAATCAAACTTTAATTGTATAAAGTTTTAGGCGTTATTATGGTCGACTTGCGTGACAGTGAAATTTCCTATGATTAAATGACTCTCTCTTGTGTTAAAGCTTTGATGATGGGGATTTTGATGATGTCGAAGAAGATGAAGGATTAGATGATTTGGAAAATCCAGAAGATGTAA
The DNA here is from genome assembly GCF_016835505.1 of Polypterus senegalus. NCBI lineage: Eukaryota > Metazoa > Chordata > Cladistia > Polypteriformes > Polypteridae > Polypterus > Polypterus senegalus. Next base: position 29,879,964 of record NC_053163.1, read on the forward strand.
GTCTACTGCTTGTACTGCTACTGCTGCCCTAAAGATAACTGTCGCTTTTGTTTCATGTGGTTTCATTACATCTATTTTAATGACTTGGCTTTTTTTTCCAAGTGCTTTTTCCACAGCGTTGTCCGTTTTTGAATTTTCATATAGTAACCCTGTGATTCTTAGCATAAAGTTGATTATTAAATGCTGTATGAGTAGTTATAAAACAAAGGGGTGTATACACGGTAAACCCCTTTAAAAAAAATAAATAAATAAATGAAGAATTAATAATGAATTTGCATTTTACTGCCATGTAAATTAAAGTTTGGTGATGGGATCAAAAAATTGCTATTGAGGTTCAGGTTCTTATTGTACAATGTTAAAAATGGCAAGAAAAGTTTATTTTTGCATGGTGTCTGTGCAGGTGTTTTGAGTGTGTGTTTGCGTCTCTGTGTAAAATAAAAAATACGTTTTCACATCTTAAAATTAAACTTGTTTTTTTTGTGTAGTGCACAGTTCCTGGATGACTCCATTCTAGGACAGAGGTTCCCAATCAGGCTGATTGCAAGATGACTAATAATAATTGTTAAATTACAAATAGTAAAATACTCGAATCACTAAAATCAAGCTACATTGGAGTGTCAAATTTATATTTTTAAAGTGGACCTCTTTATTTTTATCCAAATTGTTACATTTGGTGAGCAGTAACTGTCAGTTTTCTCAAAGACCCTCTATAGCATTTATTTCATAGATTGTATCTGTACATAATTGAGCTGGAATTCATTTTAATGACGTGTGAATGTGTCGTCAATGTCCGCTCGCATTAACATACACAGCAAAGTTCACCACAGCTACCAGCCTGTAGTTAGAACGGGAAAGGGTTGCACCTGTGATCCAACAAATAAAAAGTTCTAGCATGTCACAGTGCCATAAAGAAATGTAGTGTTTTCGAATGATACCAAGGATGTGACGGTCTCATGAAGAATATGATTGGTCAACTTTGCACGTGTCACTAATATCACTCTGCTCACTTTTTATTGTTGCAAAGATGCCATAGCTGATCACTAGTCTTCCTGCGGCTTACCTGACTACTGCAACAACCCTACGTAATGCCTTTTTTTATTTTATTTTTTTCTGACATGATTGCTGTTTGCATTTGCATTTCCCCTTGGTAGTTCTGAATCCAGAGGATAATGAAGTAGGTTCTGGAATTAAGTCACAAAATGAAAAAGTCTGTATTTTAAAAGTGACTTTTGATTTTTTCATTTTCAGAAATTTTTAATCATTTTATTTATAATTTGAAAAGTAATGAAGCCAAGGAGCAGCTTTTGTTAGCACAAATATCTGCAGAGAAATTCTGTATTCTGTTAATTACTAGATATTTATCCTTAAAGCCAACTCATTTTAAGTGATGTAGGTAGGCGCTACTCTAAGTTTTTAGTGTTTTTTTTATGCTTAAAAACACAGGTGGTGTACTATAACTAGCTGCAAATATGCTTTTGTTAAAAAATGCCTTTGTTTTAAAAAAAATATTCTTTGTTAATAAATGTAAAAAAAAAAAAACCTTTGTGAAGACTGCAGCAAAGGTACAAGAAGGGAAATATCATGGCTTGTTTAGGGGGCCCTCACTTTTTCTTGCTGTTCTCTGGGGAACCTTGGAGGACTAAAAATTGAGATCAACTGTTTTAGCAAAGAGAGCACTTTTAGAATAAGCAGTTTCCGAGATCCACCCTTCACCCTGCCTGTATAATGACAACTTGTAAATGTTCCTGTCTTGAGAGAAATTGCATCATATTTGCATTGTTACAGGCTTGAATCCTATTGTTTTTAGTTCAGTCCTTATCCCTATATAATTTAAAAAAACTTTCAGCCTATGTTTCAATAATAACTGCCTTAGAAATTAATTAATTTAACCGGGATTATTGCAGTCAATGGATTATAAAAGTTTTGCACAGTTTCTGAGATACATATTTTATTTAAATATACATGTATGTGTACCCATAATCACACATAAACCAGAGCTTATGCTTGATGTTAACGTGAAAGAAATTGACAAACACACGCACACATCAGACCTGTAAAGGTCAATGTGAACAGAGACATTAAGGCACATTTTATCCATGCAGCTTCTTCACTTCATTTGAATTAATGTGTTTAGTTTCAAATTAAATATTAGATTTTTAAATTGATTCACTTGATTTATTGCTCATTTTGCTCTACATTTGTGTTTCTAGTAAATAATATGGAAGTTAATGTACTTGATTCAGTAATATTGTACTGTACATTCAGTTTTATTGTAAACTCTTCTGTTGAGTCATTTCCTAGAGTGTCAGTAAAGTTTAATTTATATGGAAGTACTGTATGATCCATCTCATAGTGTGTTTTTTTTTCCTTTTCACAGTGTTGTTTTATACTGGTTGTTCTTCGTTTGTTGTGTCAAATGTCAAAAGTGGTTTTGGAATAGTTTAATTCATAATAAGCTTTACTTTTTTTTTTTTTGCCTGTGTGATTCATAGGTAATCAATATATTGGTAATAACTTTGCTGTGTGCCATCTGTAGGAGTGTAGAAACAATGCATTTTATTGGTCCTTGCAAAACAAAATATATTACAGCTATTTTCTGACGGATTGCATATAATAAGCAGTGTTGGGATAACACTGAAAAATGCACTGTCCACATTTAAGCGCAGAATTTGTATTTTTTTTTCTTTAGCTTTTTATATAAGTATGCAGTTTGCAAGCATTGTTATAGCAAAAATTGAGTTCTCTGGTACACCACACAGAGCTCTTGCACAAGCTGGCAGGAATTCTTGAATGATGATTATTGCTAAGTCAGTAATTCACAAACTAATTTAAGTGGAGAAACAAGAAGCTATAATCCATAAATGATGATGCAGCAAAACAAAAAATTTTTGTACAAATGAATTGATTAAGGAATAGTTTTCTTTGCTAAATTATTATTGCTCATTTTGGACATTCTGTAAATCCATGTTTTAGGCCATTAAACATATGAACAGAGTTTACCTATTGTCTTTTGCTCAGTTATTTTTTATTTTAAGGTCCACGTCATGTGTTTTATCTTTACTTTAGGATGATCAAGAAAACGTACAGATTCTGCCTGCAGGAGAAGGGCAACAGCCCAACCAGAAACGTATTACTACCTCTTATATGACCAAATATGAAAGAGCCAGAGTGCTAGGGACAAGGGCACTTCAGATAGCGTAAGTTATTCCATCCATTTTTGATTTGACTTTTATAGATATATATTTGCTAGAAATATTTGGTTGATTTCAGGCATTGAGGTTTCATTTTTTTTAATTTTTAGTATGTGTGCTCCAGTGATGGTGGAATTGGAAGGAGAAACTGATCCTCTCCAGATTGCCATGAAGGAGCTCAAGTAAGTAGATATAACATTTATAGTTAAGTGTTTTTTTTCTTTTTTTTGTGACATCTAATCACACTTGAAGGAGCTGCTTAATGCTGGTTAATCTTTCAGGTGATTATGCACGAGCAGCTTACTGATTGCATTTTTTGTTTTATTTGTTAAGTTCTCCCTCTTAATTAGTTGCATTAACAGGACAGTAAAATATAGAATATACATCAACATCACCACTTCAGTGGGAGTGTGTTTGAAGGAGATGATGCATGTGGATGAGTATCTAGTATCCTTCAGCACATTCTCCTTGTAGGGAGAAAAAAAACGCACGTCTTCTGTTATTGAATTGCTTAATTTGCTTGGATATTTCCTCATTTACGTGATTATTGGTGCTTTCATTGCCTCTGTTTTTTTTCTTTTTTTCTCAATAAAAGTCTTAAACTTTTTTTGAGTACAAGATGAATTCTGAGCACTATTACAGTATTGAAAGCATTAGCTAAAGGGTAAAATGAAAGACACTACAGTAATTGCCCTATACATGTCTCCATATCTCCCTCTCGCACATTGTCTGTGCCACAAGGGTTGCCTGCATTTAGTTTGCATTACTCAGTTCTGCTTCTAAATGAATACATAGGTTCTCAAGTCACAAACTCATAGATCAACTTATAGTTTATGGCATTATGCGTGTGTAACATTTTGCAAAGGATATGAGGTTGCACCTTTTCATATACTGTATAAGAGTATTGTTTTATATTCATCTGGATTATCATGTAATAATATTCAGTTTATTTTCTACATTTTATAATTCTGTGCCTTTGGTAGCCAGAGCCTTTCCAGACAGTCACTAGTGATTTGTGGTTCTATATTCTGCTTTAGGGCACATAAAAACACACTGTGGCAGTTTTGAGTGCATGGTGCGTTTGAAGACACACAGGACATCAAGACACATTAGGACAACAGTTTCACTCTAGGTAACCAACCAGAAGAACAGCACCCACATTACACTAAAATTAGATTTAGATAAACTTTATTAATCCCATGGGGAAATTCAAACTAATACAGCAGCAGTAACATAAGACAAGAATACAAACTAACAGGACAGATAATACATCCAGCCAGTCAGTTGACAGATAAATAAAAAAGCATTGTATTGACTGATGATGAACTAAGACCATAGTCTCCTCAGGATTCCAGAGATGGGATGCAGCATCTGGAGGCATTACTCAGGGGTGTTTTCACTGTGTTCATCTTGTCAGAACTCCAAACAGCCAATTATGTGGGTGAATTTTTATAATTAATATATTTTATAAAATATATACACATACATACGCATATATAAATATTTGTAATTCTTGTGTGTGTATAAAGGGGCTGGTCGTTGTTGGTTTTAATTCTGTATTTCCCGAGTTTCTTTAAAAGCTGAATTTCCCCTTGGGATAAATAAAGCACTATCATTCCATGACAGACATGACCAAAGAAGCTTAGCTTTTTTTTCAGTCAAATAGTAGAATGAGAGAGGTACCTAATTCAAGCAGTTTCGTTTGTTTGCACAAGTATCTCGGATATGGCTGTCCTCCAAACATTTCCATGCCCTACAGTCTCCGGAGTTTACAGAGAATGGTGTAATCAATCACAAATACCTACTCAGTGGCAGGTCTGTGGGTGAAAATTTCTTGTCTGAGTAGAATGGCCAAACTAATTTAATTTAACAGAAAAATCAGAAACACCAAATTGACATCTCTTTAAGAATGTGTTATTCAAAGCACTGTATTCAGAAGGTTAACTGCAGAAAATGTCTGTCATTGGAGTGGATATAATAAAGCACCAGAAGACCATGGCGTGTTCTCCAGCTGTCATGTCAAGCTAATGGGCATGTGATCAATAGAATGATGAATAATGTAAGTTAGGAAAAAATTAGATCCATATAAAATATGGCTTGACTTGACCAGTTTACTTAAACTGTTTTACACTGGCTAGCTTCTTACAACCCCAAATCAGAAAAAGTTGGGGCAGTGTGGAAAATGTGAATAAAAAAATAAAAGCAGTAATTTACAAATTTCCCTTAACTTTTATTTAATTGCAGACAGTATGAACACAAGATAATTCATGTTTTTTTTGTTCAATATCATTTGATTTGTCAATAAACATCCATTCTTGCCATTCAGGCTTGCAACACATTCCAAAAAAAGTTGGGATGGGGGCAATTCAGGGGTAGTAATGAGGTATAATAACTAAATAATGATGTGATTTGAAACTGGTGATGTTAACAGGTGATTGCAATCATAATTCGGTACAAAAGCAGCATCGAGGAAAGGCCTACTCCTTTAGGAGCAACGATGAGCAGGGGATCGCCAGTTTGCCACCAAGTGCGGGCAAAAATCTTTGAAATGATGAAGAAAAACGTTTCTCAAAGACAGATAGGAAGAAATTTGGGCATTTCTCCCTCTACAGTGCATACCATAGTGAAAATAATCAGGGAATCTGGAGAAATTACCGTGCGCAAAGGCCAAGGACACAAGCCTAAACTGAATGGCCGTGATCTCCGAGCCCTCAGACGGCACTACATTAAAAACCGTCATTCATCAGTAAATGATATAACTGCGTGGGCTCAGGACTACATCAGGAAGTCACTCTCGAGCACTACAGTACGTAGTTACATTAGGAAATGCCAGCTAAAACTGTACTGTGCCAAAAGGAAGCCCTACATAAATAGTGTCCAGAAGCGCCGTCGACTTCTCTGGGCTCGGAGGCATCTGGGATGGTCCATTGTGCAGTGGAAACGTGTATTGTAGTCAGACGAATCGGTTTTTCACATCTTTTTTGGAAGAAATGGACGCCGTGTGCTGCGGACCAAAGAGGAAAAGGACCATCCAGACTGTTACCAGATACAAGTCCAAAAGCCAGGGTCTGTCATGGTATGGGGTTGTGTCAGTGCCTTTGGCAAAGGTAACTTGCACTTCTGCGATGGCACCATCAATGCTGAGAAGTATATCTCAGTGTTGGAGGAACAAATGCTGCCTTCAAGATGACGTCTTTTCCAGGGACGCCCATGCTTATTTCAGCAAGACAATGCCAAACCACATCCTGCGCGCATAACAAAGGCATGGCTGCGTAAGAAGAGGGTGCGGATGCTTGACTGGCCTGCCTGCAGCCCTGATTTGTCTCCTATAGGGAATGTTTGACACATTTTGAAATGAAAAATGTGTCAACGAAGACCCCGTACTGTTGCGCACCTAAAACGTTGTTTGCAGGAAGAATGGGACAAACTAACACCTGCAACACTTAGTCACTTGATTTCTTCAATGCCTAAACGTCTTTTAAGTGTTGTTAAAAGACAGGGGAACTGTACAAAGTGGTAAATGCTGTACTGTCGTAACTTTTTTTGAAATGTGTTGCAAGCCTGAATGGCAAGAATGGATGTTTATTGACAAATCAAATGATATTGACCAAAAAAAACATGAATTATTTTGTGTTCACACTGTCTGCAATGAAATAAAATTTGTGGAGAATTTATAACTTGCTTTTTTCTTTTTTTTTATTCACATTTTCCACACTGTCCCAACTTTTTCTGATTTGGGGTTGTAGTTTTGTCAGAATTAATCTGTTACAGTAAAAACCACAGAGAATAAACATTAAAAATGAGTCATAATAAGTAACCGTAAACACAAGTAGAAAGAAACCTCGTTAAATGCTTTAGTTGTTGTTCTTCAGTAATCCGAGTTCAAATTCTGTCCTGGTCCTTGTGCAGGTGGCACATTTTCACCTTGTCCATATGAGTTTGCTCAAGTTTTAGGTTAATTGGTGAATCTGAACTGGCCTCTAATGAATAAGTATACATTTTCTTATGCTGGTGTGTATGAATGTGATTGTGAAACTTTTTGGCGGGTGGGTGTTAAGGTGTTTAGCACTGATGCTGCAATCCTTGGTTCAAATTAAAGCCAGGCGTATACATTCTGTTCATGTCTATTTCAGTTTTATGTGGGCATTGTAATTTCTGCTGCCCACAGATCTGTGCAGATTGGATTGATCGTTGGCTCTAATTTGTTCTTATTTCAGCAAGTAAAGGTGAACATTTCTGTGTGCTTTGCTGTGGATTGGCATTTCATCTAAGTTTGGTTTGTGTCTTTCATGCCTTTTACCTCTGGGAAAGTTCTTTCTTTTGTCACTCTTTATTACACTGAATGAGTTTGTAAAATTATAAATATAATATTGTATTTTATGTGTTTTTTTTTTTCCCATCCCAAAAAATGAGGCTATTGCGTCTTCTAATACCAATCGCTTGTATGATGTAATTAATGTATAAAACAGTGCATAACTTTTTTTTCTTTAAACCAGGTCCAGAAAGATTCCAATTATTATAAGACGCTACCTTCCAGATGGAAGCTACGAGGACTGGGGCTGTGATGAGTTGATAATTACGGACTGAACATCAGAAAAACTGTTCCTCCTTAATAATTTTAGTGCTGTTATGTGTTGTATTCTTTTATATTTCGGTGGGATGTTTTCTCCACTAGAGGGAGATCTAATGCCACAAGCACTGAATCTGACAAAGCTCAACGGACATTCAGCTCTCGCTAGCCTTCTCTTTTTGTGTTTGTTTTTTTGTCAAACGAATCTGGTAGCATATAATGCGTATGACTTTTTGTGTTAATATTCTAAGATGACAGTGAAACTAATAAATATTTTAAAAGCTGACAGCAATGATTGCAGTGTATAATTTGAATAGTGACAGTTATCAGTGCTTTTTCTGTGAGGTTTACCGATAACTAAGTGGGATGGTTTCAGTAACGTACATGACCGTGCAAATGTTGAATGGAATGATCTTGGTTGTTTTGTTATTTTATGTTGTTTTTACAGCATGTTAAAAGCTGACATAGGAAAATGTTGGATTTCTTTTGTAAAAGTTTGTGTTAGACATGTAGTGTAAACAATTTAAGGAAAGATTTTTCAGTACAGGTAATGTCACACAGCTTCTTTTCAGTGCTTCAGCACTTTCATTGAATAACTATTTTTAATTGCCAATTTGGGAGATGTCATTAACAGTATCTTAAGTTATACTGTCACCTTTTCAGTTTAAGCATTGACAAAGTTATATGATCTATGTTGTGAGTTGGAATTTACATGTGCTGTAGTTGGGCTACATAAATACTTTTACAAATACCTCCTCTATATAAAATCGGCAATGCTTAATGAGGCACTTGCTCTTTTATGCTTGGTACTGGTCTTATGGATTTAGTTAAAGTAATTGGTGCATACTGAAAAGCAGCAAGTCCATTTTTAATCCTTTTTGTTGAGTATTACCTTTATAACTTGTTTTTGTGTTTCACAGAGAAACAGATTGATTCTGCTTTGAAGAAAATGAGAAATAATGCCTATGGAGTGAATGCAGCTTTATATAAGTGTGGATGCTAAAATGTGTGTGAATAAAAAATTATAAACTAATCACTTCAAGTAGTAATAGCCATTTGCAACATTAGCGATGTCATGGCTGTGTTGTTAATCAGTTTAATAGTACCTTGATTTAAAAAAAAAAAATCAATTTCTTTGAAAAATGGGAATGTTTCTGGGTTATTCCAAACTTTTGTTTGAACGCGAGTGTGTGTGTGTTTGTGTACGTACTTGTGTTTTGTGTAAATTTTTATGTGTATAAAAAAATTCAAATGTCCTGTCAATCTGTTTTCTGAGTGTTCCTGTGTTTAGTCACGTTCAGAGTTGCGGTGGAGCTTGTCCTGACAATGTTGAGCACAACCTGGTGACCAGCAGTGGATGATGGAATTCTAGTTCATAGCAGGGTACACTTGTGATCGTGACAGGACTAGAATTTTAATAAAGACTCCCTGGAGGTGTAAGAAAGCAGTACTAACCACTGGGTCACCATGCCACCTATTGTGTATAAAGCTGGAGAATAAAAATAGCCTCCTGTCGTCTTGTAGGAATTGCCATGTAGCAATGGATATAAAGTCTTGAGACTTGAAATTTCAGATTATTCCATCAGCTGATTTCAGTGTCTTGGTTGCATAAGTGCTCCCTGTTTATAATTGGGTTTGTAGTTTGTTGGTTTATAAACGATCCCATTCCAGATGATTATGCCTTTACCTAACATCAGCTGAAGTTATTCTAATTAGCTCTAAATAAATCCACTGTTTACACATGGTTTCCCTGTAGATGTGATCCTTCATAGTGCACAAATAATGATGGGCCACAAAGGAGCTAACACGGGACAGATAGGCTTTTATTGTTGAAAAGCACAAATCAAGAGAGAGCAGCTCTTGCACAATATTAAAAACTTTTTCTGTTGACTTCTTTGAAGATTGTGTCTTTTGAGCTTTGAATGGTGAAATTCTATGCACTAAAGAGAAACTCTTGTAATATGTTGTATAAAGGTGTATGATTTAAATCTTATTCCAATATTTTTGGTTCTCTATGCTACCTTGGCAGGAGTTCAGTATTAACATGATGAATTTAAGTCATGTGAATGTCTGCATAAACATGTCATGTGGTAGACTTTATAAACTACTTTCAGTGATTTGAATTTGCAATGACAAAGTTAAAACTACAAACCTGCCCCACTTATGAGTGCTGATTGTGGTAGGTATTGTTTTGAATTGCCACAAGTTTTTATGCTTTTAGTTAACATAAATGCACACACACTTGAGCAGCAGTTCTCTGCAGTCACAGGAGGAATAAAAAGCCATGATAATGTACTCCAAGGGAACTTTACGAAATTTTCTTTGGCAGGTGCTACCATATGGTAAGTGGTGCACTGTAACTTGTAATGGAATAAATTACACTCAGAAATTATGATTAAATAACTATTGATCCATGTACTCATCCATTTTTATACCCTCTTAATCCAGTTGTGGTTTGCAAAGGCTGAAGAGTCTCCCAGAAGGATATGGTGAAAAGGGAAAGTACCGAGTGAATAAGATATTTCAATTCCAGAAATTGGATGGATGAATCATTCCTTTATAGTTGGTTTTTAATTCCTATCATCCATTTGTTAAATATTTGTGAGGATAGTAAAATACATTCTTTCCAAAACATAGTAGCCTGGCCTTCAGATTTAGACATCTGGATAACGAACAGTACAATTGTTTCAATCTAGTCATTGAAACATTCTGTAACTCACTTTATGAGTCATCTTTGGTATGGGAAGAACTGCTACTTTTTTCTTTTTTTTTTTTCGTTATAAATTTGAAAATTTCAGTTACACATTTTCTAAGATGTTGCTTAAAGTGTGTGAAACTTCTGTGGATTTAAAACCACACAGGACCATTGTAACCTCCAAAATTATCATCATTAGTAAGTTTTGAAAATTCTGTTTCATGTTTCTTCTGGTACCTTGTTGACCACAATAGTAAAGTGCTGGGGTAGATGTGCTTTTTTATTTTTGTGTTTTAATTGGGTTTATATATTGATAAATGGTTTCATTTAGCAACACAACATGTATGTCATAACTATGTTCAAATACATGTCAAGATCAAAAATGTCAGACTTTAAGCTCCTGGTGATACAGAGGTTACTAGTTTCAATGAGTAAAGTGAGAGCGTTCTGAATAAGCCACTTCATCACACTTAATAAACATGTTTCCTTTCGTAAAGATGGTACACCATTAAGTTATCTAATGCTTATTTTGATTCACCACTTACATGGACCGCATCATCACAGCACTTTCAAGTTTATTAAAAGCTTGAATTCTAACAGTCAAATAAAGTTGGGGACCGTGCACTGGTGCAGCACGTCGCCGCACCCACTACACGGCAAAACAACTCGGGATCCCAGTTGGCAACCCCCCAGACAGACACTCGGTCCAGTCCTACCTTCCAGATATGACCCTCCATCTGCCGCAGTCAGGTGTTATGTGGGTGACCCCTTGGCCTGGTCCAGCCACTTGGGTCCCCAACAATGAGGATCTTATGAGCAGGATCACCCTCGGGGGAAACATGACACATGGCCGTAGTGCCGTAACTGACGCTCCCTCACAAAGCAGGTAATGTGCCTCATTTGGGACTCCATGAGCAACTGCTAATTTGACACAAAGTCAAACCAACAGTACCAAAGGAGTCCAGTGTGTCTCAGGTCACTGAATAGCGTCCATGTATCACAACCATATAGCAAGACAGTAAGCACCAGGACTCCAAAGACTTGGATCTTCATCCTTTTGCATAGATATCGGGAGCGCAACACACTCCTTTCCAGCGACCTCATGACCCCCCCCATGCTTTCCCAATCCGTCTACTGACTTCACAGGAAGAGTCACCAGAGACATGAATGTCACTGCCAACGTAAGTAAACCTCTCGACGAGGTCGACACTCTCACACACAGACACACTGCTGATGGCCGTGCCCAAGAGGTCATTAAAGGCCTGGATCTTGGTTTTTATCCAGGACACTCGCAAGCACAGACACTTAGACTCCTCACTCAGTCTCTCGAGCGCCCCTAATTCTAACAGGATATAATTTATAAGTGTGGTGTACCGTAGTAGTAGTGCACACTATTAAACAGTAATTTGAGGATGTCCTCTAGCAAACTACTTCCTGCATACAGTAGATCTCCATGCAGTGTGTTTTGCTGCCCTATTAGCAATTGATCCTTAATCCTGATGTATGAGGAGTCTGTCCTTTCACAATTGTAGAGGATGCTACGTACCTAGGGCGGCTTTTTGGGGTGGCAAGTAGGGTGACCGCCCCAGGCCCCACACCTAAGGGGGCCCCCACTTTTGAGGTCCACGTGTCCCGTTCAAGTGGACTTGTCAAGTTCTATTCTCCAGTATACTGTATATATATTTGAGATGCTTCTAAGAGGAACCCTTTTAAAATCCCTCTTCAAGGTCAAATTCCATACATGTACATCTTTAAAAAGATTGCACAGTCCACCTTCATCGCCCGAAAAGGGTCGCCAGTATAATCCCTTCCTAAAATAGGTATAGCCCATTAGTCGTTGGGTTGGCTTCTGTTTTGACTTGGGAACAACTGATGGCTCTTCGCTTATGACTCATTTGTGTCCGGAGAGCCTACCATGATTTCTTTGTCGAGTCTTTGGTTCAGTTTGCTACATTAGGCCTAGTTGAAGCAGTGCGGGAAGTGTTTGGTAGAGGAATGTGCAGCAGCGTTTTATTACTGGTTTAGCCATATCACTGTCAATGCCACGAGCGGACGAGATCGTGGTGCACTTTTTTAATAGATTATATCATTATAATTTGATAAGGTCCGCGTGTTCTCTTGCAAAAATTTAGCTGAATACTTTAATGAGAAAATCTGGTGTATGTTAACATTATTTTTATTAAATTTGCACACACGTTATAACAGCGTTTGACGTAACTGGCCCTGCGTGGGGTTGGTCATCCCTAGGCCCCACTCACCCCTAAGGCTGTCTCTGGTACGTTCTGTATGTGCTGAATGCAGAAAAACATATTTGCCTCAGTCTGTCCTATGGAATGGGCCTAATTGTGGTAATAATAATAATAAAGTGTAAAGTCTGGCATGTGAGAGAACTGTCTTTCTACAGACCCTTATCAGATATTGTCTCTGTCTGCATTACACAGAAGTTTCATTCCGTGTTGAATTGTGTCTTACTGCAATTTAATGAAATGCGTGCAAAGCCCATCCTGTGAGAACTCCATCTCTTCAGGACCGTTCAGATTGCTATGTTTGTCTTGAATTTAAAATGAGAGAATACCTCCACCTTTTCCATGACATTTCTCATTGGAACGCACCAAGCCACACCCTTAGTAGTAGTGTGTAGGCATTAGTTCTCAACTTTGTAAAAATGGAGTCATGGATTGACCTAATGCCAATGAAGCTAGATGTGTGGATGCACTTGGTGTCATCTGTTCCAAGATTTTTATGAGCGACTTGAGGTTGCTGATATATTCATTTAAATTTAAATTAAACAAAAAGTGAGCTCCAAAATGACAATTTAACAAATGATAAGAATCTGCGGAGCTACTTCAGATACTCCCACTGGATGTACAAGTCTCTGTCTCCTTCATTCTTGCTGTCAAGGAGGTTTTACTTAATTATACTCTTTGGCTTACTAGCGTTTCTTTCAACATGGATGGATATCTTCTAACTTAGTGTACTAATTGAAGCATTGTCTTCAATGTTTTATATATTTCGTGCTGGTGCTCATTTGATTCTCCTATTGAAAGTGTTATTTTTACTGTCTTTGTCTTATCGTGACCACAGAGTCCGCTTTTTCCTTTGTGTTCTTTTCAATTAACCTCACAAGTACACAGAAAGGAGGAGAAGTGCAGTCTTTTCATCACAAATGTAATACTGAAGTGCCCTAACTCCTTTTCTGTTAAAAGTTTGATATTTTATACACTTACACACTATTCCTAACATTGGTTCCTCATTCTTTTGGGATTTTGTAGTGGAAAATAACGAATGGAGTTTCATGTGTTGTGAAGCCTGGCATGTGAGAAGATTGTGTCCCCACAGGACCATAAGCAATGCTGCATATTCCTCCACTGCAAAACAACAAATTGTGCCTCACCCTGCCCTGCGGGATGAGCTACTCTGTGAATAAATGTGCACAAAGCCTGGCATGTGAGAAGATTGTGTTCCTACAGGACCATTCAAAATGGTGCGTATACCCTGAGTGCAGAGTGTGAGATGTTCTGGGCCTGTTCTGTGACATTCTTTCTTGCAATGATTCTAGCCACAGTATTAATAACAGTTTAAAACCTATTATGTGAGAAGACTGTCTCGGCAGGACCAATCGAAATGGTGTATAATCCTCAAGTGCAGAGTAAGGGATTGCCCTCCACTTGCCATGTCGCAGCTCACAAACACCCGATCCCAAATAATACGTCTATGATTACAGTCTTTCAGGAATTGCCTTAATGTTCTTTGTTCTTCTGTTCTCTCCACCAAGTGATCCTATTGCATGTCTCCACTTCCTCTCTGCCCACGGTCATGGAAATCACTGACTCCTCATTTGCCTAGCGAAGCGGCACAGTCCTTGTCATCCTTATTTCAACATCCGCCTGGTTAGAATGTCCAAAGACTTTCATGTTTTGGACTCTGAAAAGCTGCTTCTCCAGTTTTCCCGGTAGTGGCAGAGCAGAGTAGGCTGCCTTTGCCTCATACACTCCACGCTTGTGAGTAAGATACAGTTACAAATGCAGGCTTTCCGTGACACAGTAGACATATTGTGCAACAAGCACCGCAAAGCTAATTGCTGCGTTTCCTCTTTCTGGCTGCCGTGGTGTCGAAGTGCTATACTTAGGTTAGTGTGTCTATTAATAAGGCGAGTTTGGAATTTCAACTGTTTCTGTATGGAAATGTAAGACTAGCATTGTCATCAAAAAATGCCACGTTTACCTGCCCTGTAGCTAGAGAACCGGAACCACTTACCTTGTTTTTCTTGTCTGTTTTTTTTATTTTTAATCCCTCTCTCTGTAATCAAAGCAGCTCCTTTTTCTGGAGACTTCTTAACATTTAATGCTTGGGCCCACATCTCTAAATCTGTAGTTTCTAGTGGCCAGACACATCCTCCTGCTTTAAAGAGGGCACAACATGTCTTTGTGGAAAAAAGGAATCTGATCAGTCCATCTGCTTGTTATCAGTTTGTTACAATGGATTCCGAGAGTAGGATCACTCGATTACCATTAAGTTCACGTGTTGCTCCCATTTCTGGTTTTGCAATCAAGTCAAAAATGACTTTTCAGTTCCTGTTTCCAAAATCGTGTAAGGCCACGATTAAAATTTTATAATCGCGATTAATTGTAGACACATCGTTATGTGCAAAATTCAATAATGAACTCAAAAGTAGTTTATTGTGTGTATTTGGTTTGCAAACACTTTAAACAAATCAAACACATTTTTAACAGCAGTATTACCTTTACATAGTAGCAGTTAAAATATTTCTTGTAAATCTCAATTTAAACATTAATGTAATCAAATCAAATATAAAACCAAAGCTATGTTCCACTGCCAGAGCATTAATGTTTTCTCTAGTTTGTTACAGAAAAACAAGTTACTTTCAGAGTCCAGAGCCACGATCACAACATAACAGGCTCCTTCCGAGTAACAGCAAGTTAACATTTCTAAATCTGTTTCCTTTTTTATCTGAACAGATACCAGCAGAAACATTTTCTTTTATCAGGGAGCAGCACAAACAGTCGATGTTCAGTAGTGTAATGGACTTGTTTTTTAAGATTTGTTTCTTCATTGTTTCTCTGAATTTCTTCATTTCTTTCCTTAAACGGCACCCAAACAGAAATGAAATGTGAAATGAGGGAGCCAATAGAAGACCAACTAAGTCAAAGCCTCAGACCCCAACCAATTTCACTCCAAACAGTGGCTTAATTAGGCACCGATTCTTGTTGTTAATTAAACTCGTTCTTTAATTCCATGGCTTGTTGCTGCTCTCATTGTGCAATAGCAGACATTTCTGAAATTGTTGATTTTCTCTTTCCTAAGAGCACTGATAAAATGTTTTGGGAACCTGAGCAGACCACCATTCCTGAGACGTTCATCTTTCTGTATTTTCAGATATAGTGTCTGATGGACACAGTTTGCTGGTCATGTTTTGGCTCATTTTGTATCTCATTTTTGTTTGGCAGCTAATTATAGAAAAAGAAACAATTAAGGGGTCTGATTCTTCAAGAGAGAGTCTATTAAAATTAATTCAAAAGTACTTAATTAGCAGAAAAAAATGGGACACTAATTAAGAAAAGGGTTAGAATGAAAATCACAGCCAATAGGGCACTCCAGGACTGGAGTTGGGGAACACTGGTTTAGGTACTATTTTCCTTTTAAAGACTGTCATGCACACGGAAGACCTGGATTCTGATATCATAAGACCAGCACACCAGAATTCACTTTGAGCATGGCACATCTTAATCCTCACAACATCTCTGAGTACTGACTCAATGCTATGTCTTTCTGGTCCTTTTGACACAATTCTTGCACCCTCTTTTAAGTGTCAGATCTTTCACCCCAAACTTATTTTATATGGATTGACCATCTTAACCTATAGTACCAATGGTCTTGGGTTTTAGAACGTTTGGCCGTTAGAAAAAGTTTGACTAGAAAAGGCCATTCAACCAAACAAAGTTCATCAATCCTATCCACTTAATACCTCCAAAGTAAGATCAAGTTTAGATTTGGAGATTCTTGAAGTCTTACTGTCTGCTACCCTACTTCAATGGAAGAAGTCTGGAACAACAATGACCCTTCCTAGAGCTGACCACCTTTCTAAACTTAGCAACCATGGGAGAAGGACCTTAGTAAGAAAGATGACTGAGAACCTGCTGCTACCTCTGGCTGAGCTGTAGAGAACCTGTGTGGAGATGGGAGAAACATTTGAAGGCCAACCATCGTTGCAACGCTCCACTAATCTGAGCATTACAACAAAGTGGCCTCTCTTCAGTTAAAGACCTGCTTGGAGTTTGCAAAAGTACACCTAACAGACTCTCAGAATTTGAGTAAGCAAAATTGTCATGACACATTAGTGTCATGTCTTGAAGGAAACCAGACACTGCTCATCACCTGTGCAGTACCAGTCCACTGGTGAAACATGCTGGTGGCAGCATCATGCTGTGAGGATGGGGATTTGGAGACTAGACAGGCCTTTACGACACAATTCTTGTATCCTTTTTTAGGTGTTCTGGATATCACATTTTTACCCTAATCCTATTTTGTATTGATTGACCATCCTAAACTATAGTACTAATGGTTTGAAGTTTTAGAACGTTAGACCATATGAAAAATTTGGATGAGAAAAAGCCATTCAGACCAACACATTTCACTAATCCTATCCATGAAATTCCTCCAAAGTAACATCAAGTTGAGAGCTGGAAGTTCCTAAAGTTTTAACTGCCTAACAAACTTCTTTAAAACTAATCCAGTGTATCTGTGAAGTAAAGCTTCTTAATTCTTGTGCGAAATTTACTCTTAGCAAGTTTCCATGCCCCATGTTCTTGCAGTCTTGATCCACTGTAGATAGATAGATAGATAGATACTTTATTCATCCCAAGGGGAAATTCACTATACTAATTTCTTTAAAAACCTCAATCATATCACTTCTTAATCTCCGTTTGCTTAAATTGAAAAGGTTCAGCTCCTTCAGTCTTTCCTCATAGCTCATACTTGTCAGTCTTAGAATCAGTCGCTCTTCTCTAGACTTTCTCTAGTGCTGTTATGTAGACTGGAGACCAAAACTGTACACAGTACTCCAGATGAGGCCTCACCAGTGTGATATAAAGCTTGAGCATGACCTCCTTGGACTTGTACTCTACACGTCAGGGCACTATATAACCTAACATTTTGTTAGCCTTCTTAATGACCTTCTGAACACTGTCTGGAAGTTGATATTGACGAGACCATTATGACTGCTAAATCCCTGTTATAAGCAGTTCTTTCAACTTTCAGACCTCCCGTTGTGTACACAGTGCTGTGAAAAAGTGTTTGCTCCATTCATGATAAGGAATCAGAGTCAACATATAGCACTTTTTCTAGATTAGATTAGATTCAGATAAACTTTATTAATCACAAAGGGAAATGTAGATGCATACGGCTGTAGCAACATAAAAAACAACTCAAGGGACAAATAATACCAGTCAATAAACAAATGTTTCAAAATGAACTTTATGAGTATATAAGGTAGAGTCATTGAATTGCCTGACAGCAGTGGGAAGAAAAGACCCCCAGAGACACTTCTTAGCAAAGTGTGGTGGAATGAGCCTGTAGCTAAATGTGCTTAACCTCCTATAAGGGATGGGGTGATTTTTTCATAATGGCATCCAATTTTCTCATCATCCTCTTTCTCAAGGCAGTTTTCAGTGTGTCCAGGGTCTGCCCTGTGATGGAGCAGGCTGTCCTGATAAGTTTGTTCAGGCATTGTGCTTCCCCAGGAGTCTGCACCACACTGGCTACTATGGACTGGACATTTCCAGCAACTTGTTGCACACATCAAAAGATCTGACTCTCTTTAGCAAGTCCAGTCTGCTCAGGTCCTTCTTGTACAGCACCGCTATATTTTCAGACCAGTCCAGTTTGTTTTTTATGTGATCTCCCAGGTACTTGTAGTTCTGCACCACTTCTACCCCCTGCATGTTGACTGGTCTCAGAGGTTCCTTAGCATGCTGGAAGTTCACCACCATCAATTCAATCTTGCTGATGTTGAGTTACAGGTGCTTCTGCCTGCAAAACAAGACACAGTCCTCCACAACCTTCCTGTACTCTGACTTGTCTTCATTATTAATGCAGCCTATGATGGAGGACTCATCTGAGAATTTCTGTAGATGGTAAGTGCTGGTATTGTGCTGGAAGTTGGTTGTGTAGAAGGTAAACAGGAAAGGAGACAGGACAATTCCCTGAGATGCTCTAGCATTACACACCACCATCTCTAACACAAGGTCACTCAGCCTCACACACTGCTCTCTCTTGGTTAGGTAATCCATAGTCCAGGAGGTTGTGGAGGTGTCAAGATGGAAAGCCTAGAACTTTTTCTCCAGTTGACGAGGCAGAATGGTGGTAAAGGAGCTGGAAAAATCAAAGAATAATATCCTGACTCTGATACCAGCTCTGTCCAAGTTGAAGTAGGCTCGGTGGACCATGGAGATCACAAAATCCTTCAGACCTATCTGTGTCTAATAGGCAAACTGCCTAGGATGCAGATGTTCTGAAACCAGGGATTGTAACCTGTTTCAGGAGCAGCCTCTCAGAGGTCTTTATAATGTATGAAGTAAGAGCAAGTGTTCTGAAGTTCTTGGGATCACTAGAATGCCCTATTCTTTGGCACTGGGACCATACAGAATGTTTTCTACACCTGTACAACCTTGAGCAAATTTAGATAAAGGGAGAACAGGTACTGAAGGATTTCTATTTCTTGCCACCTAATACATTTAAGTAAAAAGTTATCAAGCATCTGCAATACCCATGTGAAACGGTGACCAAATTTAACTGACTCAGATGACTGAACAAAGGCAGATCTAATGGCTGCCAGCCCAGTGAAATCTAAACCTCATCATACATTGACCTTGATAAAAGTGAAGTTATCACCACCAGGCTTCTAGAAGTACTCTATGCCTTAATCAAAGTAAATTTCAGAAGAGATGAGGGGAAAAGTTGTTGAAATTTACAAGTCAGGGAAACATTACAAAACCATTTCTATGACACTGGAAATCCACCGCACCTCGGTGAGTGCCATTATCTCCACAAAGAGAACATTTGGAACAGTGGGGTACCTCCCCAGGCACTTTAGCCTACCAAACGTATCCCAAGAGCACTACATCATCTTATTCAAGAAGTCACTGAGGATCCTAAATTAACGATACAAAGAGCTGTAAGTTTCTGTAGCTCAGCTATGCTCAATATTCTTGACTCCATGATATGAAAGAGATGGACTAAAATGTGATTCATGAGAGAGCAGCAAGGCAGATACATGCTATCCAAGAGTAACATCGGTTCTCTTCACACATTTACAAAGAAACACATTAATGACCCCCAAAACTGTTTGGAAAATGTTCTATGGACAGAAAAGTCAAAATTAGAACTTTCTGGACTTTGTCTGGCATAAATCTAGCATAGCGTTCAACGCTAAGAACATCATAACTTCAATAAAGCGTGGGGAAGGTAGAGTGATGGTGTTAAGCTGCTTGGCTGCTTCAAGACCTCAAAGCTTTGTCAGTTTTGAGGGAGACATGAATTCTTCACTTTAGCAGAATTTTCTGAAGGAGAATGTTCAATCATCTGTCTTTGACCTGACGATGAAGCGTCATTGGGATATGCAAGAGGACAACGACCCAAAGCACAAAAGAAAATCTATAACTCAGTGGCTCAGGAGCCATAAGATTAAAGTTTTGAAGTGGCCTCGTTAGAGTCCTGACTTGAACCCAGCAGAGATCCTGAAAGGAACATTTCGTGTTCACAAACCTACCAAAGCGTCTGAAATAAACCTGGGCTAAAATTCCTCAACTGCAATGTGAAAGACCGACATAAAATTATAGGAAATGTTTAGCAGAAATAGTCACAGCTAAAGGTGCTGTAACAAAGAAATAAAATTATGGGGACAATTACATTTTCTCATGGGTGACAGAGGTTATTTGATAACTTTGTTCCCTAAAAAGGTGAAAGTAATAATTTAAAAACGGTATTGCTTGTTCGCTCAGATTCCTTTTATCTAAATTTGCATTTTGTCTAAAGTCCTTTCATTGTGTAAAATACCGTATATACTCGTGTATAAATTGGGTTTTGAAACCCGAAAAATCAATCATAAAATCTGACCCTGACTTATCTGCCCGTTCAAAAATATGACACCTAATTTTTTTTTTACATCTTCTTGCTTCCTCCAATCTCACATCAGTTTCTCAGGCGCATTGAATTTTGTTGCAGCAACGCAGTTACCAATTTCTTTCGCCACTTCAAAGACGTTTAATTTAAAACCAGCTTCATATTTTCTTCTGATCGAATGCTCTATCGTAGATAAGGGATGCTCTTACGATAAAGGTGTATGAAGGGTGTGAGATACAAAAAACACAAATCAGTGCAAACGTCGCTTTGGAATATTTCGGGTATTACCGTGTGGTCATGTAAGCACAATACACAGAAAAAAAAGGCAGTGTGCTCCGTGGTTACTCTCTCAGGTGGGCGTTAGGATATCATAATCTCTTGGATTAATAACATTCAATTTATATGACCGACATTATAAAATACCGGTAATCAAGCCCCGAATTATACACGGGAGAACTTAAACGTGAGTATATATACGGTAAGTAAAAACAGGATATTAGGAAGGGGTCAAATATTTTTTTCATAGCACTTTAGAACAGATGACATTTAGGGTTTTATTTGTTTGTTATCGGATGTGAACAAACCAGGAAAGTAAAATATGATGGGTCAGAATTGACCCAAAGGGCATGGCAGTGTTCAAATTGCAAAGCAGCTGCAAAAAAATCTGAGATTTGGAAAATTTTTTTGGTTCTTTTTAAAAGTTAGGGAATTTTACTAAAAGCTTACATATTTCTGTGCTGAAAAGGTAGCATTTAGGATGGTTTTAAGGATTTTGAACAAATATACTAACCTAAATGCAATGGAAAATCTATTAAGGTCAATGATGGGTCGAAAGTGAAAATGTTAGGTAAAATTTTTAAAAGCTGTATAAATTATATTATGTTTAAGTTATTGTATTGTTTGTTAATTAGAGAAATGAAAGAAAAGTCACAAGGTTTCATTCTGAACAGGTGAAGGTGTTCCTACTGATTTCAAATACACAACCGGGTCAAAATTGACCCATAAATGATGTATGGGTTGTTATTTGTGTTGAATATAGGTTTCCACTCAGTATCTTTGGGAGTTTCCCCCTGATGAAAATAGTTTTTTTTTTCCTTTAACCCAATAATATAGACGCTCTGAAATGGTTGTGTGCGGCCTTCCATCCACATTTGGTTCTAGCCATTCAGAAAATGCACAGAAAGGTAGAATAGACACCTGCATTAGGGTCATTTCAGATTCTTGCTGCTATCATTTCTTCATTCCGCTTCATGCTATCAGCTCTCACCACTGGCATACACTTTCTTACTCATTCAAAAGAGTATTTCAGTTTCATGTCTCTGTGTGTGCTTTGCATGCCTGTGTGTCTCTGTGGGCATCATTCCACATTGCTAGCCAGAAGTTCACGTCTGCTGGCAGGCAGTCAGGTAGCTGGACAGACAGGTAAGCAGGTAGGCAGTCGGAGAGATACGCCTTTGGGAAACAGACAAGCCTTTGTGTCAGACGCAAAGCTCTCCCTGGTAACCCGTTGCCTTAGCAACCCCAGCCTAGGGGCCTTCCCAGGACTATCAGAGAGCAGGTCCCATCAACAGCGCCTTTGTGTGGTTGTCAGTGATACCCCAGGCCCTGGATTTTATCGAAGCCTGATCACGTTCCACCTGGGAACTCTGTGCTACACAAAGTGGGAAGAACAAGAGGAATGGAGACATTTGTAGAGTTCTCCCTCAGAATCAGAATGGATTTTTGTTTTTAAGGGATTACCCTTTTTGCAGGTACACGGCACTGAATGGTATTGAAAATGAGACCGGAAAGAAAGTCGAGATTACCAGGCAAGGTGAGACAATACTTCTCAAATGGGGCTGAGGTCACCATGTGGCTCCATGCCACCCTTGATGTACTTAGGTGGGCATAATCAATTTCACTGCGATCCTGCTGGTGAAACATCTCTGGAGCCGACACAACCAATAGTGGAAAATGGCTGGGGACAGCAGCAGCATCCTGATTCCTCCAATCGATAGCAACCTTGGAAGGATGGGCAACTGCCTCTGGCAATTTGAGAGACAAGAGTAGGAGGGAGAGGGCGGAATGTATTTAGAAGGGTTAATATCAGGAGGCAACCCCCCACCCATCAAATACTGTGGAATCTCTTAATCACGTTACTGCTGTGAAATTTCAGAAATGAAGCTGTCCTTTGTCTTGCTAAGCTCAAGCTGCAGCTTCAACCCTGCCCTGGGTAATTTTCCCTGCTTGTGGCTGAATGCGCTCTTTGTTGCTACTTGTGTATCAGATACGATTAGAGGAATTAGGAGCCCAGTACCCTCCACAGATGGGAAGGAATTTAACTACTTCATTCTTGCACATTGATTAATGCAGAAGCCCTGAGCTCTCGGGTGTTGTGCTCCAGAGCCACAGGGCTGCATTGGTTATCCTCTGTAATGAAAGACTGGCAGTGGCATCCAGCTCCTCTGAACAAGGGAACATCTCCTCCTTTTTGGTATGAGCCTTTCAGCTCGAGGAACTGTGACAGGTTGCATTATAGTCAGATACTGCATAAACAATTGCCTATAACCAGGCAATAATCTGTCCCATATCCGATTATGATATGTACAATATCATATGAAGAATCGAGTCTGCTATATTACAGTTAATAATGACTGGTGTTGACATCAAGGCAGCAGACAAATTCCTATCATGTGACAGGCCACTGCCTCACTTACTCAGCCACTCACTCACTCACTCATTTTATTATCATTGTGTGCCCGCCATGAAACATCCTGCAGCATTTTATAAGAGCCTATGAATGAAACTGAACACAATCTAGGCAGGCAGTGTGGCACAGTGGCTAAGCCAATGGAAATTAAACAAGGAGGCTACTGATTCAAGTCCTGCCTCTGCATCTCCATGAGACTCACTTACCCTGCCTGGGCTCCAAGTGTAAAATAATATCTGTGAACAGTTATAATGGTCAAAGTCTGATGCTGTACGTACAGTAAGTCAGCTTGGAAATAGGCCTCTGCCAAATACATGATGCCTGTAAGTATTTACCCCTTAATGTTTTCACATTTTATTGTTAAGCAACATTGACTCGCTGTGGATTTATTTTTTTGACACTGATCAACAGATAAAGACTCTTTAATATCAAAGTGGAAATGAATCGTTTCAAAGTGGTCTAAACAAATTACAAATATTAAAAACAAAATAAATAATGTAACACCCCTAAATCATAACTGACACAGCCCATTAATTATAATAATAATAATAATGCATTTATATAGCACTTTTTTCACTACTCAAAGCATTTCAGTGAGTGGGTAGCCACTAGTTGCACCAGGATGATGCAGCGGTAGCCATTTTCCACCAGTGCGCTTGGCACACATTAACTATTAGGTTTTGAAGTGATGAGAGAGAGACAGACAATTAGAGACAGAGGATGATTAGGGGGCCAGAATGTCCAGGCCATAGTGGGCAAATTAGCCTGGACATCAGATCACATCCTATTCTTTACAAAGGATGCCCAGGGAGCTTTTATGACCACAGAGAGTCAGGACCTCAATTTCACGTCTCATCCAAAGGACAGCACCATTTTTACAACACAGTGTCCCCATCACTGCGCTGGGGAATTGGGACTCACAGTCAGACCACAGGGTATGCGTCCCCTCTGGCCTCACCAACACCTCCTCCAGCAGCGACCCAAGCTTTTCCTAGATGGTCTCCCATCCAAGGACTGGCTGGGGTGGAACCTGCTTAGCTTCAAGCGGATGGCCTCTTCTGAAGTGCAGGTGGTATGGCTGATGGTTATGGTTTTAGAAGTCCCATAACACCAGTCTGCAAAATTACATTCATAAAGTGTTTTAGTTGTGATTATTTTTATTTACATTCATAAACACAGCAAAAAGTATAATTAGAATATTTCTATCACGTCAAATTTAAGTGCAAAATTTGAAAGATACTGGATTCAAATTAAACAAATTATCCAGTTTATTTAGTTCTGAAGTATTGTTTTAAATCAATGTAACATGAAAATATTATGTCAGGCTAACATTTTTAAGCATATATGTAAAGAAAACAACAATACATATTCATTAATTTCTAAATAAATTCTCTCATTTTTGTCATTTTTTAGTTTTTTCATTCCAGAACATTTTTTTGGTGGGCTATTGTCTATCCTTTTTCTGGTGCGTTCCTATGACTCATCCAGCAGTAGTCCGCCATCATACTAACATCCCAACATCCATCCCTGGTTCCTTCTTTCCATGCCTTTGATATCCTGATGGAATCTTTGCCCTGCTACTTGCTCACCGCTCTTTGATTTTCAGGGAAAACTTCCAAATGCGAATCCAAAAAGTGAACTTTGAGACTCATGTTGCAAACCCAATTTTTAAACTTAACTAAAATTCTTTGCCATTTTTTTTTTAAATTTGGATTTTTATTGTTACCTAAAAACTTACTCCTAAATTTCTTTTAGATGAATATAATAATAGCATAAAACAAGATGTAGACACGAAAAAGGGTTTGGGGCCCGTAAAATAAATTAAGTCAAAAAAGAAAATAATCTTTTTACAAAGATTGATGTCTTTTCAGACGGGAGTCCAATATTGAACTGACTCAGAAATGGCAGAATTGCTGGTCAAATGGGTTATGGGCAGGAAGGGGCGGGTCCAAGAGGGCAGACAATGGAAGGGGCATCATAGGTGCCATCAATCTCGCGTTCTGAAGAGAGAGGAAGAGACGAAGCAGTTGCACACAGTGCCAGTCCCTGGTCCCTTAAGCTGACTCCCAAGCGCATCCACGTGACAATAGTCTCCATCCTTCTGCATTGTGAATCTCTGCCGAATTTCTGCACTAGGCCACTTACATCAGTGCAGTAAATCAAGGATCCATTTTTCTTGAAAATGTTGCAAACTCTTATTCTCTTTTTCGGTACCAAGAGAAAGTTATGTCTGGGTGTAATTTGTTTTTATCTTTTATTCAGGACCACAGGAGCTCTGCTGCATCTTTGATCTCTTACTACATCATTAAGTTCATCCTAAGTGAATGGCTGTGGCTCATTGCTTGAATATTCTTCATCATCATTGATAATCAATTAATTATAGTGTGAAAACATTTATGAAAACAACTGTAATTGACAGATGAAAATGCATTTTATAAAAAATGTTAGGTAGTTTTCACTTTTGAATTCAATATCCAAAAACATATAAAGAATCACATGAAATAAAACAATTTATTTCAATCTATACCTGTTATTTTTGCAACAATTAAAGAAAGTAATTACATGTGTCTGTGGTGGGCTGGCGCCCTGCCCAGGGTTTGTTTCCTGCCTTGCACCCTGTGTTAGCTGGGATTGGCTCCAGCAGACCCCCGTGACCCTGTGTCTGCAACCAGGGGGGCCGTCCTCTAATGTTCCGGGGGAGGTAATGCTCTGGCCACACTTGCTCCCCCAGTGGCATCCAGGCTGGGCAAGGGTCCCAGCTGTCAACCACAGCACATATTGATATATTTATATACACATATTTATATTCACCTGCGGTGGGCTGGCACCCTGCCCAGGGTTTGTTTCCTGCCTTGCACCCTGTGTCGGCTGGGATTGGCTCCAGCAGACCCCGTGACCCTGTAGTTAAGACATAGCGGGTTGGATAATGGATGGATGGATGAATTACATGTGTTTGTAGACTGTACACCCTTTTTACAATGTCGTATCGTTAAAAACGGAGCCCAAATCGGCTTATGCTGGCTCAATATGCTACGGTACAGCCAGGCTTCTGTGTCTTTTCCTTTGTATTGTTCTTTATGTCATTTCTACAGTAATTTTGCTTTTTGCCCTCCCCCGCCATAACCTATCATCTATGGGGGAGGAGCCAAAGCTTTAGATTTGTCAAAAATTTTGATCTCCAGTTTTTGACAGATTTCGATATTTTAGGCTCCCTGATACCGAAAACATCTACATCTCGATGACGAGTGTGTGTTTGTGTGTGTCTGTGTGTCACAGTTTCTTGAGGATGGTCTGGAGCTAAAACAGTAGGATGGAAAAATAGCAAACTCGAAACTTAAGCCTGTTATGAGATGACAATGTGTTGATTAGTTTTTGAGCCAAATCATGCAAGGGAAAGAGGCACTCTTAAGGAACCCTCAAATACCGTAATTCTGCAATTAATTATGAATTGCTCTTGTCAATTGCTATCGTAATGGCTTATTTTATAATCAGGAATATCAGATCAGAGTGGTAAATAATTACTGAAATGCTGTCGAATAGCTCGGGTAACTTGGTTCCTAGGGTGCAAAGCCTACTGACTGCTCACATCCAAAGTTTTTTCATTTGTTTATTGTAATTATGTCATTTTTGTTTATAATATGTTTGCTTCTTATTTATTTTTTATATATTATTTATTACCAGTAACGGCATACTGCACGCAGTGCAGTGAATACACTTGACTTGAGCATTCATAGTTTCTTTTGTCTCTGTTTAGCATTCGTTTACTCATTCGTTTACTTACTGCGCTTGCTGCTTCCTGAGCAGCTCTTCTTTTCTTCACCTTAGTGGCCTGCTGCTTCTCTTCTTTCGTCTGCATTTTTTTGTGTTAAAACTGATTAAGTTAGTTTTTGTGTTGCGATTACTTAGTACGTGGGCGGCACGGTGGTGCAGTGGTAGCGCTGCTGCCTCGCAGTTAGGAGACCCGGGTTCGCTTCCCGGGTCCTCCCTGCGTGGAGTTTGCATGTTCTCCCCGTGTCTATGTGGGTTTCCTCCGGGCGCTCCGGTTTCCTCCCACAATCCAAAGACATGCAGGTTAGGTGGATTTGCGATTCTAAGTTGGCCCTAGTGTGTGTTTGTGTGTGACCTGCGGTGGGTTGGCTCCCTGCCCAGGATTGGTTCCTGCCTTGTGCCCTGTGTTGGCTGGGATTGGCTCCAGCAGACCCTCGTGACCCTGTATTCGGATTCAGCGGGTTAGAAAATGGATGGATTACTTAGTACGTTTTCTTTTATTTTTTAAAGGAAGCTGGCACTCTTCAATCTGCCTCAAGAATGATTAGTGAAGGTGATAGGGAATGAGAACGGTGCCCATACGCATACGCCACACGGACGCCCTGCTGTGCGTTGTCGAGAGTTGATTCTACAATAAAATAAAATAAAAATAAAAAGAATAATCAAAATCATCACCCCAAAAGTGGATAGTAGACATCATGTAGTATATTTGTACCAAATATCAGGTGAATAGGTCAAACGGTTTGCGAGCTACAGGTGATTTAAAATCCTGGACAGACAAACGAACAGCCACGGTAGCGTATTATATAGAAAGATTCTATGTATATATGTTTGTATTTAGCATTGAAGGTATGTTTTTAGCATTTATGCATTGTATTGTCTGTGCTAACATTCCTTGTACTTGTGGGTAGAACCCTAAGAGGCGGGGCCCCTTAATGATATTAATTAGTTTTGAAAATGTTGTGTATGTTATGTCTAATGCTACTTATAGTAGTTTAGAGCTGTGCTGAGGTGCTAGTGATTGTCAAAATATCTTTTCCATTTTTATATATGATTCTATAGCAATAGGCCAATAGAAGGCACTCATTTTTCCGTCTCTCTCTCCATATCTTAAATTCTTTCTAGTGGCCTATCAGGGTACAATGCGGAGAACATTTCCTTACCCGATTGGTATTTTTTTCATCTTCTGATCTTCTTATGCTCTTCACGTCTTCACAAATGTTGCTCGTTGCCTGCTTGTCTTTGGTAATCGTTGCTCTGCTTTGCCCTTCTCTTTCCAGCTTTCCCAAGAAACTTGAAAACACTCATCCCATTGTTACTCTGTTATGCTTTAATTTAATTTTGCACACAAGTCTGTGGTTATCATAAATCTTAAATCTTGCCCCTGGCTTAAAGGCACTATATGTATTTAGAGAGAGAGATGAACCCAGTGTCAGCTTGAGAGAACATTTCTTTTTCAATCACAAGACCTTTTCTAAAATAAGATTAATGATATGTGACTGCAATTTTACATTATCCAAATAAGATGGTAACCTAGCTGATTTAACTTGATGTTTTTAAAGACTTGCAAACAGAGTTACAGTGGATTCAGAAAGTATTCAGCCCCCTCACTTTCTGCACACTTTATTGTGTTGAAGACTTCATTTTTAAATGGACAGATTTACCATTTTTACCCATCAATGTACACTCAGTAAATCCTCATAATGACAAAGCGAAAACATTTTTTTCAGAAAGATGTGCAAATTTATTAAAAATC
This sequence comes from Polypterus senegalus, assembly GCF_016835505.1. NCBI lineage: Eukaryota > Metazoa > Chordata > Cladistia > Polypteriformes > Polypteridae > Polypterus > Polypterus senegalus. The sequence continues at coordinate 29,908,773 of NC_053163.1, forward strand.
CAAAACTGTAATCTCAGACCTTTAATTCAGTTCTTTGTAGAAGCCCCTTTGACAGCAATTTGAGTCTTCTCAGGTACAGTGGTGTGAAAAACTATTTGCCCCCTTCCTGATTTCTTATTCTTTTGCATGTTTGTCACACAAAATCTTTCTGATCATCAAACACATTTAACCATTAGTCAAATATAACACAAGTAAACACAAAATGCAGTTTTTAAATGATGGTTTTTATTATTTAGGGAGAAAAAAAAATCCAAACCTACATGGCCTTGTGTGAAAAAGTAATTGCCCCCTTGTTAAAAAATAACCTAATTGTGGTGTATCACACCTGAGTTCAATTTCCGTAGCCACCCCCAGGCCTGATTACTGCCACACCTGTTTCAATCAAGAAATCCCTTAAATAGGAGCTCCCTGACACAGAGAAGTAGACCAAAAGCACCTCAAAAGCTAGACATCATGCCAAGATCCAAAGAAATTCAGGAACAAATGAGAACAGAAGTAATTGAGATCTATCAGTCTGATAAAGGTTATAAAGCCATTTCTAAAGCTTTGGGACTCCAGCGAACCACAGTGAGGGCCATTATCCACAAAAGGCAAAAACATGGAACAGTGGTGAACCTTCCCAGGAGTGGCCGGCCGACCAAAATTACCCCAAGAGCGCAGAGACGACTCATCCGAGAGGTCACAAAAGACCCCAGGACAACGTCTAAAGAACTGCAGGCCTCACTTGCCTCAATTAAGGTCAGTGTTCACAACTCCACCTTAAGAAAGAGACTGGGCAAAAACGGCCTGCATGGCAGATTTCCAAGACGCAAACCACTGTTAAACAAAAAGAACATCAGGACTCGTCTCAATTTTGCTAAGAAACATCTCAATAATTGCGAAGACTTTTGGGAAAATACCTTGTGGACTGATGAGACAAAAGTTGAACTTTTTGAAAGGCAAATGTCCCGTTACATCTGGCGTAAAAGGAACACAGCATTTCAGAAAAAAAACATCATACCAGCAGTAAAATATGGTGGTGGTAGTGTGATGGTCTGGGGTTGTTTTGCTGCTTCAGGACCTGGAAGGCTTGCTGTGATAGATGGAACCATGAATTCTACTGTCTACCAAAAAATCCTGAAGGAGAATGTCCGGCTATCTGTTCGTCAACTCAAGCTGAAGCGATCTTGGGTGCTGCAAAAGGACAATGACCCAAAACACACCAGCAAATCCACCTCTGAATGGCTGAAGAAAAACAAAATGAAGACTTTGGAGTGGCCTAGTCAAAGTCCTGACCTGAATCCAATTGAGATGCTATGGCATGACCTTAAAAAGGCGGTTCATGCTAGAAAACCCTCAAATAAAGCTGAATTACAACAATTCTGCAAAGATGAGTGGGCCAAAATTCCTCCAGAGCGCTGTAAAAGACTCATTGCAATTTATCGCAAACGCTTGATTGCAGTTATTGCTGCTAAGGGTGGCCCAACCAGTTGTTAGGTTCAGGGGGTAATTACTTTTTCACACAGGGCCATGTAGGTTTGGATTTTCTTTCTCCCTAAATAATAAAAACCATCATTTAAAAACTGCATTTTGTGTTTACTTGTGTTATATTTGACTAATGGTTAAATGTGTTTGATGATCAGAAACATTTTGTGTGACAAACATGAAAAAGAATAAGAAATCAGGAAGGGGGCAAATAGTTTTTCACACCACTGTAAGTCCGTACAAGTTTTGCACACCTGGATTAGTGCGGTTTATCCCATTCTTCCTGACAGACCCTCTCAAGCTCCATTAGATTGGATGGGAAGCATCTGTAAACTGCCACATATTGTCTATGGGGTTAAAGTCTGGGCTTTGGCTGGACAACTCAAGGACATTCAGAGTGTTGCCCTGAAGCCACCCCAGTGTTGTCTTAGCTGTATGCTGCAGGTCATTGTCGTGTTAGAAGGTGAACCATCACCCCAGTCTGAGGTCACACGCACTTTGGATCGGGTTTTCTTCAATGACCCCTCTGTATTCATCTGCATTCATCCTTTCCTAAGTTCTGAGCAGACATCCTGTCCCTGCCACTGAAAAGTGCCCTAATAGCACGATGATGCAGCCACCAGGCTTCACTGTAATGATGGTATTAGGCAGTTGATGAGCAGTGTTCCTGTATGTTGAGCCAAAGCATGCTGGGACACTTGATGAGGTGCCTGCCCAGGCTAGTACTGAACTGGAGCTTCTGCATTGCTTTTGATTCCTGTTTGTTTTCTTGCTTCATTAAAAGTTCTGTCTCTAGATTGTGATTCCTGGATTTGTTCACCTTAAGCCAATCACCCGTTACATGACTTCTACTCAGAGGGGATGTCAACCTTGATGACTGGCGTTACTCATCTCATTACCTGAGGATGTCATATTACTTGACTAGTTATTGCAGGGCATGACAAATTAGATGACTCCATGACGACTTTCCAACACATTTCACGTTATCATTTGATCACCTCTCTATGCGACAGCTAATAACGTGCCTGACGCTGTTATGAAGGCTGTATAGGTATGGCGAGTTCATCTGCAATCTTTGTCCTTTCTTTTCTTTTATACATCCAGCTGTGGCATTTTAAATCTGAGACATCAGGCGGATGAGCCTCAAGGTTCAAAACATCCTTATTCCTTATTCCTCATTATTGCATTTTATGAATTGTAATTCTTTCTGGGTAAACCCTCATTGGTTCTCAACTCTTGAACATACAGAGCCCTTACAACTTAAGACACAATCAAACCTGTTCTGAGCTGGACATTTCAAACTACACCGCCTGTGGTCATGGGAGTGAGTCGCGGATGCCGCTGACTTCATCTGATGTGCTGAGATTATGTCTTAATAAAGTCTGAAAATGACAACTGAAATATCACTGGAAGAGTCATTTATCCCTCATCCATGAATGACATTTTTATAACGTTTCCATGAATGGGGGGTCTTGCAGACCATTTTAAACTGCTTAAATCTGCCTAAAAAGCAATACAATAACTTCAGAAAATTTTATTACCTCTGAAATGAAGGAAATATGATGTAAATTTTCAATAGTTTACATGTTACTTTTGTAATAGTAATGCGTGTTCAGTGTTCACCAAATCATATAAAATACAGTCATAGCAGCACTAAAACAAGACGTCAGTTACTCATCTGATTCGCTTACAGAACAGTCACTCAGAATCTGCCTCAACTTCAACTTGTTTGCAGGCCAGACAAACCAAGGAACGCTCTGAACGTTCCTGGCAAACCGGAAGTTTGCACTGGGAGCAAGCGGCCTTCATCTTTCTCTCCTTTGCCCTTAGGCACATGTGACAGCGTTGCTTCTTAGCTACATTTGCTGCATCTCCAAAGGACTTCAAAGAGCCTGCAGGATTCTGGAAAAAAGTCTTGTGGGCAGGTAAGACAAAGATGAACCTGCATGAGAGTGATGGTGAGAGCAGAGTGTGGAGATGAATAGGAACTGCGCAAAATCCAAAGTAGAGCACACTCCTCATCTGTTAATCATGGTGCTGGAGGTGTTATGGCTTGGGCATGTATGGCTGCCACAGGTCCTGGCACACTTCTCTTCATTGATGATGGAATTGCTGATGGCATGAATTCTGCGGTCTAGAGAAACATCTCATCTGTTCAAGTTCCAGTAAATGGCTCCAAACTCAAGGATGACACTTAATCCTTCAGCAAGCTAATGATCCCAAACATACTGCTAAGGCACCAAAGCTAAAAAATGGAATGGCCAGTCATTCGATTTAAATCCAATTGAGCAGGCCTTCCATATACCGATGAGAAAACTTAAGGGGACAAGCCCCCGAAACAAACAGGAGCTGAAGATGGCTGTATTAGAGGCTTGGTAGAGCATCACCAGAGAAGATCCTCAGCACCTGGTGATGTCTACGAATTGCAGACTTCAAGTAGTCATTGCTTTACAGACTGTCTGCTTTTATAGACCTGCCATTGCTATGTCCAAAACATTTTGGTGCCTTGAAATGGGGGGACCATGTAGAAAAAGTGTTGTCATTTCTGCATGCTCTGACCGAAATGTATGCAAATACCCTTAAATGAAAGTCTGCAATGTGAACTTTAATCACATCTGAATTGTTTAATTTATAATTTTAAATTTTGGAGCAAAGGAGTAAATCAAGGAGAAATATATTTTAGTTCCAAACATTATGGAGGGCACAATATTGCCCAAAAATAGTTTTAAACACAATGTGCTCCGGAAAGTCATATTATTTTATGGATGACTCTTCTTTTTTATGTCCAATTTAGCTTGATTTAGAAAGAAAAATTGCAAAAAAAAAAATCACATAAAATAAGAATAAAAAAGTGAGAAAGAAAAAACTCAAAGATGCAAAGAAAATCTCAAAAACCACTGCAAGACAGCAACAATGCATGACAAAATAGGCATGATGAGTGGCACAGAGGATCACGCTGTTCCATTTAAGAAGAAAGGATACATACTGCGCCAATATGAACTTTTGTCATTTTCTTTTCTTTTTTAAGCTCATCCACCATCAGTCTACATAAAGCTGAAGTTGGGTAAGATGTATTGTATGGATTTTGAAGTTTACAAATTGCTTTGGGAAAAGGCTTCTGATAAATACTGAATCATAATAATATAACAGGTGCCAGCACATTCTGTCATTTCTGCCTTCTTTGCAATAACTGCTGCATTAGCATAGCTCTGATATTAAAAGAGTTTTATTTTAATAATGAATTTAATTTAAAAAGCAGAATGTGTATACAATTGCTGCAGACCTTTCAAAATCATGCTTTGGCACCACACCCACCACTTTCTGTCTAATGTTCTTATAATGGCCTACACTACAAACCAAATAATACTGACTGAAGCGTAATGGTGAATATGAGGTATGATGGAAAGCAGGGTGTCAGCGAGACCCAAACCCCAACATGAACACACTAAGAGTCCTGGGTTCAGATAACAGTGCGTTTATTACACACGCTCCTCAAGAAAATCAACAAAAATGGAACTCAAGCACAGGTTTATCTCTCTTTTCACAATAATCTGTCCTCCTTCCAACTCTTCTCACCACCGCACTGCCTTCCTCCAGCTGAGTGTTGCTCTCTGTCCTCCCAGCTCAGACTCACCTGAACAAGGGAGTGCAGTCTCTTTTATTGACGACCCAGGAGTGCTTCCGGTGCCAGGGTGACTGCCTGATGGAAGTACTTCCAGGTTATATGGAAGCCCTATTGTAGGGAGCACATCTCCCTGCAGCACCCCTTGCAGCACCCATAGAATCCAGCAGGGCTGTGTTGTGGGACTACACTTCCCAGCATGCCCTACTGGTTCCATACTGGGCACTGATATCCAGGGCAGCTGCCATCTAGAGTCCTGGGGGAATAAAGAGTCCCCAGTGACGTCTTCTTCTGGTGGGCTGTCTGTCCATCTTCTCTGGCCAACACTTCTGGGTTTGGCTCCTTCCTCTCTCCTGGTTGGGATGTCCATTTGTCTGTTTGGACTGTCCCATCCGGGTAAGGAGCCATCCCCTTATCTGGTCAGGATGCCCTCCAACCCCTGTGGCATTTACAGTGGACTTGTGGCTGTTCCACAAAATATGGATGACTGAGGAGATGCTGAAAGATTGGAAATGTGGTAACATCCATCATCAAACTGCCTTTGAAAGGAAACTTGAGAAATTGTAAGAACTGGAGGGGCATCTCTCTAATATCAATTCCTGGAAAGCTATTTAACAGAATCCTGCTTGGGAAAATGAAGGTAGAATTTGATAGACATCTTAGAGATGAACAAACAAGATTTAGAAGAGGGAGATTGTGTGCAGACCATATAGCAGCACTACGAATGATCGTTGAATAATCATTGGAAAAGAACTTGCAATTCCAATGTACCTGTACTTGTACCTAGGTTTTATTATAGATGGAAAAAGCATTTAACAATATAGATATACCATCACTCTAGAAATTATTATAACATCTTTGAATTGCAGAGTAAATCATTAAATTAATACAATAAGCAGCCCTCAACATATCTAGCAATCCATAACAGTACTGTCACAGAATCCTTAAGCATACAGATGGGGGTAAGATGGGGATGTTCGGTATCACCATTTCTATTTCTTATTGCAATAGACATGACAAGAGCAAGAGTAAGCCACGAAACAGGTGTTCAATGGTCGCTCATTCACCCGTTACAAGGCATTGACTTTGCTGATGACATTGACCTCTTATCGCATGGAAAAAAATATGGAGACACTAGACCAGTTAGCAGAAAAACTTTGACATATCAATACTGACAATATTAAACTGAGAGGAGATGATCTAGAAGATGTTCAACAGTTAACACTCTTAGTCAACAAAGTCAACAACCAGGGAGGTATAGACCAAGATATTAGCACCATAACTTGAAAGGGCCGCAGCAGTTTTTTAAATTATTCAACCACTATGGAGATCACAGGCGGCCTCACTGAAGACCAAACTATGAATATTTAACACCAAAGTGAAATTTGTTCTGTAGTTTGCCAACAAGACCTGCCGCACCGCCAAGACGTCTGCACACAAACTGCTTGTGTTTATGGAACCGGTGTCTGTGGTAGATGCTCAACATCAAATGGTGTGATAAAACAAAAAATGATAAAATATGGAGAAAAAACAGACAAGAAACAGTTGACAACCAGATCAAGAGGTGAAGGTGGAGATAGGTCGGCCATGCTATGTGAAAATCGATAAGAAACATCACATGCCAAGCTCTGAGATTGGAAGCTTCAGGTAAAATGGAAAAGGAGTCAATCAAGAACCACAGGGAAACGAGAAACACTTGCAACAAGCAGGGTACACATACAACCAGCTAGAAGTGTGTCCCGGGACAAGGACAAGTGTCAATCCTTTATTGCCAACCTATTCTTCGTATGAGGTGTAAAGGAATAAGAACAAGCTAATGAGCTGGGGGCCTCATATATCACAGCTTGTAGGGATGTGAGCTTGAGAATAAGCATCCACCAGAAATAAAGAAAAATATGTACACCAACAAAAAAATTAGAATTATAAAACATGGCGTAAGCAACATTTCTCTGCAATTTACCCTTTATAAATCGCAATCACCTTTTAAACATGTGTATGTGAATGCGCCTCGAACATTGCCCTGAAACATCCAATATAGAGCATCATAATATGAATGCAGTTGCACTGCTGGTGATCTTCATTGGCTGGAAGAGCAGCCTCGTTCCTGATGCATAAAGACCCCGCCACCTGCATTCAGGAGTGTCTGGCTGTATTCTGCAACCGAGGGTGCAAGATCATGCTGGCCATTATACTTCCTCTCATCTGTGTTATGCAGGGTCCGGGAAAGGCGTATGATGTTAACATCTGAGCAGGTAGCTGCTATCACCTGGCACATGTAGTGACATGATTGTTGTTAAAATGAATAGTACAGGCCATAAGAAGCACTGAGGGTTCAGCTAGTTACCTTACCAAAAAGTCATTCACCACGTACAGCACTGTCACATCTGCCAAAGCTACTTTGTCTCAAAATAGATGAATCACACGTTGACGAAGATCACTGAGACAGCCACATTACAGATGACTTGTGCGTTATGGAATGTCACTACTTACAGCTAATAAAAGCAGCTTCATTCTTGAAGAATGCCCTTATTACAATATGAGCGCAGTAAATTGCTCCGATTACACTGGGAGAACAGGACTCTGCTGCAAATTGCCTTTTTATTTTGGCAAAAATATGCTTTGTTTTATGTATACCAGCACCATACAAAAATGGGATGTAGTGCCTCTCTGGTCTTTCCATGGCTTCCAGCATAGCGACATTATGGAGTGAAGCTTGACTGAGATATTTCTGACCTGTCAGCCAGTTCCCTGAGAAGTGACACCAAGTAGTCGATATAAACTGACAAAAAAATCAAAAACCGCTCTTCTGCACAAATGTACAACATTGGCCCTCTTAAAAGAGAACTGAAATACGGTCTGTACATCATACTCATCACTTCTGGTGTGAAATACCAGTACAGTACGTCTGTCACATCATCATAATAATGGCACAGTGATAAGAAGTATTATGCATGTGAGGCAGCATTTAGTTGGTTTAGTGGCACTTCTCTGCTTGATCAAGAGCGTCATCATTTCCCAGCTTCTCTGAAATGTTGCACACTCAAGAGTCAGAGTTGTAGTAATTATATCCGCACATCTTCTTGTTTAAATCCTGACATTGGACGGGAAGTGCAAATTTTGAGCTTCTTTTTGTGCATACGCAAGCTGTATAAATGAGGCGCCAGGACAGGAAACATTAAAGGTACAGAACCCAACACCACTACTGATTTGGTGTATGAGCCTCACTAACACTGTCACTCAGATAGCTGCAATGAAACTTTCAAATGTGCATTTTTATAATTTAGCAAATAATGTAAAGCACTATAGAATATTGTTCATCAAACAAGGTACTAAATAGAGCAAGATACCGACATATTTATGAATTGATTAAAAAAAAACAATCCCTATGGAGTGCAAAAAAAAAAAATGGACAGGCAAGCCTTATTTGGAGATGCCATGAAGTGTGGTTAGGTTTAGGTTTAGGTTTAGGCAGACATTATTATCTCTGAGGTAAAGCACTTTTATTGTGTTATATCACTGAGTTGTTTTCAGGTCCAAAGCTTGCATTTTTATTTCACATGTTACACAATATATTAAACAGGCACATTTATCTGTAAAAAAGAATATAACTTTTTATTTAGTGTCAGAAGAGTTAATAGAGTATGCTACAGTTCTATTTTTTTCAGTAAGACTAATATTTACAGATGTCAAAGTCATAGAAGAAATAAGTTTGAAAAGGCTAAGAAATTAACAAAACAGTTCCCAATTTTTTTTTTTTTTTTAAGATACAAGCTGGTTGATAAGCAGAACTTGTTAAAAGTAATATTGTTTTTTCTTTCCAAGAAAAATATAAATAATATTTCTTCAATATATTTATAATTATCATAACAATAATAGTCATAAAAGCAGGGTGTTGACAACTTGTAAGACAAGTAAAAGAACAAAGAGAGAGACAGCATTCAATGTATTTACTGGAGTATCCCAGAAAACAGATTGTGCTGTGTGTACTTGTTGATTTTAGCCTCCAGGTGGTGCTACACAATGACTTACGTGTTAAAAAACATGATGCTCAAAACAGATTAGGAATAACAGCAATAAAAGAAGAAAATCACATTTTTGGTAATATTTCTTTTGTTCAGAGTTGAAGAGTCTACAGCTCTTCGAACCAATTCCATTAAATAATCAATGTATTGTTTGCTTTTTATAGATTTTTTGATCCCTATAATTCAGGCAATTTAAAAATAATTCTGTCTGTTTCATATAATAAATGTCTGAATATTCAAAGAAAAACCTTCTGACCCCACTAAAGCAGATCCCATACAAGCCTCTTCCTTAAATGCCTTGTTAACTGGACCATAATGCTACGTACAATTAATGAGATGCTAATCACATTGTCATAGCACATTAAAATTAGACTTCTGCGCTCTTTTGTTATTTTGAATTTTACTTTGTTGTACTCATAGTAGGATTTTTTTTTTAAATCTTCTTTATTTTTACAGTGGAAAAAAGTATACTTGCCTTTCCTCATAGAAGTGTTCTAAAGGATTGCAGCTTAGCAGTACAATATATGTATATGATAATTATATACAGTATATATATATATATATATATATATATATATATATATATATAAAAAGAAGGATCAAAGTTTTGATGCTTAACCTGAAAGGATTATTCCACAGAGCCAATTTTATAAGTGCACAAAGATGACCTCCTTCATAATAAAATATGTGCGACTACACAATTAAAATTTCTACTATCATTCAGTCATTCAGTTCATGACTCCATTCATTCATTGCTTTGTTAATTTGTACCAGGACCAGTTCCCTTTACATGCCATAATCAAGAGGTTTCAGAAGGTCTCTCAAGAAGGTCTCTGGCCTGGGTCTGGCCATGGCTTTCATATGGATGACTGTTGAGAATGTTGGCTCTATTGAGCTGAATTGCAATTGAGAAATGATGGTGCTTGAGATAGCAGGCACTACAGGGATTAGTTATGGATCAAGTAAATTTACTCTTCATGAATAATTCAACTTCAGAATGGTCTGTATACCTTGGTGACCCAGAATGTTGACTGCTTCCTATATGTTAAGGAGACTCTAAAGCTAATGAAAGTGGGCTGGAGGAAATTTAAGTAAGAGTTTCACAAATGTGAATGAAACGCTGTGTCTATGAGACTAAATTAGATCTGAGCAAATAACGACCGTGAAATCAACCCATCTGGAATGCTTCCACATAGGCACCAATGCGATCAGAAAGCACGTTGGTTGCTCTCAGAAAAAGGAACAATCTCACTATATTTTGGAAATATGAAAAAGTGTTGGAAAGTCATCATGGAGTTTATTCATTTGTCATGCCCTGCGATGTCCAGTTATGTAATCTGACATATTCAGATGAGAAAATCAGCACCTGTACTCATCAAGTTTGTCTTTCAATCTGACTAGAAGTTGTGTAATGTGCCACCAGCTTTAAGAAACCATAAATTCATAGAGATGTCGCACCCACTGTTCCTGGTCCTGGGTCTGTGCTACCTCCCTGCGATGAGACGTCAAGTTAATTAGTGAAGAACGGTTGCATAAGCAAGACAAAATATTTTATGTGAGTGGATAAAACATCTTTGTGAACGTTACAACAAATGTATTAGTTGTCGCAGGGATTAAATTGAATAAAATGTAAGCTTTTTTGGTTTTACAGGTATTTTTCTACATAGGTCTGGCTCAAAAGTAATTGATCACATCTCATGTATATAGACGAGCATACATACACAAATATATATATATATATATACTGTATATGCGTTCATGTACAGAATATATACAAAATAATATATATGTAGTTATGTGTGCATGTGTGTCTATATATATACTGTATATATATATATATATATATACATATACTGTATATATATATATATATATATATATATATACACAGACACACATATAATTACATATGTAACCTAAATATGTGTAAATATAGCATTTACAGTCACCGTGGTAAACTTGTTAAATCTAATTATCTTTTGTAATCTTGATATCAAAATTTACAGCATATTTGTGGGTCTAAAATATGTTTAGACAAGTAGTACTTTGAACTTGTTTTTTAAGCAATTTTTTTAATATACTGTATATTCTTTTTAATTAAAAAAACCATTGTTGCCACCTGCAGCTGTTTTATAGCGCTGTGCGTGAATTCCAGCTTCCGCACCTGTCTGTTCATGGAATCTTGCTTAGACTTCATAACTGTAGACTGGGATGAGTGTCTAAACTATTACTCTATATAAATATTATTCCCCATATACACCTCTTAGCACACATGTCACAAAATAAAAAATAACGCACACACACACACACACCAAGAAGATAAAACTCAACTTTTTCATGATATGGCAACACTAAGTAAAAGGAGAAAAAAAAAATATCCATATTTACAAGAGGAAAACACACAAAAGGAAGTGGTGTAGACTTTCAGTGTCAAGCAGAAATATATATAGGCTGTACTCTCATTTACATTAAACAACTCCTTCATTTTGGTTAATTAAAATATGCAATAGTTACATTTATTGTTATTATTATTAATTAGATTTAAATTGCTGAGTTGATTTTAAGAAATTGAATATGATGCATGTCCAGAATATATAAACTTAGACTCTTTTTTTCCCCAGTTAAAGATTGTGAGCTTGAACTTTTTAGTCGGAGCCCCCTACTCCAAGGCTTCATAACTTGGGAACTGCATGGACGTCTGGGGCTCCTGCTGTCCTATCGGTGGACTGGAATTGCATACATCACTTAAAAACTTAATATCATTGAAAGAAACAAAAAGGACAATGTTGTGGCCCTTTCTTGAGTTTAAAAAACGAAACTGACCACCTTTGCCAATAATTGCTGACAAGGACGCGTAAATAAAAACACAAGTGTTCTCTTGACTGACATCGTTTTTTCTGCAGTGGCATCATTGCACAGTATTGCTTCCCGGCGCTTTCTCTCTCTCCTCAACTGTGATCTTTTTTTTTGTCTGTCTTACTTTTTTACTTTGATCAGCTTTCATTCACCTCTGCGACATCTGGACCCATTTTATTTCAACAAATATCCAATCTGTCCGAGGCACCTGCGTCCACTGCTTTCTGCTAGTCCCACTTATTGATCCAGGCAAACCACTAATTAGAAGAGCATTTCCATGGATTTGGCAAAAATATCATATGGCAGTTTTGGGCACCTCTCTTGTTAGGACTGGTCCACAGCAAATAATCATTCAGGGCAAACATCTTTCTGCCTTCTTCCATTCTGCCTCCTCCTCTTCACTGTTGACATATTCCTCTTTGGACATTTGGAATTAACTATTAAAATGAGGAAATGACAGTCTTTTCAATTTCCAATTAAACACTGAAATCCTTTATTGGGAGCAAATTCATATTTCCAGTCTTTCGTCGATGCTTGGATAATCGCATCTTCAGATGGTTATCTGCCTTGTCATTCAGCTAGCCTTTCTCAGAAAACCGCTTCGAGATCAGGATGAAACCAATAAGACTACAGCAGCACCCAGACATTGTTTGCCAAAGGGAACAGGCTAGATCTGGCTCAACTGGCTCTTCTGTCTAGCACAACATGTTTACTGTAAGATTAAATTCCCATTTGAATCCGAGTTTAACAGGTTCATCGACATTAACCTGCAGTGAAGTGTTTAGTCATTTATTTTTCTTCTTTAACATGCAGGCCTACCTTGAGTCCAATAAACTTTATGTGAAATATCTGGGATGTAGCAACACTATTGGTTAGTAATGATGCCTTGTTTTGCTTTGAAAATATGGGAAAATAACAGAACAAATACTCAGTAGCCACATTGTTGGTGGCTTATTGCAAAATGTCATCAAATAGTTCCTTACACAATGCCCACCATGAAGAGCTACAACGGCTATTTCTTCTCTCATGGCCTGGACAGGGTAGTGTAGACTGGCTGTTCCCAATGAGTTGGGCTATGAGACTGTGGGACGGTGGATGGGTCAGTGATTGCAGTGTACAAAGGCCGCTGAGAGGGACCCATGTAAGAAAAGGCTGAGTAGATGCTGGACGGTTGACTTGAATGACCGTAGTAGGAGCCAGACGGCTGATGGTCAGAGTATTCAAACTGAGGTCGGGAAGTGAGAGCAGGAAAGGCAGAGCTGTAGTGTGGCAGGCTCAAGGAGGTATAAGTGAGCTGAGATCCTGCTGCCTGCTCTGAAAAGTGCCCACCTGCTGCAACTCCTTCACTTTTCACCTGTGCTTTGGTGCCTTCACTTGATGCCCCTGCACTCGCTTGCACCACAGCTTGTGCTACGTGATGATGTTGTTTGGAGAGCCAGGTTGCTGAGTGTCCACTTGCAGCTGCCAGGGCACTGCTAATGCCATACCCTGCTGCCACTGCATATGATGAACCCCCTGCTTGTCCAGCAGGATGGCCATTGGGAGGCAAATACTGGTCAAATTCATTTACATCAAAAGGCTCCATGTTGGATATGACTTCATGGCTGATGTCCCCAATATCCATGTTGCCAAAATCAATATGTGGCTTTCCACTGCTGTTTGTGCTGCCACCTTCATTGCCAACTGCCAGACTGCGTCCACCCTCTCTCTTGCTCTCTGAAGATTTGCCCGACTGGAGCTCAGTTTTTGGTGTTGTGGGAGGTGTTGGAGGTCCATGACTCTGGCCTAAGAGAAAAAAAAAATACACACATGATCTAAGCATGTAGACATTGTTTTGTTGTTGTAGGATCCAAGGGTGACCCCATTATCCTGTTTATCATGTAGACCTTAACAGAAGATCTCAAATCCCATTCTCCTCGCCATGTGTATTGCTGTGGGCTCACACCATGATGCATCTCATTTCACAGAATTGCACTGTGATAACCTACTGGTAGTCAACCACAAACACACAATGTCTGGTGCAGAAGTGGTTACTTTGTAGCACAGCATTATCTAAATGGAGAGCTCATCTAGTCAGCTGTGCATAGACAGACTCTGAACACTGTGAATGGAACATTTCCTAGGAATACCAGCTAATCTCTCTCTCAGTCAGCTCCCACCTTTTCTGCACCACACTGCCACTACACTCCACTCATTCGCAGTACAATTGATTCACCCCAGAAAGCATCTCAATTTATGATTCATGCTGTGGTAACTTCTGGTGACCAGCCATGAATCCACACCATCAAGCTCAGAAGAATTCTCCTTGCAGTGAAATGGAGAGCTCATTTAGTCAGCCTCACAGAGACCAATGTGAGCGGAGTGCTTCCTGGTGATTTCACCTGATCTATCTCTTCTTTAGCTCCCTACCTTTTCTGTACCTTGTCACCACTACAATCCACCAGTAGTTCACCACAGTGCAAATCTAGGAGCTGAGAAGCTTTGTGGTGTGAGTACACCGCGATTGACTTGACGACTAGGGTGGGATTTGCACTATGGACGGGTGGAGTGTAGTGGTGACTCTGTACAGAAAAGGTGGGGAGTGACTGAGAATTCGACTGCTAACACCAGGAAGCGCTTTGCTCAAAGTGTTCAGAGATGGTCCCTGTGTGGCTAAATTAAGGAGCACTCCATTTAACTCACCCTGCAAGGAGAACACTTCTGAACCAGGTGATATGGGTTCACAGCTGGCTACTGGCAGCTACCATAGTGCAAATCTTTCAACTGAGATGACTTGTGGTGCGATTAGATGACAATTCACTCATGGTGTGAGTCCATGGCAATCCAAACACTTTCACTTACTTATCTATGCCAGCAAGTGAACATGAAGGCCCTTTAGGAAAAGAGGAAAGAGCAACCAAGGACAATATTGTGCCGTCTTAGGGGTGTATCAGCACCCCCAAACCCCAGACACAATTGTAGCACAACAGTCCAAGTTCAATTAAAGTGTTTTAATGGCAACAATACTTTCTGTACAAAACTTTTTTTCTCTGATCCACTCCCTCATCCACATCCGACTCCAACTCTGACTGCTGAGTCGAGTTTAAGGCTAGCTTTTAAGTTCAGATCTGGGAGTAGTTCTAGGGCTCAATCTGTTACCCCTAGGAAGCACCTCCAGATCTGGCAGGACCCCATCGGTCCTTGTGTCATCAATATTCCACAGCGCCCCCTTGTTGCCCCCACAGAACCCAGCAAGACCATCCCCTCGGACTACAACTCCCATGCTGCTATGTGGGTGTCCATGCTGGGGCCTTCCAGACAGGTGCTGCCACCTGGTGTATTGGGAAACACATTGCCCATAGCAGGCAGTCATCAACTGTCTTGCTGTTCCCGGTACACAAGCCTAATCGGTGTGTCCTTCCTGGGTTGCTGGAAAGCCAACCCTGGTGTAACTGTTGCTGCAGAATCTTTCTGTGCTTCTTTCCTGGTATAGCAGGGCAATATCACTGCTCTCCAACTGCTCTTTTTTTCCCATGGTCTCATGGCCAGTTAAGGGAGCTGGATACCTGTTGGTCCCTCACAATGTGTATTTTAAAGCAACAACAGATGATCATATCCTAACCCCAGTCCTACCACCTGAAACCATTTTATAGTGCATGAAGTTCACATGGTAGGCCATACCTCATCCACCCGTTCTCCAAGGAAAAAGCAAATAGCGTATGTATGTACTGATACTCGAAATAATTCATTGAAAGATATAGGCATCATTTCACATTAAGTGCATTGATGAAATCATACTTATTTTTTAATTACCGCCACAGTGAAACTTTTTATTGTGTTCTTTGTGAAATAGTTGAGATGGAGCTTTAGTCAATTGGGTGCTTCAGCCCCTTTTGGTGTCAGTTTTTCATTAAAAGCTGTACACTATGGGCTCCAGCAGCTCTGAGGTTTCTAACTGGGAATATTTGAAGATTTGTAATTAGAACATTAGAAAAAGTTTGATGAGAACAGACTGTTTACACCAACAAAGCTTGTTAATCAGGTCCACCTAATGTCTCTAAAATGACATCAAGCCAATTTTTACACATCATTAAATCGCCACTGTCTATCACATTACTTGGTAATTTATAATTTAGGAAAATAAGATTAATATCAATAATGTAAAAATTGGTGCTCATATGGTATACGGGCATAAGCATTTTCTTAGGCTAATTTAAAGGTAGCAACACTGTTGCAAATACTATAAGAGTAGAAGTAGAGTTGCTCCTGTCAGCATGAAAGCAGCAGAGTAGTGACATCATATGGAAACTAACACAATATTGGATTCTAGTGCTGGCTCAGTGGAAAACAAAAAGGGGTCCTCTGTGAGTTAAATGTATCATGGTGCTGTGTTGGAATATTTTCAATGCTTAATTTCTTTGAAAATACATGCATTAATGTTTATGTTCATTTGCTGTTGCTATCTTGATGGCTTCATACTCTTTCACATTTCTTTCTCATTGCAGTGTGTCACTGTGTACATATCACTTGTATAGGGTGGTCGAGATCTAATTATGCAATTTTCATTACGTTATAACTTATTAAGTTTATTACATAGGAAATCACCCGAAAAATCCCAGACTATCGAGAAGTGTGTGAACTGACAACATGAAGAATCATCTTCGCGCCGAACTGGAGTCGTCCCCACATAAATCAATGTCATCCAGACGATCTGGATCTTCATAATTAGATCTGGACCACCCTGCATTAGATGCAGCCTATTTAAGAGCCAACAATTGCCACAACTCTCTGTACTTCACTTAAAACTTATTGAACAATGGCTTTTTCTGAGAATGTCATGTTGCTGACCAAACATTTGTAAGTGTCATGAAGGAAGGAGAGGTATCTTGACCGGGATGGAGGATAAAATTTTGCCCGGCTAGGAGTCTATAATGGATGGATTGAGCAGACATTTTTTCTCCAGCTGTCTGGAGTTTTTTTGTTTTTTCTGTCCCCCCTGGCCATTGAACCTTACTCTTATTCGATGTTAATGTTGATTTATTTTGTTTTATAATTGTGTCTTTCATTTTTCTATTCTTTAATATGTAAAGCACTTTGAGCTACTGTTTGTATGAAAATGTGCTATATAAATAAATGTTGTTGTTGTTGTTGTTGACATGGTTGCTGAGAGCATTTAGTTCCCCTACACGGCAGATGGCAGTGCTGTTCAGGACTGAACCCATTTAGGACACCTGCAAGGCATTCTGGGAATTGGAGTTCAGAAACATAGCCCTGTCAGGGTGCTAGGGTGTACTGTCGATTGTCCTGGTTTCCAAATAACCTGGAAGTGCACCAGATAACTTGTGCGTGACACCAGAAAATGTTCCAGGGTCTAGTTCAAAACAAGCTTGAGGACCTGCCTTGGAGAGTCAGAGATGGAGGCAGTGGACAACACTCATGGAGGAAGGAAGAAGGGAGAAAATCAATCTCATATTGTATTCTGGTATTGGTCTTTTGGCTGGTGATTATTGGAAATGTGTTGTTCATAAATAAATATTCTTTATTCGAACCTGGAATTGTGTTGGGTAATATTGTGTCTGTGGTTTGGGGCCCAGTGGTGCCACCTTGTTCTTACATATTCAAGACAATAATTTCAGCTTCCAACTTTAAATGAAAGTTTGCTTTATGGTTTGACTGTCACTTGTTCCTCAATTTTTGCCATTTGAGAAAAGATTTCTTTTTTTCATGTAATAGGCGCTCTTGTCGTTCACAGGCAGTTGTTGCATTAGTGATATCTCTTAGAAAAAGTTATACACAGTTCAATGTGCTGTTAATCACCGGTCTGGTCCAAAAGGAATAACAGAGTTTCATGATCTGGATTTCTTTTTAATTTTTTTATCTTTTCTTGGCCTCTAAAATATTTAATACATTCCTTTCTGGGTGATTTAAAGGTCAAAGATTCAAGATGTTACATTTACTTTTGGAATAGATGTGTTTTCCATTATGTTAAAAATTAACATCATTCTCCCAAGATGCCATTCTGTTTTTGTTATGGCGCCACAATGCAGGGGAAGATCTAGTATGAAACTAATGAAGCTTTAGCTTTGGGGTCTTTAGTCCACATTGCTAAAAAATGTTGGCTGTCTACTGTATGAGAAGGGATTTTTAAAAAAATAATAACACTAATAATATAGTGTAATTCAATACAAAATAATAGTTAAAATGAAAATGGAAAGGTTATTAAAGTATTGAAAAAATAAAATTTGTGGTGATCTGTTGTGGAACAACATCATCGGAGAAGGTAACAGTGGCTACGCAGACCTCGTTGCTGGTTGCAAAGGGACCCCCCCGTAACAGTTCAAGTTCCAGGGCCACAATAATATAAGCCCACCTGTGTCATTTTGTGGCCATTTTTGTGTTTGTTGCCAGGTGGTGTTTGGGTAAGTATAATTGGTATTTTTGTTTAGATATTTTCTGAATATATATGCACATAGTTAGGGGTTTTTGTGGTGCGATTGCTGCCGTGTTTCTAGTTAACTGAAGGTGTGCGGAGGGTGATGTCATAGTGCTGTAGGTATAATGGTCACGACATATGCTTCCTATCTATCCAAGGTTTACAGACAAATACTTAAAAGATTAGAGTGAGCTAATTTAGTTACAGTTGTTGGTAAACAGCTTTCGCTCTACGTATTTTGAACAATGATTTATGGGTTTGATTTTTGGTTTGACAATAGTGTATTTTTGTCTTCTTGGTTATGGATTTTTGCTTGTCTTTTGGCTTACATTTCTTCTTCTGGTCCCCTTATTTAAAAATATTCTGTCACTCCTTCCATGACAGAATACTAAGTAAAGCCAACCGTAAAGGTTTGGGGTGTGACATCTTGGGATTCAAGGGTATGAAAGGTCAGCGTCGGACATTTCCTGGATTGTCCAAGCTTGTGCAAATTCAAAGAAATACTTACTGCTCTATTTGTGTGATTTATTTAAAAGCTATTGGGTTACAAGCCCTTTTCTGTTTCTGATTACAATTTATTCCATTTGTTTTTTCTCCCTAGCTTTTGACCCTTTTACTGCTTTACAATTCCTATTACACGTCCATGGTACTCTTATCTAAATTCCTAAGCTTGCCCTTTCAAACTCAATTACACTCTTCTGATGCTAATTTCTGATTAAAGCTGCTGCCATCCTGTGTGGTCAGTACACACAGGAAACAAAATTGCGAAGGGTGAAAAAAATTAAACAAGATACACTGCTCAGTTGTTTCAGAAAGCTTGGATCCACAGCAGAGTAATTCTCGTAGAATGAAAGAAGATTTCTAGACAATAGAATAAATAGCATTTTCTCAAAGAAAGGGCAGATTGACCACCACGTTTTTGTGGCTGAACCCACTTTGGAACTTGCAACATTGACCATTAGAAGAATAAACTGATCTGATATTTATCCTTCAACATGGGAAAGGGATGGATTGTTAGTCAAAGACTTTTAACGACTTTCCTGCACTGCTAGCTGTATTGTTTACATTTATTTCCCACTTTTTCTTTTTTTAACGGCTCTCTATTAATTTCCTAGGTAAAGGATAACCTGACATAATCATGTCATGGAGGTATGACAACATGACCCAATGTGTAAGGCAAGGCACCTGATGACACACATAGCAATCCTCCCCATATAAAAGCACTCCCTAAAGCATGATTGTCAGATTGCTGACTACTTTGGTTTAATTAAAGAAGGTTGATTCTATTATTTTTATGTTTTTCCTAGCAGCTTCTAGCAATGAATTCCTTGCTGACAATGTTTTTGATTGTGTCTTTGCATGAGTTGTGTGCTTTTTCAGCTTTTTCTTTTTTTCAGGACTAGAATTTTTAGTCTTTGCTCATTGGGAGCTAGTTGGCTAGGCAGCTACTCATGTTTTACCATAGAGTGCCAGCTGAGTGAAGCAAGCTCTTTTAAACCTGACCATAATTCATTTCTTTTTCATTCTGAGAAATTGGGCCTACTAGGGATTTGAACACCACCTGATATTCTTGCTTTACTTCCCTGCTACTGTAAATGTCCTTGGAGACACAGTAGCATGTTGGAACTTTGTAATTATTTTTATGTTTTACAATTTTGTTCCAGCTGAGTACTAATAGTAAATCAAAAGGCATTTCACCATAACAGGTGTTCTGGGACGTCATATACAAGGTTATCTGCATTTACTGTGACAAGAAAAAAAACAATGTAACAAAATTTCAGGCGAAGGATTGATTTAGATGCTTTGTAACTGAATTGACATGGCACATATCCTGGTTTTCTGTCACTGACGTCAAGCACAGAGGTACTCGTTTGGTATCTTGGTTGCGTAGGATATTGTAAGGGGGTGGAGGTCATAATAGCTGTAGCCGGGTCCTTTGTCTTTAGAAGCAATTGAGGATACATTTTGCAGTATTGTTTGGAGCAAACCATAAGGTCTAAGAGTGTTAATATTTGTTATACTTGTTACCACTGTTTTTATATTGTTAGTTGTTGTTATTATTTATTTATTTATTACTATCTAATTTAAATTATTACTATCTATTCACTTACATATTTAATTATTTTTTTATTTAAAGTACAGTATAGTTCTTTACATGTATATGTAACACATTAATTTGTGCCAGTGTTTGCTGCAATATGATGTATGGATGATATGACAATAAAGACACTTGACTGGCCCTAGAAAAGTTTTAATGTTTTCATAAACCAGCGTTTATCAACCTTTAAGTATTTGCGACCCGAGTTTTCATAAGTTTTAACCGCGTCCCCCTAAGGTTTTTTTGAAAGGAGCCCACTAATACCAATTTGTTCTTTTTGAATTAATATCATAGATGCATATTTTATTATACCTACTTAACTTTTATCGACACTTATCTAACTCTATATTTATTTTTCTAGTATCAGAATGTAGTTTAAGTTAATTTGTGTTGGTTTCAATATATTCATTTTTCATATTTTTGATTCTTGTTTTCTTTTTTTCACATCTTTGCGCCCCCCTACTTTTTACTTCGCGCCACCCTAGGGGGGCCCACCTCACAATTTGAGAACCACTGCAATAAACAGTGGATAAAACGCAAGGAAGAAAAGCAGCCCTAGCAGACGAGACGTTTTGTAGATAGTTTTGGCATGCTTAGTTAAATGTAATGTCACCCCATATGCTAGCTTGTTCAACAATGAATTGCCGTAATCCTCTGTCTTAATTTTTTCCCACATCAAGCAGTAAATGCTACTGTTGTGAAGTAAACATCGTTAATATGTAACCCCTCAATCCACTCAACTACTCTGGTTTCCTATAACATATTGCTTTAAAATTCTAACTTCTACTGCTAACTTACAAAATAGTTAATTTCAAAACTCCACACTAGCTGTGATCATTTCATGCCTCATGCAGATCAATCAAACAACCGAGATCTTCTGATGCCAACCTTCTTAACGTTCCAAAAGCTCCATAACCTTTGATGAATGCTCCTTTAGGTTTGTGGCTACTGCTCTCTGACATTTTCTCATTAGGTTTGCTCCATGAATGGTTATTTATATCACAAAAATCCTGTAGCAATATTCACTCATGTGACTCTTCTATGCCACGGCACTAATTCTGATTCTACTTGAATGTCTTTTCTTGTCAATCTACTCCTGTTGATGTAGTTCATTACTGAAGTTTCTATCCTTGAAATGTGTATTGAACAACTTTATACTTTTGACTTGTATATTCTTATTTAACTGATAAAGCACTTTATGATGGTGTTCCTATGACAGAATGATTATAAATTGATTGTGGCTGGTGAGGTATCGACAGTTCTTCAGTGGATCACCTTAAGATGTCCAGTCACTTACATCTACACTGGTGCACATATCAGAATATGACGTGTGCATTGTGGTTCTTTTCAGAGTGGTCTCAAGCTTGATTTGATACAGCATTCCCAGTAAGTATTTTGTTGGAGACAAATCATTATGATATGTAGCCAATGGTACTCACCATTTTCAATTTGTTATCAAAGACTGGAGATTTGACCCATTTCAAAAATGATAAAAGTAATTTTCACTTGTTGGACAACAAGGATAAATAGGATGGATATTGTATCCTTTCCCTCAGTGTTACATTTGTGCTGTCATATTTTTTATAAAAGGATTTAAAGGAAAAGCTTATTTGCTAAACAATGAAAAAACAATCTTGGAAATGAGAGGTTATTAACAGTTTTTGGCATATTTAGTGTGTGGCACAGTGACTCAGTGGTAGTGCTGCTGTGTTACAACCAAGAGACCAGGATCCAAGTCCCCAGTGTTCCCTATGTGGAGTTTGCATGTTCTTTCCATGTCCATGTGGCTGTTCTCTCACTGTCTTGGAAGCTGGGCAGATTGGCACCTGATATGTATGTATTCACCCTATAATGGGTGGGCACCCTGTGTATGTATTGTTTCTGCATTGTTCCTGATGGTTAGTGGGATAGGCTCTAACTTCCCCATGACCCTGATCTAGATACGTGAGTTAAGAAGATGGATGGTATATTTAGTTTTTGGTATATACTATAACTTTATTACTAATTGAAGTCAGGCACAGCAGGAAAAAGCAGAGTGAACACATCAAAGATGTCCTCATGGCCAACATAAAGTAACGAAATATTGATATCTGTTCCTGGAGTGTCATACTTTTGGGTTGTGTTAGATGGAAAGTCTGTGAGAAAGAATTTGAGGCCAAATGTTCCAAATATGAAGTTTCACAAACTGAGCACATCATGACCTATTCAATAATCTTTCTCCATTCACTTCACTGAAATATATCAACTCAATAAAGTCTCTCAATAAAGTGTGTGGATCCCAAATTTGTCCCATCAGCCCTGCTCAGTAAATAATAACAGATTATGTTAATGATTTATAAATTATTCTTTCGAGTTAGTATCTCTTTACATTCATTACTTAACATAAAATAAGAAAGACAAAAAATTGTTTGGTTGATTGAACATTTAGTTGAAGGTTGTGCTAAAATTTATATTGATTATTTGTGGGAAAAAGCACTGAAATGGAGTGGCAATTCAGGAAACACTGCAGAACATAATGAAACATCTGCTAGTGGGATGCTTTACCAAGGGAGCTGTATCCTATGTTTACTGGGTACCGTAGATATCTATATTGCACTGCACCCACATAAGTCAATGGAAGGAAAGATCTGATTGGAATTGTGTTATGATTCTTTAAGGACAGCTTACTCTGAAGTCATCATGATGAGTTCACTCACCAATGGATAAGAGCAAGATGTGGTGGAAGGATCAAGAATAATTACAGGCCCAGATTATCTTACTTGGGATCATTCTGTCTCTCAGATGTAGGGCAGCTAAAAGATACAATGGTGTCTTTAAGGCCAGTTGTAGGCCTAGGGGTACTGTGACACTAGCAGTCGCAAAGTCAAGTTTTGTGCTGGCATCTCTGTCTAAAGTACATGTTTTTTCCTAATCCAGATGTAGTTCTAGGTGGGACCAGAACTGATCTATAGCCAGGAACGCTGTGGTTTTGGTTTTTAGAGAACATGGGTTAGCAGTATCAGGATTTAAGTATTTTTGTTTCTGTTTATTTTTATCACTTAGATGTCTAAAAACAAAATTCTCAAATTTATTGGTCGATATACATCCCTGTCCTCACCTATGGTCATGAGTTGTGCAAAATGACCGAAAGAATGAGATTGTGAGTACAAGTAGCAAAAATTAGTTTTATTTGCCAGATGACTTGGCTGACACTCTATGACAGGGTGAGAAGCTATAGCAATTTGTAAGAGCCTCAGTGTAGAGTAGCTGCTCTTCTAGGTTAAGAGGAGCAAGTTGAGGTGGTTTGGGTGGATCCCCTGGTGCTGCTGTCGGCATTCCCTGTTGGACCCTGTGACAGACACAGCACATGCTGGAGGGATTATGTCTCTTGGCTGGGTTGGGAAGGGCTGGGAATTCCTCAGGAAGTGCTGAAATCTGTAGTTGGATGCAGGGAATTCTGTGTTGACCTGATTGACTGGCCATTGCCCCTATTCTCCCCAGGAAAAGTGGTTTCAGAAAATGAAATAAGAAGAGATGTCTCTTAACATTCTCACAATGTAAGTCAGCTGAGGAGGTTCAGGAGCAGGAGATCATTTTTTCAGAGTTCTGTGAGTAGTGCTATTTCTATTTGAATCTACTGGTTTTTGTGACATTCTTCCCTGATTTTCTTGGAGTCTGCCTTGGATTATGTAGAATGACTTGTTTGCTTTGGATTGTCTACTCTGTTGAGCATTCTTGCCTAATTTTCTTGCCTATTGTTTCCAATTTATCTTTGATTTTTAAAGAGCCTTTGTTACCCTTTTTGTTCACAAGCTGGGGTTTGATGATCCTCCCTTTCTATGGGGCTTAGATTTTGAATGTTTTATGTTGTTTTAGTAGTATTTTTTTGCGGCCTGCTTCGGAAGAAGACAGCAGGTAGTATTTGGGACCTGGCTGAGTTATGGTGAGCCTCTTCTGGGCAGGTTAGTGAAGGTCCTGGCCTGCTTCTTGGTATATTGTTGGAGGCCTCACAACCCTTTTTGCCTTATTCAATTCTCCATTTCAAGTCAGGCATGGCTATTGTTCTACCAAAAGTATAAAGGCCCTAACTGTTTGATTTCTCTTTGGATTTGCTGTTAATTAACTTCTCGACACTTTACTGAAAATGCTTTTCCACTCTGTTCGATTGTTCTACCAACAATTGCATATCCAAGACAAGCAAGAGCGCAACAGCTGGATGGAAGAGAGACCACAACTTTAGTGAGTTTAATACAGAAGATTTTAGTGAGGAGATTTGGAGAAATATTGTGGTCAGTAGTGGACTAGCCATCCCATCTTATAGGGCAAGGGAACCAAACTGCCCAGATTGGCACTAGTGTCTCTTATTTTGTCTTAATTCATTCATTGTGTTCTCTTCTTGAACTTTGTAAGACCTTGGTCTTTTTCTTGCTTTGAGGTTTGTGCAAAAACTCCCTTCAATCACATACTTCTGTTTATCACAAATGTAGCAGAAAACTGTACATGTGATAAACTTATATACAAGAATCAAGCTTTGCAAATCTCTGTGCCTCTCTTTTAATTCGATGATGATTTAAAAATAAAAAATAAAACACTACTCTGAAAAATTAAATTAAAGAGCTACAACATTTACACAAGTACTCTCAGAGACTTACATGGTGAGTTTGACGGAGACACAACACTTCCAGACGTGTCAGGTAAATGAGGGTTTACTATCTTCTGTTTAAGACAACTTGTCCTCATTGTGTGATGTAGTAAGAATAAGAAGGGACTGGGGAGACTCTTGTGTTACGTCAAGGAGCATATCATGATAAATAAAGCTAGATGTAAAATGATAGCTTGTCTACATTGATGCCCACCCACTCAAATCTAGCAGGCAGTAAGCAGCCAATGGAAGGGCTCGACAGAGCTTTGCTCACCAGTTGGATGTGAATGGTGTCCATCAGAGATAGGAGACCCTGCCCCCGTGGAGTGGGCGTGCTCCAGGTGCATGTTCTTATAGTGTGATTGGCCAGCAGCGTTGGTCTCACCTTCGGAATGGGCATCACCCTCTGAGCTGGACCCCAGCTTGCCATTCTTGCGGCGCCGTGGCTGATATTTATATTCTGGGTGGTCCTTCTTGTGCTGCATACGCAACCTCTCAGCCTCCTCGATGAATGGACGCTTGTCGTTCTCGTTCAGAAGCCTGCCAAGACACATACAAAAACAAGCCAAGTTGGTTCCTGACAGTATGAGGCAAATTAAAGTGAAAGAAAACCGAAGAGAAGAAAAAACAAAAAATGAAGCTACTGAGATGAAGGTAAGGAGACCACTAATGTATAGGAAGTGAGGTATACAAGGCAGAATTTATTCAAGCGTAGTTGTCAAAAATCATTATGAGAAGACCAAAAACTTCCAAAAAGTTAATAAAATAACATTTTCACTGAAATTTGAATAAGAAAACTAAATCATTGTATAGCAGAGTATTTTATAAATGATGGTCATGCATTAGTCTGGTGAGACTGCTTACTTCTAGTATATATGATTCTAATAACACAATATCTGATGTTAATTTAGGTATAACAGTAACACTTAATGATTTTGCACTGTGGGAAACATAGCTGCTTCCACACAGGTCCGGGGACATGGATTTGGTTCTCTGTCTTCATTGCAATGACCTGCATATTAGAATTCTAGAGACTTTAAAAAAGCACAATGTGAGTTACAACGGGTGAATGATAGTGTGCCCAATCATGAACTGATGCCCTTTCACCTCTGGATCCTGTTTCTGGGATCAACTCTGGCTTCCCAGGATTATATAACTGAGTAAGTGGGCTCATTAAATCAATAGCTGGTTGGACACAATTTTTTCAGCTGCAGCATATGGTGGTGTGGATCAGACCTGTAAAAAGTAAGCTTCCGGTTAGTCTTACATTGACCTCCCAGTTCTTATCTGAGACCTGATCAGTCATGATTAATGTCTAGCCTAATGTTTTTAATGTAAAAAACAAAAACAGTAGGATCTTTCTATGACATCTTATGTCTGGGTTTTTATCAGATATTCATATTTACAGTAAACATGCATCCTCTTACCTCCACAGTTTGCCCAAAGTCTTGCTCAGTTCGGCGTTGTGTAAATGAGGATACTGATCTGCCAACTTCCTTCTGGCAGCCTGTGCCCACACCATGAATGCATTCATTGGCCTTTTCACATGTGGCTTACTTTTATTCCCGGAGCTGACCCGCACTGGCATTGGAACGAGGGTCCAGTCGTAACCATTTAGCACCTGACTGACAGCTTCACGAATCCCAATAGGAAAGCGATCATCTTCCTCCTCGTGCTTCCTTTTTGAAGCATCTGCTGAAGAACTTGAAAGTGAGCCAGAAATAGGTGAGTCCTTGCCCACTCCGCCTGTTGATGGACCTGGGGATAAGGAATGGCCATCGTCAGATCCCCCAGGGCTCATTTCAACCTCGGACAAGCTCTGATCCTCTCCAGACATTTTGATTTACTCTGGTTATTCTCTCCTTTCCTGCTGGGGACAAGCAATGGTGTCCCAGTGCTGGAGTTAGTTCAGTATTTGGTTGTTGAGCTCTTTCAATCCTTTTTTCCTTTCTACAAGTCACGTTCAATATGATGTGATGAAGCTGATGAACTATGTATCTTTTTGAAATTCTTGCACCTCTCTTCTTTGAATGTATTCACGTTTCCCCCAACTTTCTGAAAATATCTGGAAATCAGAAGAAATTCAAACTCTAATCCACTTCTTGTGCATTTAGAAGAAACTCATTAAAGTGTGAACCTGGAAATGAAGAAGAAAACAAATGTAAATGATTCCACATATGCAAATAAATGAATGCAAATGAATAAAGAGAGCTTAGAGACAAACAGAAACCCAAAAAGAGGCTAATGAGAAAATGATTAAAACGGTCAGTCTTGATTATAGTGCCCTACAATGCATTGGCATTCCATTCAGGGTTGGCTCCTGCCTAGTGCAGCTATGTTGGTTTCAATAAAAGACAGATGAGAGAATGTCACAGGTCTCTTTACTAAACATGTCATAATACATTTGAAAATAATGAAGAGAAATATGGCAGGGATACCCTACTAGATATTCCGGAGTAGGGAGGATTTTTTAAGATGGGTAACTTTATGCCAAATGTCATCCATGCGTTATCCATAACAAGTCATTCTAATGCTGATGCTGATTTCAAGATTGAAAGGACTGCAAGGTTAAATAATGCCTTGCATATGACATGACTCGAATCAAGTTCTGAACAAAAACATTTATGTGGACGTTTTGGAGTTGTGTGTCCATAAAGTGTAGGAGCAAAATGGAACTTTTGCAAAAGATATAAAAACATGGAAGGTTGCCTAGAGAATGTTTTATCATATTTTATCAAACATCCTAGCTGTGGCTTAAATTTCCATTTAAATTACATTATCAAGACAGTTGTAGCAGCTGCCCTATCACCAACTGGTACTTTCTCGTATATGAAGTATAAAAAAAGTATTGGAATCCTTCAAAGATTGAATGTTGAGATTTTGATGGACCTCGATGTTTTAGACCTCCCTGAGTCCTCATATATGAAGTATTGGTAAAGTATTGTATCATCCAAAGATTGGATGTTGAGATTTTGATGGACCTCGATGTTTTAGACCTCCCTGAGTCCTCATATATGAAGTATTGGTAAAGTATTGTAATCATCCATAGATTCGATGTTGAGATTTTGATGAATCTCGCCATTTTAGACCTCCCTGACTCTGGAAATACCATTTTTGGAATTATGTCAGTGTATCTGTCTCTCTCTCTGTGTGTGTAAACATGATAACTTGAGTACGCTTTTGCTTAGCTCAACCAAATTTTGCATACAAGTAGTAGGTACAAAACATTGATTTCTATTAACTTTTGGGCTATTTCCGCTAACCTTTTTATTCATGCACCTGCAGAGTCCGATTCATTTAACTTTACTTTTATAATAATTGTTCAATATATTATTAATTTAATTTGATTTGATGTTGATGGTTCCTTAATGTACATAATATAAAAATATAATCATTGCCTTGCTGTTTACTCCTCAAATATCCATCCCCATATCTGAGTATACGAGAAAGTTGAGGGGAGACCACTCCTGGTTTTGTTGTTTTCTGTTCATACAAACTGGTAAGTAAACCTTGTTCAATTACCAATATATGACTTTGCACTTCAACATCCTATTGAATTTTGGTTTTTTATATGATCAGGTTTGTGGGACTCCATGCACACCACCAAATGATCAGGGGTAAAATACTTCAGATGTCACAGCTTATTTTACACTTTCTTTGTTTATTCACAATCTGATATTTAAACTACATTTTGAATAAGCTACTTCTCTGGTTATATTCAAGTATTTTCTTAAAATGTATAGAAACTGTTATATTTTGGGAAAGGTGGGTGGTTATATAACAGAGAAATGTATTATGATCCGGTGCCTGTCTTAATTACATCATGAAGGAGTCAAACAGGAGTATGTGCAGTGCACAGGTAACTTATCCAGGATTTGATCCTGTTGGAAATGCTGTGATGGCATCTTGAGAAAAGGGATTAATGGTGGATAAGACTGAAGTAGACAGTGGGATGTCTCTAAACATGAGAGCATGTGTTATTAAAATGGCCTCCTGTTCAGCGTCTGCATGGTGTACTCACATCACTGAGGCCTGATTTTATGAAATGGCAGACACAGTATATCCTGTAGACACACAGCAATTCAAAACCATCACTCTGAACCTGCTATGTTCAATTCAGGGTCTTGAGCAGCCATGTGATTAATTCTGGATAAGATGCCAGGCTATTGCAGGACACATTTGTTCACACACTTCACTAACTGACTTAGTCATGGAGACTTTGCTTAAGAGTCAAAAGTCAGATTAAACTGCAAAGGTTTATGATATGGGCAGAAATATGGCAGAAAACACACAAAGACACACAGAGGACATGCAAAGTGAGCACCCACTGCTTCAGGATTCCCAATTAGGTTTTCTGGAGTCATGAGGTGGCAGCTGTGGTGTAAGGAGGGTCTCCTGAATGAAGATTACTTAAGAATTAATCTTCCATTTAATGTGAGCATTTTTTGTTCAAGGATATCAATTATGTAAACACGATAAAGTAGTTTGAAAGCCTGCATATAATGAAATATTTTGTTTCCATGTAGTAATTGTAATAAACCCCTTGTAAAAAAAATAAAATAAATGATATTTATTGGTGAATAAATAAAGAGAGTCACTGCACAAACTCCAGAAATGTGGAATTGCTCATTACACAAATGCCTTTATAAAGAACTTTATTCAAACAGGGTTACATTTCTGATCAACTATTTCATTTCTTTAACCACATAAAATGTTACCTTCACAAAACATGTGATATGGTTCCCTTTCATTTTATTTCTTAGTTTTTTCTATTAAGTTGTGATAAACTGGTAAGGAAATGATCAAGTTCAATGCAATAGACTCATTTCTCAGCAACTATTTCATTTTTGTAACCACATAAAATTTTACGTTTGCAAAATATTTTGTGCAATTTCTCTTTATTTTAGTTCTCTTTTATTTATTAAGTTATAATAAACTAAATTGCTAAGGAAATGATCAAGCTCAATCTAATATACAAGTTGCTTTTCTCCATGCACACATGGCTTTCTAAAAATAGACGTATAAAGTAATCGATTTCATTTTCTGCTGCAACTCTTGATGACTTTTTATGGAAATGTGGTGACTTTGTAAATAGGTATACTTTACATATGAGAATATAAATATCCATCCATTATCCAACCCGCTATATCCTAACTACAGGGTCACGGGGGTCTGTTGGAGCCAATCCCAGCCAACACAGGGCACAAGGCAGGAAACAAACCCTGGGCAGGGTGCCAGCCCACCGCAGGTGAATATAAATATGTGTATATAAATATATCAATATGTGCTGTGGTTGACAGCTGGGACCCTTGCCCGGCCTGGATGCCACTGGGGGAGTAAGTGTGGCCAAAGCATTACCTCCCCTGGAACATTAGAGGGCGGCCCCCCTGGTTGCAGACAGTGCCTTGGACTCCTGCAGGGCTTCATGGGAGTTGGAGTTTGTTATAGCCCTGTTGGGATCCGCGGGCGCCACCAGGGGGTGCTACAATTACTACTGAACCCTGGAGGGCAGCTCTTCTGTCACACCTGGAAGTGCTGTCGGAAAGACATCATCAGACACCTGGAGTGCTTTCGGGTGCCCAACATAAGGGGCCAGCAGACACTACTTTGGGAGCCAGAGTTGGGAGGAGGAGGGCGACAAAGCTTGCTGAGAAGGAGTGGAGGCGAAAAATGGACTGAGAGATAAAGAAAGAAAAGAGAGTGAGAGACAAAGATAAAGAGTTAAGAAAGTGTGTGTTTGGGATGTTGGGGACACTGTAAATAAAAATCACATGTGCTTTAGTACTATTTGTGTCTGTCTATGACCCGGGCTAGAATGTTCACAGTGCACATACAGTATTAGACTTTTAGAAATATACTTGGAAAACGATATGCCAATATGAATCAAATTTCCATTGTTTTGAATGTGATTCAGTAGACATGTGAGAACAATTCCATTACAATTTATCTTATTAGGAACTAAACATAGCCATCAACAGCATCATGGGGAGACAATATCATTATTGTTTATTAGAGAGATTCCTTTACTCAAAGTGATTTACACAACTGGAATATATCACAGATGTTTCTAGGTGTATTAGACAATTACAGAACATGCTGGCTAAGACATGGATTTGTCAAACAGATTCAGAGATGCAATTTAAATGGAGAGATGTCTGATTCAATACTGATACCCATAACATAAATAGTCTTCCAGGAACGGGCTAATGTCTGAAATAATGACAAGAATGAACCCAAGTTCAATCGAAATACTATACTATGATAACAACCAAATCATACTCACTTACCTAATTTGGGGTCGGCAGCAGCCAGTGCCTATCACAACTTATCATAATAATAATAAAAATCATCATCATCATTTCACTGACTTTACATTCCAGCCGCCATAAAGAAACCTCCCACTGCTCCATTCCACCTGAACTAGTGTGGTGCTGAGGTGTCACCCGTCGCATGGCTGCACTCGGGTCCTAATCTGGGGTCTTGAGTTGGTTTGTCATGTGGTGGGTGCGGCCTCCCGCAATATCAGCGCCTGCTCCTGACCGCCTCTCCTCTCCTACACGAGAAAATAACGACCCTTTAAACCTTTAAACATATTCTAATAATCAGGAACTCCAAATCTTTCCAGCAGTTCAGATGCATAGTTTCAGTTTTGGCTGAATTGACCTGATCTGCGTGTGAGTGGGACCCGTGTTAACATGGTGGTGGTCTGTGCACAGTTAGCCTTACGCTTGTTGCTGCTGCCGTGTAAGCCAAAGAGTTCAATAAATGAATTCATTGATTGACGAATCTGCAGTGAGAAAACAGCAGCTCACAATAAGCGTGGAAAATCAGCATGTAGATACCAGAAATGATCTCCGAACTCCAAATGTTTACTTTCTTTCTTTTTCTTTTTTTTTTTTTGTCGGTCGGCGTGCCTTATTTGAGTAACATAAAGCAAGTATTAATTTCACTCTCTGCCGTTTGACATTCTTGAAAGAGCCGCCCAGTCATCTTTGGAGTCAGACAATAACTTGATGTTTACGTCGTGTGTGTTCCATGTTCAGCTGGGATTAGATTACCTGCACAGATCACGGAAACAGACATCTATTATGAAGTTTTCGAAGAGGCTAGACGCGATGCCAGTCTAACCGCGTGCGTCCCGACCGCAGAGGGCAATTCCGCTTCTGTGACGAGCTCAGGGACCCATTGTCAAATGCAGACAGCAGCAGCAGCAGCAAACGTCAACGCTGCCAGTCCCGGCTCATGTAACACTTCACTTCCTATAACCTAAATGGACACGGCAGACACTTGAAGAATAGTTGAGCATTCAGACAGGACGTCCACAGCTTTAGAATGACCTACACCCAAATCCTATGATCACGGCATCTCCAATGATGTAGTCAAAACAGGTAACATATTTTGCCAACAATATAAAGTAAATAAACACTAAAATTACCGAGAAAGGCAGAAGCCTTGCAGAATTAGTGCTACATTCAGACAAAGGCTGGCATTTTATTATTTCGGTGATCCTGGGGATCCACGCGCGCTGACACACGTTAAAACCACAATAACCGACCTATATTAATTATTCATGTGTACATATAATTCTCCACTCTTTTATAAATTGGAGGCGTCGACAAAGAAAATACAACGTCTGAGCGTTATGAAAAAAAGTACTTCACCACACACATCAGGAGTTACTTTCTTTTATTTTATTTCTTTCCGACGTTCATGGTAATAAACTGAAATATTTCGGCAAACGACCTGACACCTCAGTGCAGTTTGTGTTTAATCACAAAACTACGAAAACCCGGGAGTGTGTTGCGCAGTAGAACAAAGGGTTCCAAGTAGATGTGCCCCGAAAAATCGTTTTTATCATCGCGAGCTCAACCTGTACAGCAAAGTGTCGATAACTGTCCAGAATTATTCACAAGGCTGCACGCAACTATATAAAAAAATGAATGTGTTTTTAATGAGTATTATTGCTTTTTCAGAGTTTAAAGCACTGCAATTCGTATCGTATATTCGCCCAAAAAAGTTTAGGGATTTAACATTAGCCTATTTTCAGAAGCCTTACAGCGATGCAAACATATCATTACATACCACGAGACAGTTATGACAAGAGAACAGATCTGGCACCTAAATTATTTCAAAACACGGCCCCTGTTAACATCTGGGACGGTGTCGTGTTCGATCCGCTTATCAGTCCAAAGAACACACATGATCAGTTTCCATCAGAATTTATACAAACGGGCCAATACGTGATTAGGCTACTGAGCTTTACTGTCAGCGTCTGAGTGAGTCGGGAGAGAACTTCACGAGCGCAGGCAGCAAGTGCTTCGTCACGACGTGCGCGTTCACCGAATGCAAAGGACTACGATGACGAATATTCAACAAATAAAAAGTTGTTATCTTCAGAAATAACGTTAAATTTCATCATTTAAAGGATAATTAGAGACACTATATAACACAGCAGCGACATGTATTTTTTCATTGAAATCTAACGAGGAACGACGCGACATTTTAACTGACTGTCAGACTTAAAATACAGCAGTTCAGCCTCAGAGGAACTGAGTAGAGAAAACGCATTTCTGATAACAAGACACTAATTATATGGTAGATAGATAGATAGAGAGTGAGATAGATAGATAGAGAGTGAGATAGAGTGAGAAATAAAGACAAAGAGATAGATAGATAGATAGATAGATAGATAGATAGATAGATAGATAGATAGAGTGAGAAATAAAGACAAAGAGAAAGATAGATAGATAGAGGCACTATGTAATAGATAGATAGATAGATAGATAGATAGATAGATAGATAGATAGATAGATAGAGGCACTATGTAATAGATAGATAGATAGATAGATAGATAAAATTAAGGGTTTTAGAGATAATTGTACAGATTATGTACAGTTAAAAAAAATCAAATATATTGTAGGCGTTAAATTGAAAATAGATTTTTTTCTTTATTTCAGATATTTATTCATTGCTTATGCATTGTAAACCTTTTTGCTGTATTCCAAGAATATAAAAAATATACATTACCAACATAACCTATACCCTTGAAATATTGGTAAATAAAAGAAAACCTGAACTGGTTACTTATTGTTTCATCTTGCATTTCCTGGCAAAAACTGTTTTGTTTTTGTTCATCCGTATAGTTTTAAGTGGATGGTCCAAACGGAACTTAATTGTAAAAATGACAAAGAAAATAATAA
Organism: Polypterus senegalus; assembly: GCF_016835505.1. Taxonomy (NCBI): domain Eukaryota; kingdom Metazoa; phylum Chordata; class Cladistia; order Polypteriformes; family Polypteridae; genus Polypterus; species Polypterus senegalus. The sequence goes on from NC_053163.1 coordinate 29,943,068, forward strand.
TAAAAAAAAAAAAAATAGCAAACAGACAAAAATTTTAAAAAGCTGCAAAACAACTTTTACAAAAATCTGCCATTTACTACAAATTGTGAGATACGATATCTAACAAGCTCGCTTTGTACAAATTTCTGTCTCTTTATTTATATCAAAAGACGAAATGAACTTCAAAAGTATAGAGAAGAATGTGGTGCTTTGGAAGGAATATTTTCAGATGAAATTAAACAAAATTCAGTTTTTGCAGGGTGAACTTTTTACAAAATTACGCTTTTATTTAAAGTCAATTGCCTAACTTTAGCACTAAATATAAAGAGTCTGAAAAGGGCAATTGCAAAATTGTAAGGCGCATACAATGTATAATAAATTATGTCTAATCATAATAAACAGTAACGTTACACTATTCTTTATTGTATTAATAATTTCATTTATATAATAATTATGTCAATATCAAAATTAAAAGTCTAATTATAACAAATTAAACATACTGATCTTTATTAAATTAATATAAATATTAATAGAATAATTACATCCGAAAATATAATAATAATACAATTAGGTGATAAAATAATTATTATTCATAGAGAATATGTCATTTAAATCTAACCATTATTTTGATTATTATTAAGATGATGATGATTATTATTATTATTACTATTACTACTAATAATCATTTTTCTCTCTCTCTATATATATATATATATATGTGTGTAAATGTATATATGCATGTATTTTTTCACTTTTTTCACCTTTTCGTTTAATTCTGGCATGAATGAAAAATTAATATTATTAAAGAATCATTGCATATTTTCCTCTTTTACAAATCGGTAAATAAAGTGTTAGCCCAGTACCTTGCTCTTCCTTAAATCCCAAAATCCCAAAATGCAAAATGCTTTGAGGCAATGATGCTACATGTTAAATATAAATAAAACTAATAAAAGAATTCGGTAGGTTTAGTTTTCAATGTAGCGTTCATTTGCTTTTTAAACATGCCCGTTTCTTTAGTTTTTACAGAGAAAAAAGTGCTAACCACACGAAAACAACGAATGTCACACTCCTGCAAACACACTTTATTTATAGTATTTCGAATAAAATATAAATCTACTAGTAAATTAAAAAACATAACATGTATGTAGTTTTTGAATCAAACAATGTAACGAAATGCATAATTTACAAAACGGTTAAAAAAGTAAACAAATCAGGGTGTTTCATCCATCCAGCTATTCATTTTCTGTGCAGGTTTAGTCCACTGCAGGATCGCGCAGAGCATTTACCTGCTTACGAGATTAAAGTACAAACACTAAATTACGAACATATCAAAGTATGGAACATTTTTCTTTCACATTGGGATAAGAAGACTATTGGAGGCGTAACAAAGGCACATTTATGAACGTTAAGTAGCGGAGCTTTTAATAAATTATACACTATATTGCTCGGTTCCGGCATTGCCTGCAACTGCAGAATGGAGACAATGAATTAAAACAATGCCACGTCCGTTTCCTCTTCTACTCTAAAATCGGCTCCGATCGAATGACACTTAATTACCGGTCCTGTTTATACGCATCGGTTAAACGCTTTGGAATAAAATGGATCCTGTAATTCAGCCCGAGTCATTTAACTTTTAATTAAGAATACACAAGGGAAGGGATGCTTTCCCAATAGTGTTTTCTCAACCATAAATGTACAATGATTATTATGAAATTGTATAAAGTCTTTGCCAAATTTCGGGTGAAACTAAGGTTTGTTTCGGTAAGCATTACCAGGTGGTTCCCTTTTAAATTTTATTTACAATAAAACTGAATGGTCTGGAAAACAACTGAAAGATTCAAACACAACCACTCGCTAAAGCGAACCTACAATTCAGACGTTTTTGAAAGAGCCACATCTTCTAAATTATGAGCAATAGTTAGCCAAAAATTGCTTTTCCTTCTTTCAATCGTGTGTGTATTTAAAAACTGTTAATGGCAATGAGCTTTGCATCTTTATTTTTAGCCGCACATGTATCTTAAAACTGAATAATATTTACTTGTGCCTTTGAGTTTTTAGAATGTTTAGTTAATGAAAGTCATATCGGCCAAAACTTGGGTAAACTATCTATCTATCTATCTATCTATCTATCTATTTTATTTTATTTTATAAATTTTTATTTTAAAATAAAAAAAATATCTATCTATCTATCTATCTATCTATCTATCTATCTATCTATCTATCTATCTATCTATCTATCTATCTATCTATCTATCTATGTGTCATTTTTGTTTATTTAGAACTTTACATGTTTCATCTAAAAAATGAAAAGATCAAAAATAGCAAAGTTAAGTAAAATGAAACAAGATGAAAATCATACAGAAAATATGATAAAACTGTTGAATAATTTAAAAATGATTTTCTGTTTGATTGAGGATTTGATAACAACTTAAAATGATGTTACTTAGGAGATCTGAAATTTTTATAAATATTTGTAAGTAGATTGTCATGTCTTATATGCAGAATAGATCAGACTTGTCCCAATATCTCCCGTACTTGACTTGTTAACATTGCTAGACACAACTGCACTTAGTTCTTTGCATATTATTTAATTTAGCATATCTTAAAAGATGAAATATTGGTGGTCTTGGCATTTATAAACTGAAATGCAAAACAGCCACATTAGTTAACATTCCCTTAGATAACACTGTGTACTGTACATGGTGAAAGCACAATGCTAAATGAACAAAAGCAAGCACGAACACAACCACTTTCCAACCTGCTGTTATTAAACTCGTCCATCCATCCATTTTTGTATCTGCTTACCCATTTCAGGGGACTAAGGTCTAGAGCTGACAAAACAACCAAAATGGACCAAATGGGTTCGTCAGAAGGTGTAAGGGCTCACTTCTCAAAGACGCACTGATTGTGTAACTGAACACTAACACCGTAAGTAAGGCACTAACAAAAAAATTCAATCAAGGCAAAACTGTAATCTTTTATTTGTGCAATCCTGAAATACAAGATTAACCTTTTAAAAATTACATCGAATGGAGCGATTGGTGGATTAGAGAATTCAGGACCCCATTAAAGCCATGAACTTTTTTTCATCAGGAGTCTTGCACTTTTGCTTGGTGTTTCCTTTAGAATGAATGTTTTCCACTCTGCTCTTATGACACTCCGTATTTCCTTTATTTTTATTTTTTTTATGTGTATATTGATTCACAACATGTGCCAGCCGCTGTACTATTTTTGGTCATCCCAGATGTTTTTGTGTTAAAGAATGAACGTCCACAGATAAAACAGCAACATCTCAGGACTCTGAGGGTGTGCTGCGCTGGCTGCTTTTCTGCAAGCATAGCTCAAGGGTGCAGTATGATGGATAGTAAATCTGGGGCCAGGCATATGATCTGTGTGGTGGTCACCACATCCTGCTTATCAATGGATTTTGGGGCGTAAGTCACACATCACCAAAGAACATCTGGTTTTCCTTGATTTGAAGCAGTGAGGTATGTGTCATGGGATAGCTCAGCCACTAGTGTAGGGTTTAGGGACTTTGACTTAGCAGCAATGTCACTGAATTCTAAAGCTCAACGCTTATAATGCAGTTGGATGGACGATGTGAAGTATGTGTGAGTGCTTCACGGGGAGGTGGGTTTTCACTATGTGACGTACCCCACAAAACAAAGCTTATCAGCTTATGCAGATAACACTCCTAAACATAAAGATGCTGGAGCGGGTCTTCAGAGCGATGCCATAGAGGAACCATTTTAGGTTCCCATAAGACACATCCGCATTAAGATTCCAGAAAGAACTTTTGTGTATTGAGATCTGTAATGGCTCCATTCAGTGAATAGGCCTGAATCGAGGCCTACAGATTTGTGAACTACCAATGGCTCCTAATTTTACATGGACTTGTGCTGCATACAATAATACAGGCCAAGTTCAGGTTTTCTCAATCTGTTGGTGTTCTGCCAGGTAGCCTAAGTAAGATACATTAGGGATTTTATTTTTCTTTCTTCACATTAGGAAGATTTTCAAAACACACTTCGTATACTAAGAATGAAATGGCTCTTGGTCAAGCATTTGCTGTACGAGGAACCACACAACCCAGGACAGATCCATAAAGTGTCATTAAAGAACCAGTAGAGTGTGTGTGAATATGCATATTAACATTTGAATTCCCTTTCCAATATATAATATAATCATTCAAATGGGTTGAAACCAACCCTAAGACACAGTTAACCCCTTAATGAGCATTTCAACAATCAATGCATTCGCTCTTCTCGACTTGGCCAGTCAAATTCAAGGCACAAGGCAGGAATCTGACTACACTCCGAGCGATGCCAGAGGGGAATCATTTTTGGTTTGCAGAAGTTCCATCCACATGAACGTTTCCAGAAAGATCCACGACAGGCTCCATGCAGTGAATAACCATGAATAAGAGATTTGTGAGACACCAGTGGGCCACAATTTTAAAAGGAGTCTTGCTGTATACAGTAACACAGGCCACAAGCCCAGGTTTTTCTGAAGCTGTTAGTGTCCTGCTAGGTAGCCCACCATACACTAAAGATTTCAAGGTTCATTTTTTTCCCCCCTACATATTAGGAGGTTTTTCAAAGCACAAAGAGCGGGCTTAATATGCAAACAACCCTTCGCAGAATGAAATGGAGCTTTGTCAAGCAATGGTTCTAAGAGGAACCACACAACCCAGTAAAGAACCACAAAATGCCTTTAAAGAAGCAGCAGTTGTCTGAAAGAGTATATGAAGAAGGTGCCAATTCATTGCAGAGTACACTCAGATAAATATCCAGCCATCAATTTAGAGCTGCTGCAGTTAATGGACCGTACATATCCTTTGGAGAAAAACATGACACAGACACGAGCAGAATGTGCAAACTCCACAAAGAAGAAGATGTTCAGACTGTGATGAGGGATTGGGAATTCATGGCTGGGAAACAGAAGCACTAACCACTGTGCGGCATCGTGAAGGGATATTTAAAGGATAAAGATACAACCAGCTCAACCAAGTATTTAGTGATCAATAACAGAACATCTCATGAAACGATCAGAATGAATCGACGAGCATTCAGTACATTCCTAGCAATTCTGTCTCACTTAACTAATGAATGGTTATCATGTTCTTGTCAGAAATCTCATCACAAAGAAAATGACGGAATAACGTCGGAGAGATTTCTATTCTCTTGACCCAAGCATAAGCATCCCTTTATTAGATTTTTTTTGTCCCCCCAGGGCAAGAGTGGGCACACTCAAAACTGCATGGCAGGAGTGGCAATCAACTTGACTGAGCATCACTGATAACTCAAAATGAATGCCCTGCCTAGCCTGATATTTGTTTTGTATTTCTTCTGCTTTAATTGCCACATTTCCTTTTTGTTGCCATGCTTTACTTCTTTTTCTTTTTTTTTCCAGATCTTTCTGAAGGATTCCTATAGAGCTGTGACTTTTTCGATGTGTGGACACCCGATTAATTGGTATTTGACACTGACACTGAGGACCATTCATTATGGCGGCTCACCTTTTAGCTGCTATAAGTGATTAGGTGACGATGTCGTGAAAACAAATACAGTCATTTCATCTCAGATGCAATTAAATTGTGTTATTATTTTTTCCAGGTGACAAAATTCAACTTATCAGACTTTTTTTTTTTAAAGTATAAGGAAATGTAAATATGGGGTAGAAGAAGGCAAGAAATTCCATCACAAGTTCCAAGTAGCTTATGCTTACCAAACAACCACAGCAAAAATGTGCAGCCGTCCACGACTGGTGGCTTTAATCAAATCTGACAGCTTATTCAAGATCCCCGTAAGGTTAAGAATTTTAAACCAGAGGGGAAACATTCCTACTACCTTGCTTGCGGTAAACAAAGTGGAATATTTAGCAATGTGCTGAAGAAAACATTTGCTATTTCTATCAAAAGATGGCACCCGGGACCTTTTGGGCATGTTTTCCTTTTTCATTTTGAGTATTTTGTGGTGTTGTTTTTCACTGTTTTTCTTTACAAGTGACCTAGTAAATAAAAAAATGGCACATATAAAGAAATTCAGTTAAAAGTATTCCTAGTCACTCGTGATTATGTCTGTTCAGATTGATTTGTATTAAAATGTGTGTCATCCTACCTTACGATTTTAAGAATGCGGATGCCTGATTCAGGTCGGAAATGGGCATACAAGTTTTAAATTTCAGGCTCTCTGTCTTCACAAGTGTAATAACAATACAATGACACCTTATATGTAATTTATCTAAACAGTTTATACTTTTTTTTTAAAGTTTCAGGAGATGGATGTTTTTCTTGAAACTTTGCCGGGTAATTTGTTCAACTTCCAGAATGCTTCCAGTGCAAAAGCAAGGAATTTGATCAGTTTGTTTAATTATGGCTCAAAACTGTGTACAGTACTCCTAAAAATAAAGGTTCTAAAATGGCACTTCACTGGGTTGTGTGGTCCCTTATACAATCCTCGCTTGATAAACAACCATTTTATTCTGGAAAGGTTTTCGTGGACTTTGAAAACATTCCTAAGATGTGAATGAAACAGAAATCTTTAATGTACAGTTGACTATTTAGCAGAGTACTAAAGGATCTGAGTTATTGAGTACAACGAGCAACAAGCAACCCATTGGCACGTTACAAATGTGTTATTTATGGAGAATATAAATCAATCTAAGTAAATACTGATTCTTTTTGAAGCCTTCAAATGGATTGTTCTTTAAGGAGACAAAAATAGTCCCCCAAGGAATTGCTCAGAGTACCCATTTTGGAGTCTTGATTTTTAAGACTGTACACTTCTTTTTAACAGATGGGCTCTCTTTGGGCACTTCAGTGTGCTCCCATATTGTAAAAATGTTCATATCAGTTTAACTGGGAATGCTATAACGTCCCAGTATGAACGTGGGTTGGGTTGGACTGGCATTCCATCTAAAACTCTGGATTTTGCTTTATTCCCCCAATATTTGCTAAGGGTACACCAGGACTCCCCATGTCTTTATAATGGAAAAAGTGTGTTTAGAACATGAAACAATTGATAAAATGCTATTTTAGGTATAGAAAAAAATATTACACCATTTCATATGTTTGTTTAGAAGTTTTCACCCAGTTTCTTGTTTGCCTTTAAATTGGAATAAACTTTGTTTTAAACTAACCACTACATGGTAGCAATAGTTATGTTAGTTGAAACATATACACGAGAGTCGGCTTTAACAGATCGAAGTAACACACAAATCTGCAACTTAATACACTCTTTATATTATACCATACAGTAAATAGACTGAGTTGACTTATTAAATCTGATGCATTAAGATAGTAATACTTTATTAAGGATACAAACATTAAATAAATAAACAATACACAAAGCATTCACAGAATGTGATTAATACAGGATAGCATTTCTTTCTTAATTAATCAAAGCCCCAGTATTATGATTTTTTGATAGATAGATAGATAGATAGATAGATAGATAGATAAATAGATAGATAGATAGATTTTAGTATAGTAGGCAGGATAAGATAGATAGATAGATAGATAGATAGATAGATAGATAGATAGATAGATAGATAGATAGACAGATTTTAGTATAGTAGGCAGGATAAGATAGATAGATAGATAGATAGATAGATAGATAGATAGATAGATAGATAGATACTGTAGAATTACACCCTATTGTCATTAACATTCCAATTAAATTTTAAAATGACACTTAACGAAACTTTGAACTGTGGGTTAACCAAAAATGCCCAATGCAGTGTTGAAGTGCTATTCTAATTCATGTTGTAATTACATTTTAAAATAACATATATTCATAACTCAGTATTACTTATGCCATGCAGGATTTTTTTTACTTTTAACTAAATATGACAACATCTATATTGGGTTTGAAAATGATAAAGCATTTCCATTTTTTAAAATTTAAAATATGTTCATTTCAAAGCAGTAACACTAGAATCTCACTGCATACTTACTTGGTAGACTTAATTTACCACTTGAAAAGGTGGCTGAGCACCTGCTATTCTGTTGTGAAAAATAACAGATGGCACTCCCACCAAAACTGGATCATTTACTGAACATTTTCATTGTAACCATACATGTGAATTCTAGTTTACTGATAAAAGTATTTAAAATTTTGAAGGAAATGCTGCACAAAAAATATTTGTATATTGTTCATTGTGAATAACACTACGCTATGTGTAACTACATTCTAAAGTATTACTTAATACAAGCGTCAGATCCACATTAAAATTTATAATAATATATATAATAAAGTCTTCATTTTAAAATTTTGTTAAAATTCGGAATCGCACTCATCTTAGCATGTAAATTCCGGAAATGTTCACATTGCAGGGTCTGAAAAAAAGTCCTAGAGCTTAAAAAAGTATGTTCTTGCTCTCATTAGACACTGTTTAAAACAGTTACAGCGTTCTTCAAATAAAGTGTATAGATTGATAAAAATACATATTTCACAAATAAACGAATACTTTAATCACCAACAAAACCAATGATATATGATAAAACTACTCTTATTACGTGTATTTTTAAAATAAATTCATAGTCAACCTAAATACAACAGCCTGTATTCAAATGTCATCTACGCCACACAATATGTAAAATGGAGATTATGTCCGTTAGTAGATAGATAGATAGATAGATAGATAGATAGATAGATAGATAGATAGATAGATAGATAGATAGACGAGTTTCTAGTAATACAGAAATTTAAACGGTACAAAGTAATAAACAACTGTGACTGTTATTAAGTTTGATTCATTTCAGACTAAAAAAGTTTTTTGGATTTACTGTGATTTTTGAAAACTGTTTAGTTCATTTCAATTTTAAATGATCCTATTCCACTCACCTAAAGCCATATATTAAATGCCAGCAGTACTGTACACTAACGTCGAGAGAAATCTAATGATTGTATTTCAATTATTTGCGCAGTCTATCCTTTTCTATCTCTTTCTCTCTCTCCCTCTCACTTTTCAAGGTTGAAGCCAAATTCTTGCGCTGCAGACCAAAGCACACAAATTCCACATAACGTGTGTTTGACGAACTTAATTATAAGTAATAAAATTATATCAGTAAGTAATGAAAGAGCCGTGAAGGACGAGTGAGATTTGAAAGCTTACTTTGTAAACTGCTCCAGTCTCACGGGCGCTGCGTTAGAGATTTCCCATCAGTTCACATCCCAGCCCCCCGATGCCGTCTCGCTTTACTCCAATGAATGCAGGCTCTGTGTTGCGCTCGGGCTTAAAGAAGCTCTTGTTGTATTGAGTTTAGCAGAAAAAAAGGAAGAAAAGACGCGAAAACTCTTAAAGCGGCAGGGACCTAGTGAAACACTCCCCTTTAGTTGTTTTCTGATTGGTTAAGATTGGAGAAATGGGCGTGGTTAGTGATGAAGTCCATAAAAATGATGGTCTAGACGTGCGTGGTAATGAAAGAAGAACTACAAAAGTGTAAAATATCTATCTATCTATCTATCTATCTATCTATCTATCTATCTATCTATCTATCTATCTATCTATCTATCTATCTATCTATGACATGTTTACAGAAATAATATGTAAGATGGCAACTGGACACTAGTTTGGTTCATTCTGTGTTCTCTGTGACACAGATAAAGGTGGTCAATGCAGTCCAATGCAATGCATGCATGCATACAAGCTTTTTAATATTGTTAACCTTTTTTGTCTTTTGTTTTAATTAGAAACAGCAGCATATCCACTGAGACATTAGATTAAATTCAATTCCTGTACTATGTCATTGGAATTCTGTAGTTTGACTTCAGTTGATAAATAGTTATTTTGCAATACTAGCTCTAGTCTATCATAATGAATGGTTAGTTACTATAGCTATACTACAGATTTGCTATATAATAAATGATGATAAGTTAATTTAGAAGATTATGCATATCACCTCTGATGACTAATTACTTTGGACTACTACTTTTGGGATTCGTTATAACACTTTAGAAAATGTGAGTACTGTATATACTTTGGAAATTTAGCTTAGGTATTCTATAGTGGTTGACCAGTTATTTTGGAAAACTTTTCATACTTTATGAAGAATATTTTTCAAACAGTATCAGTACAGTTCAAACAATAGCTAATTTATTTGTAGCAGTAGATAGATAGATAAATAGATAGATAGATAGATAGATAGAAAGGCACTATATAATAGATAGATAGATAGATAGATAGATAGATAGATAGATAGATAGATAGATAGATAGATAGATAGATAGTATGTTAGCTTTACTACATTACAACTGATGACTAATTACTTTGGAATAGCAGCCAGTGTCCATGGTGTTGACAACCAGCTTTGCAGTATCACAAATGATGAGCAGTTAGTTTGGAAGTCTGACTTTAGTGATTTCTTATTTGGGAAAGCTAGCAATACTTTTATCGAAAATACTGAGTGATAAGTATGAAATAATATAGCTGTGTCCTAATATAACTAATGACAAACTTTTATTACAATATATTACACATGTTGACTAAGTGCATCTGAATAATATCTTGAAAATATGACAGGTGATGAAAATGTTTTGAGCTTTATCAATAAGAAAAAAAAAAACCAAACCATGCAAACCCTGATATTTTTCATCTAATCTTCACAAGCCCATTTTGTACAAGTAAAATAAAGTGTTTTGTCTTGTCTGTGAAACAGCTCTTCTGTAGCTGACTTCTCAACTCATGGAAGTAGCCATTTCAGACCGAGGAGCAGGTCACAACACAATATCAGGTCTGGAGAATCAAGTTGGTGTGGCATCTTTTCAAATCCAGTTTTGCAGATGAGCCTTCCAACCCATGGACTTAACTGGCAGCATTATTGAAGCAGAAGGTGGACAGTTGACAGCCTCCCTCACTGCATTTCCATGATTCACTGCTGAAAGCACATTAAGCAAATCAGTATGGCTGACACCCTCAAACCTGTAAAAAATAATCTCATGATCTTGCTGGCACTGGCATGGATCTTAAATTTCTTAAGTGTTGGAGAATCACCATGCTTCCTTCCATCATTTCATTGTTATTAGGATTCTGGGACATAGTGATGTATGAATTAAGATTCTTCTTCAGACGTTAGATGTGATGATGCTTCATTTCAAGGGTCAGTATTCTTAGCACCCAGTGTGCAGGATATGGGAGGTGGATACACTGATACAGCGCATTGCTGCACCCACTACATGAAGAAACACCAATGGATCCCAAATTAGGACCCAAGCTCAGCCGTGCAATGGGTGACACCTCAGCACCACACTAATTTGAATGGAATAGAACAGTATGAGGTTTTATATAGTGGTTGGAGTGCCAATCCTGTTTGCAGGTTACCGTCATACCCAAGATGGAACAATTACAGGAAGCCTTGGTCAAAATTAATTGTTCATGAAGAATGGATTCAACTGACTCATAGCCAATGCTCATAGTGTTTACTGTCTTATGCACCATCACCTTTTCATTCTCCATTACAATGCATTTCAAAGTGGAAACATTTTCTTCTGTTGTTAATGTCAAATGTATTCTAGGTCGTGGGGCAGCTTCAAGAGGTGTCCTGCAAAGAAAGAACTTGGTAGCTCATTTCTTGACTGTGTCATGTGACATGGACTGATCCTGGAACACATTGATTAGATGTGAATGAATCTAACAAAATATATCGAGTGAAAAATTCAATGACAACACGATACGTGATTATGGCATCCATACTGAGTTGGACCTAAAACAAAAATCACACACTTATACATCACAAATTCTAGAAACTTGTAATTGCAATATTTTACTACTTGAGACATAATTTTTCTCCATCTGCACGAAATGCACTGCACATTACCCCTTTCCTATTCAAACTACAAACGTACCCTTTGAGTCATAATAATCGATTTGTTAATTTTTAAATATTTGGACTTTACATGTCAGAACTAGGGACATTTTATTGAATGATTATGTACTTTGGAATTCTCATTTGAAGTATCATCATAGATGACTTGGATACCTGGCTTGAGTGTATCATAATGGTAAATATATTACTTTGGAATGACAGTTTTACTTTATTAAAATGATTATTAGTCACTATAGAAATATGTATAATACTAGATGATGAGTTTTTTTGGAATAGTAGCTTTACTATTTCGTAAATTATGCCAGTATGAGTATATCATAAGGGATGTTTACTTTCTTTGTAAAAAGTTATTACATTATAAGCAATGAGTAATTACTTTACTGTGTAATTCTTCCTCTTGGTTTTTGGCCAATACATAACTGAACTGTAATAAATAATCATTCTTGCTAATTTTTCCATTATGAATTCTTACTGAAGGCTGAAAATGCATAATTCAAACTGTTGATCACAACGGAAGACATGATTTTGGAAAAACAGAACATGGAAATGTTTAATGTGAGTGTCAGTCGTGGACCATGATGAGAGTACTTGAAAAAACAGACTGGAGAACAATGTAAGGAAGTCGAGAGTGGTCTCCTCAACATTTTCTTGTATAGTCAGAATTGGGGATGCATAATCGAGGAGTAAACGACAAGACAATGATTATATTTTTATTTTATGTAGTTTAAAGAACCATCAACAATAAATCAAATCAAATTAATAATATATTGAACATTTTTTATAAAAGTAAAGTTGAATAAATTGGACTGTAGCTGCATGGATAAAAAAAAATCAAGTTTGTGTTCAGGTAAAATAACACTCCTGGTTGATGGATTTGGCCCAAAAGTTAAAACAGATCAAAAATTTTTGTGTAACAACCAAATGCCAAATTTCATCCATTGATCTCATTGCGTTTTTGAATTATCGTGTTTACACACACAGACATAATTCCAAAAAACGGTATTTTCAGAGTCAGGGAGGTCTAAAACGTCAAGATTCATCTAAATCTCGAGGTCAAATTTTTTCATGATTACTATACTTTCTCTAACTGAGAAAGTAAAAAGCAGATCAGATTCTTCTGATGGCATACGTGTGATTGGACTGGGGTCACATTATGAACGGAAGCCCAGTATTAAGCAGATGAGACTTTGATAACAGTATATCAGTGACATAGACAAAATAGCAAATCTTTGAAAAAGTGATAAATTTTGCTGATGACATTTAAGTAAGTAGACATTACGTGACTGAATGGACTAGACTGGGTGAATGAGAACGATCGCAGTAAACTCACCATGGTTTGGTAAGGAAACCACATTCAGAGGTCAATAGACAACATTTGGACCAGGTAAGACCTGGCTAGATTAGGTTAAAGTTGAACGTGTTCATGTTCTTCAGAGAACCACACTTTTCAAAGATGTACTTCAACAAGATACCACAATAAAAAGAGAAAGTCTTGACCAAACCAGGTCTCTAGAAATGGATAAGTGAAGCGTAAGGAGAAGACATGTTGGACAAGTTGAGATTAACTTGGATATCAAAGTGAGAAGACGACAATGCATGAGAAGATTTCCTCTGAGGGTTTGCTATTATTACTCTGTGCTTTGTGAGATTTAAGGAGGCCTCACTTACGTTTTAGCCAATGCAGATGTATGAATGCAGTGATGTGTATCTCCTGAGATCTGAGCAGCTTCCACTCATAGTGCTACTGATTAGCTTCAAAACATGGCAGTGGCAGCAACTCATTGAGAAGAGCTACAATAAGATATTATGCATAGAGAACACATTTCAGGGGATAAGAAGCGCCATTAGCCAAGGCAAACACACACAAACATACACAGTGTTTCGGCAACAATACATCTTGTGTTCGCAGCCCCCCTAAAAGAAGAAAAAAAAAATCTCCATGAATTGGAAGTTTGATAAGGTCTGTAAGCGTTCTTCTGCTCTCTTTTATTCTTTCTCTGCTGTAGTCTTTCTTTGCAGCCTTTGTTCTGGGCCCAGGTGAATGGAAGTCATGTGATGTCCTCCATCAAAAATGAAAAAAAAAAAGAGAGAAACACACAGTCTTGAACCGAACAAACAAAAAGTGGTTTTCAAATGGAAGGACCTTGGATGTCTTTCTGGAGAGCAGCTGGAGTGAAGCTGTGCACACAAAAGTTTTTTCTCTATTTCAAGGACCTTTTTCTATCATGGCTGCAGCCTCACCTGGACCACTGGATTATTGCAAGAGGAGCACATACTTGAGGATCCTGCCAGCTCAATCAGGTCTGTTTGTGTTGAAGGATGTTGTGGAGAGGAAGCTCAAATGTGTTGCCTTCCAAAACACTTCTCATTGTCTTCTTTTTGCTGTAAAGTTTAAATTAGTGAATACAGTTGTAAAGGGATGGGCCAGCTGATCATTCCAGAGCTAGAGTGTCAATGGAAACAGGTGAGGAAGAGTCTAAATCGGTGAATGAAACTGAGCGTGTGCATCTGTGCTCAGAAAGATGGGACCGAGCACGATATTGTGTATGCATGTGTGCGTGTGTGTGTGTGTGAGGGTGTGTGTATTCAAGTGCAAGAGTGAATCTGTAAGTAGCAGATTGGGCAATCTTGGGAGAGAGTGTGGGAAGTGTTTAGGCTTGAAGAAGACCGTGTCCAGATGGACGCTGTGGGATTTGCAAGTGTGCACACCAAGCGTGTTAGTATGTGAGAGTGTACACATGCCACATGTGTGTCAAAGACTGTAGTGTAGCACTCTGCGGGTCGATTACAAAGCAGAATTATCCACATTGGGTACTGATGTGCTGCTGAGAGTGGGTGTGATGAAAAGTAAAGAAAAGGTCGGAGCAAAGAAATCATTTGTTGTTTTTAGGTAATTTGTTTGTATCAAATTGTTTAATTACATTAATTTACTTTTTAAACGTACTATCTCGTTGTGCGTTTCTTGGCTCGGGGAATTTTGCTTGGGCTTGGAGGTTTAGTGTCTGTAAATGTGTGTAGTTGGTTATGGAGGATTGTCAATGGAAGTTTGTATACAGTAGATCAAAACACTAAAACATTCAGTGTATATATCGTTTTTCTGTATATATTTAAATAGCCACCTTCTGTGTATGTTACTGGTGTGTATAAATCTTGTATAGGGAAACAGCTTGCATAATGAAATATAAGTAAACCTTATTGAAGTCATCCTGGTGTATTATGCTGATATTTTATAAGTACGCAGTTCTACCGTATAAAATTAATTATCCATTCAGCCATCTATCATCCATCCGGTGCTTTTCTGTACCTGCTTATGGCCCAATCCCTTCTCCTAAACAGCACTCTCACTAAGACATTGGCAGTAGAGTGACCCATAAAGAATTCAGCAAAGCACATAAGTG
Organism: Polypterus senegalus; assembly: GCF_016835505.1. Classification (NCBI taxonomy): domain Eukaryota; kingdom Metazoa; phylum Chordata; class Cladistia; order Polypteriformes; family Polypteridae; genus Polypterus; species Polypterus senegalus. The sequence continues at coordinate 29,958,272 of NC_053163.1, forward strand.
TGTCCAAAGGTAATGTAAGAAGAACAAAACTGCAGGAGGAGAAGGACCAATATGTCCACGTGGTGTTGTAAGATTAGTGGCGAGCGTCTATCTCCATTACATGTCTACGTGGAGCCTTTTCCACTCCAATCGAAGAATACGAGTGCATCTGGGTTTTCGGTATTAATGTGCATGCAGTTTTAATATTTGCATCATAAGTTGAAAATGTTTATTGCGTTTGTGTTAACATACTAAATAGATAAAATGCATAAATATGTAGAATTTCTTTTAAATGCTTTGATTGGTACAGAGAACGGTGAATACTGACTTTATCCCAATTTACTTTGCTTGGCAGTACAGATAAACAGTGCATTTGAAAACAGTCAGTCAGGGATTTAGTCATTTACTTAATCCAGAGTGCCAGTCCATCACAGATACCTGGGAAAAAAAAGATGTAAACAGCGTCAGAGAATTTGTTGAAGAATATATAATATTTATTTGATAGAGTTGTAATTGCATATGGTGGGCACACTTTATAACTGATTTTAGTTTCAGCTGCATCTTTGTACATAATTCTTTTATGTGTAAATTTATGTAAGGTGTGTTTAATTATGCAAAAATATTGACACATGAAAGTCACAAATTCTGCTTAGCTCAACATGCATCCATCTATCTATACATTTGATAAATGCAGAGGGTCTAGCAGAAACTGACTTATTTTTATAAATAAATAAATAAGTAAATAAATAAATAAATTTTTTGAAGCATACAAGTACTTTTGCTATTTAAAAACTGTTTATTTGAAGATAGCACACAACAGCATTTCCAAAAAAATAACATTGGCTGTTGTGCTGTGTGTTAATTCTGCACACTGACACAGAGGAACATGCAGACTCCACACGGATACCCAGTATGCCAGAGCTGTGAGGTAGCGGCGTTAACTACTACTGTGTCTCTTTAGATGAAAGATAAACTACCATGCAATGTATACAGTCATATATGCACATATATACATGCATACACATTCATTCATTATTTGCAGGGCATAATTACACACGCAGTCTCACCCATATTCACTAATACTCGCCCTATTTCGTTATCCATTAATCGAACTTGAACGTTTTATCGGAAAAGCTGACAAAAACCCCACACTGACTAGGACATGAACTTGGACCCTGGAACAGGGAGGCAGCTGTGCCAACTTGTGTCTAAATTAAAAAAAAAAATGTAAAGATATACAAATATATACACTAATACATTAGAAGATGGTATCTGTCCATGTATAGTATATTTATAGTAATATATCCCTCTATCTATATATAGTCTTTCTCTATCTCTCTCTGCGTCTCTCCCCGAATTTATATATATATATATATATATATATCTACATATCTATAGCTATCTATCTACATATATATGTATAGATAGATAGATAGATAGATAGATAGATAGATAGATAGATAGATAGATAGATAGACATGCTTTCTGTTCAATAGCTGTTATATTATAATTATGGAAAATTCTATTGTACAGAAGATTTATATGAATTATAAGGGAATAACATGTACATGAAAAGGCTGCTTTGCTGCAGTGGACATTGTGTAAAGATTTCATGGAAAATTTTCTTTTTTTTCTGCTTTTCTCCTTCCTTCTGAGACAGCTTTGTTGTCATAAGAGAAGCTCAAAACCGCCAAATTGTATACTTGCCGGAAAAAATGAGACCCGATGATTATGTATGCAAGCACTTTGCTGTGGCTCCAGCGTTTTAAAAGTGAACAAAGCAGAAGCAAAACTGTCCATCTTTTTGTGAAGTAAACTGATCTGAAAGTGACTCTTGATTCCCGTCTAAATGGTGACGTCTGTTGTTTTTTAGTATGCAGGTGTATGTTGTCTAATTATATTTGCACTTTTTTGACTCCCTAGAGTTTTTAAATTTCTTCAACAGATTAAAGGATGCATTGCATAGCATTCTAGAATGAGTTCATAAAATGTACTTGTTTATTACCTTAGCAGTGCAATAACTGAGAGGTACAAGGAAAATTTGAAGCATAAATGGTTTCTACAAATGTGACCAACTACAGTTGGAAAATAATACATTTTATTCTCATGGCCACTCAGTCCAATTTTATGATATACTGTGTTCTTTAAAATGAAAATTATTTTCAAAATGTAATGAATTCTCGTATTAGCCTGCATAGTGAAAACCATCACAATATGCTTTGTATGCTCAGGGGGGCAAATTTATAGGGCCAAAGTAGAAAAGAATCTCAAATAACATCAAATATTGAGTCAAGTTAACCAGCCGTCCCACCTGTCATTTTGAAAACACTGTTTAACAGCCTTTCAGAGATTCAGTTAACATGTCCGACAATGTGAAGAGAATGTCTGTATATCCGTAAAACTGATTAAAAATGCATTCACTTTTAAAAATGAAATTATCAAACCAAATACATATATGTTATGTTTGCTAGAACAAATATGACTTCTGTTTTAATGTATATTGTTCACAGCTTGTTGGCAGAAGAAGGAAGATTTATGAAAAGCAGTGCATAGCAATGAACATGATTACCAGCCCATAACCTGAAATGAAAAGTAAACCATATACTCGTACTGTATGTACTTAAAACCATCCATTTAAAAAAGCATTTCAGTCATTTTATTGCTTCTTCGACTATTCTTCTTAAAATATCTGCAGTCAAACAGTAAGCATAACACTCCCCATTTTGAAGGTAGCATTTAATGTAAAGATGACATAACACATTTGTTTAAATTTATGAATTGTTACATGTTTGTAACAAAAAGATATGAAGCAACTAAAATCAGAATTGACAATGGCAGATTATTGCTGGAAAATGAAAGGACAAAATCTAATAAAGTGAAAACATGCACTGTGGTTTTTGTTGTAATAATAAATCAGCAACCAATTACTGCAGCAAGAATATTTGGTTTGATTAGGTCATCCATATATATAGAAATTAGAAAGTTTACTTTAGAAGTTGTAAAGGAGACGGATATCAAAACAAATGACAGATAGATAGATAGATAGATAGATAGATAGATAGATAGATAGATAGATAGAAAGGCACTATATAATAGATAGATTGATAGATAGATCCATTTTACTTTCTATGTTTTTATTATAACATTTACATTTAATTATAACATTTAACCCAAAATGATTGCAGTCATGGTATCAAATAATTATTACACACATATATATGTATGTGTGTGTGTATGTTTGTATGTATATATATATATATATATATATATATATACTGTATATATATATATATATATATACTGTATATACATACAGAGGGGGACTGGGCAGTCTCATGGTCTGGAATCCCTACAGATTTTATTTTTTTCTCCAGCCGGCTGGAGTTTTTTTTTTGTTTTTTCTGTCCACCCTGGCCATTGGACCTTACTATTATTCTATGTTAATTAATGTTGACTTATTTTCTTTTCTTATTGTGTCTTTTATTTTTCTATTCTTTATTATGTAAAGCACTTTGAGCTACTGTTTATATGAAAATGTGCTATATAAATGAATGTTGTTGTTGTTGTTAAATGTAAATATATATATAAATATGTAAATATATATATATATATATATATATATATATATATATATATATATATATATATATATATATATATATATATATATATATATATATGTTTGTGTGTGTGTATCTATTTATCCCTAGTTTAATGTAAAAGATAGTTTCAGAATATATATATATATACTTTTTCTAAATATCATTGACCTCACTTATGGAAACCGTTTTCATGCATTGTGTTAAGTAAGTGTAGATCTTCCTCTATTGTTTAATGAAGCAAAAACTTTAAAAGCAAAGAATGTCTATGCCCCAAAAAAAGAATGAAAAAACTTTATATTTGAAAAAAAAAAAAAACTTAATGTGTTCGATTGATGTCAGGATTTAATGGAATCAAGTAAATGACTTCTAATGATATTATATCTGGAACAGCAAAAGTCTTTGCCTTTTAAGCAAAAATTAAAGAAATGCCAATTTAAATAGCAGAGGAGTGGGTTTGGGCAAAAACACAAGGGCTCCTTTTCATTCTGAAAGTCTCAATATTTATGAGTCACTCAGTGGAGGAAAATGACAGCCAGTTTTGTGGCCTTTTGTCCCCCAAGCCTGTGATCCAGCCTCCTCAGGAATGTACAGATAGAAGCATTGAAAATGCCAAAGAATTTCAGAGGGGTCCTGCACCCTCAGGGGGAGACTGGGTGGGTTTAGGGCATTCAGTCGGGAGGGGGTTTGGGGCAGTTATTAGCACTATTTCCACTTTGCATCATTCCAGAAACATCACACTCAAAACATGCAGTGTTTACAGTTAAACTGGCTTCCTTTCGATATTAGTGCTATGAAGCAAAATGGTATTTTGCAAAGAGTTTAGCACTGCCCATGGTCAACTGTTGCAATGACATGCTACTTCATAACTAGCCAAACAGAATCAAATTTAAATGACTTTTCTTCACAACGAATCTTAACCTCAGTCAAAACCATAACTTTACGCCCAATGTTGATTTACTTTTATAAAAATATAAATATATTAAAATCAAAAGAAATAACTGTGTATAAAGGGAAATAAACAATGGTTTTAGTTTTCTTCTAGGTACCACAATGTGTAATAGTTAGAAAGAAAATCTAATAAGTATTAATTTCACAAGTATTAGAAACAAATCCTAATAAGCATTAAAGCAGTCACATTTTACCTATTTAATCTGCACTTCACATTTGACAAATATAGAAATAAGCATGAGTTAACATCTTGTTGGCAGATATAGTATTTACTACCACTACGGTTACTTTTTTGTGTTCTTCAATACTCCACATTGGACCAGTTCTAGCATGGAAATAAATAATCATTAATAAGAAATCCAATAATATTAATATACAAGTTTACTGACCAGTTTGGTTCTTTTACTATTTATTTAAAATCAGGGACATGCAGTGTAGAATGTATTTGAATAAACATACGCACATGCATTTTTTTTAAGCCACTTATTCCAATTGGGGTTAATCTGGGGGTAATCCTGACTGCATTATATATGCACAGGAGGGAAGAAGCACTGGAGAGAACACCAATCCATCACAGAGCTCACTCATGCACATGTCCAAAGTGACATTGGGCCAAACCACCGGATCAACATGTCTTTTGGAATGTGGGAGGAAGAGTGGAGTAAATGGAGAAAAAACAATTCAGATGCTAAGAGAATGTGCAGACTCCACATGGACAATAATCAGGTGTGGGATTCAAACCTGAGGCACTGGATCCACGAAAAAGCCTCACCAATTTATGTGGTAACTCTCTGTCCATCCATCCTTCTGTATATTTTCTAATCCTGCCTACTATACTAAAATTAACATCTATCTATCTATCTATCTATCTATCTATCTATCTATCTATCTATCTATCTATCTATCTATCTATCTATTATACTAAAATGAGTATCTATCTATCTATTATACTAAAATGAGTATCTATCTATCTATCTATCTATCTATCTATCTATCTATCTATCTATCTATCTATCTATCTATCTATCTATTATACTAAAATGAGTATCTATCTATCTATCTATCTATCTATCTATCTATCTATCTATCTATCTATCTATCTATCTATCTATCTATCTATCTATCTATCTATTATACACTTTTTTCTTTTTCTGATTGTAATTAATCCATCCATCCATTATCCAACCCACTATATCCTAACTACAGCGTCACGGGGGTCTGCTGGAGCCAATTCCAGCTAACACAGGGCACAAGGCAGGAAACAAACCCCGAGCAGGGCACCAGCCCACCACAGGTTTGTAATTAATAAAAATTGAAGTGATTTTCATAACGTTCCAGGGTTGATATTCATTTGAGAATTCGACGTTTTGTATTTTCTGTTATCTCATTATGTAATGTTATCTCATTACTTCTGCTGAATTAATTCAGAATGTAAATATATGTACACCAACTACAACTGGAATATGTGTGGTGGTCTGAAAGTGCTACTAGCTCTAGCTCTGAGGCTAGGGATCTGCACTGGCAATTAGAAGGTTGCTGGTTTGAATCCCTTAAATGCCAAAAGGGACTCTGCTCTGTTGGGCCCTTAAGCGAGGCCCTTAACCTGCAATTGCTGAGTGCTTTGAGTAGTGTGAAAAGCGATATATAAATGCAAAGATTTATTATTATTAAACCAAGTCTCATTGTTTCATTTGTGAATGGGACAGCTTTTGTTAAGGAGTCACATTAACCTAAAAAGAACTGGATGATCCTTAAGTATTTGGTTCCAAAGCTTAAAAGTCTGACGTATAAACCACTCGTTGACTCAACAAAGAAATTTTTGCTTCCCTTCATATAAAACATTTTGATATTTTAGGGAGATGTTTGCACAAATAACTGATGCCAAGATTAAGGACTGCATTTTTTGTTGGCAACAAATCAGACACATTGTTAATAATGTGAGGTTTGAAGAATTATATTTAGGAAATCACATGGATCGCATTCAGGAATGTTTATGAAACTTTTCTTGGCAACTACAAAGCACCACCCTACATCCAGCTGCTTGACAACCTGCTTCAAGCATACAAAACCATGAAGTGCAATATGTCCCTAAAGATTAATTCCCTGAATTCACACCTGGACTTCACCTTAGTCTCTGCTAATGTTGGTGCAGTCAGTGATGAGCATGGTGAAATGTTTCACTAGGACAATGTAAGGATGGAAAAGCAGTATCAGGGCAAATCTAATCCATCACTTCATGCCGACTAATGTTGGGAACTGAAATGAGAAGCATCGGATGAGAAGTACAAGCAAAAATCTGCAGTAATGCATTTTAGCTCAGTTCAGCTAATGCAGTGTGTCAACATCATCAAGCAATTCAATACAAGAAATTCAATAAAAGTTAATTTCAGGTTTCCCAAAATTCCTAAGTGATACGGCCAATCTGAAATTATATTTGTGTTCATCTTGAAGCTCTCTATCATGATCACCAAATATTTTCTGGAAGAAAAAAAATGTTTGTCCAGTGTAATCACTACTATCATTATTATTTAAGTAGGAGGGCAAGCCACCCTGGTGACTTTGGCGCCCAAACCCCAGTTGCGGCCAGAATATTAGTTAAATTTATAAATGTACAAAAGAAAACGGATTATTTATTGCACTCAAAATCACGAAATTCTATAAATATGTAAAAGAAAAATAAATTATTATTTAACGGAGTAAAAATCATGAAATGAGAATACTCTCTTACCGATTAGAGTATTCCCGTTAAACTGAGGTCCACTATGCTTGATGAGTATTTATTAGAGACTAAATAAACGATCCTTTCATTTTAGCTGACTTTCTTATAAACCATGATAATTTAAAAATGGAATAAGAATCAATACATCTAACAACATCACATTAAAGTTTGATACATTCTGAAAAAAATGATACCAAACATATATATGTAGGTTTTAAAATAAGCCCGATTTATAACATGACAAAAAATGTGACATAAAAACGTTACATAAAATCGTTGCACTTTTAAGCTTAGGATTTTATATATAGAGAGTAGATTAAGAATTTGCTCGTTGCTTTTTATTTGGAACCCAACTGGTTTCCTTAGGTCTTATTGTTTGACTGTCAGGCCCTTAGAGAGTATGAGGGCCGTTCCGAGGATGGCGATCTTCTAAACCTGGGTGGCACTCACTTTATTTGGAGAAACATGGAGATATTTTTGGAGATCTAGTTGAGCATCTCAGAGTAGTCTGACTATGACCGGCTCATCATTATCATTATTATTACTGTTATTATTACCATACCTTCATTACCTCCAACCACTAACGCTAAAATTCAATAATTCCACTTAGGTTGTTGTTTCTACTCCAGCACAGCAGATTAATATTTTGCGCTAAAATAATTTTTTATTTTTATTTTGTTTGATTTTCTAATTTAAGCCAGTAGCACATTTGCCACAAAACCACGTGAGAGCATTTACAAGTCTGTATAGGTGGCAACCTTAATTTAGAATCTGAGCTGCCTGAATACCAGAAACAGGGAGCTCTGTGTCCGACTGCAGGATAGGAAAAAGACTTAATTTATTCTTGGCAGGGTGGTCTTTAACATATTCAGGAATTTAAAAAATCTGTAATAATAAACAAATAGGTCCTAAAGCAGCTGCCTACTGACTTAAAGGAAAGAGTATATCAGTATAAAATGAGCAATAAAGCTAATTAGAGGAAAATACAGTATGACTTTGCCTTTGAGATAATCCATATGAGCACAGCATCCAAAGCAGTGGGCTTCATTTTGATGTGACCTTCTTCTAAAGTCCCAGGGTACAAGCATTGATGATATCAGAGACCTGGAGGTGTCACCCATGAAGACACGGAGATCAAACAACAAGGGCTGACTGTGTTATCCACTCGAGCACAATGGCTCCTCTTCTAAACTCACATTATTTAAAAGGAAATAAGGAATTTGCTGTTTCTTTTTTCCTTTTCTCACATAAGAGTGACAAGAAAATGTAATTAATATATTCTAATAAGAATGTCTTTTATTATGATACATCAAAGTGAAAAAAAAAATATATAAGAAGATTACAAAACAAGGAAAATATGAAAACATAAAATGACTAAAAATAAAGTGCATTGTGAAAGGGGCTATTTAGAGCCAAAAAAGTTGCACAAGTGGAAAGTGAGCTGTTTCCTGGTATAAATACCTTTAAAAAACAAAATTTAACTGACAAAATCTTTAAAATATTTACTATCGCCAGCCACTGAGCCGCGTCTGTGAATGACTCCACACAACCTGCCAGATTTCTTCCTTTCATCTCCTTTTTTTTTTCCCCGTCCTCAAAGGTCGGTTTATCAGACTGTCTGATCTTTTGTGATCCACTTCAAAATGTACCTTTGTAGGCGTCAGCATGCTGACTCTGCACCTTTTTTCTTCCGGGATTATATTTAGGGTTTTGATATGTTTGTTTTTCAGCACTTTGTTAAATAATTCTGTTGTAGTATTATTTCAAATCTTTAATTAATGCATACCTGAGTGACTGCATAATCCATTTTCTCTATAGATATTTTAGGAATAGCACAGATATTAGAAACAAAATAGCACGGACAAGTATAAAATGACAAGGGTCACTAAATCAAGGATTCCATATATGGCCCCCCTGTGTATTTAAACACCTGCCAGGATCGACTTAACAGGGTGCAATGGAGTGCAATGCTGGGAATTTACAATTCCAGTCCTACAGAATTCATTAAGTGAGTTCTTAGATGGTATGTCATTAAATTTATTTCTTTAGTGATATCTGTGTGTTATTATTACAGCAATGATAAGCAATGACATGACAAATAATAAGGAGCAACCATTTTGTTTGACTGTTAGTGAGAAGGAGAAGCACAATTATTCGGCCAATACCATGAATCTTGCTTTACTGCTATATTTAAAGCAGCATTAAAAAACATAATTTATGGGATCTGTATAAAAGATCTACAGTATAATGGACTTCTGGAACTTTATGCTTTTATAAAGACATAAAAGCAACCTCCATTGGCAAAAACTGGCAGTGGAATGAGTTGTACTGAAGAGCTCAGGGACCTTAAACGTCACACTGTCATAGGATAGCACCTAGGCCAATATGTGAAGTTTCAGCTCTGCTAAATCTGCCTGGTCTACTATAAGTGCTATTATTGTGAAATGGATTTGTTTAGGAGTAACAACAGCTCAGCCACAAAGCAGATCACACAAAACTCACGGTGTGCTGCCGCAAAGTACTGAAGCACATAGTAGGTAAAAACCACCTATCCTCTATTACATCCCTCACAACAGAGTTCCAAACTGCCTCTGGAAGAAACACTGGTACAAGAATTGTGTCTCAGGAGCTTCATGAAATGAGTTTCAATGGTTGAGCAGATGCACACAAGCCTAAGATCACTACATGCAATGTGAAGCGATAGCTGGAGTGGTGTACATCACCAGTGGACTCTGGAGCAGTAGAGAGGCGTTCTCTGAATTGTTGAATCATGCTTCACTATTTGGATGTATGATGGCTGAATCTGGACTTGGTGAACATCGCGAGAACATTACCTACAAAGTGCCTATTGTAAAGTCTTCTGGAGGAGGAAGAGTGGTCTGAGGTAGTTTTTTGGGTTTGGGTTAGGTCCCTTGATTGCAGTTAAGGGTGCTGTTAATGCTTCAGCATAGAAAGACACTTCAGACAATTGTGCAACAGTTTGGGGGATGACATTTTCTGTTCTCAAAATGACTGTGCACATAATTAGATTTAAAAAGAAATGGAAACTCGGTGGTCTGCACAGAGCCTCGACCTCAACCCTATTGAACTGCTATGGCATGAATTGGAATGCTGATTGTGAGGCAGATCTTCTTGTGTAACCTCTCAAATATTTTTACGAGTAAACAGAAAACATTTCCAGAAGAGTGGATGCTGTTATAGGCAGAATGGAAGGGCAACTCCATGTTTCATAATTGTTATATTTTGAATTTTATTTCTTCTGGTAGCTATCTCGTGTGCATTGAGTGTAAAGCAGCTTGCTCCAGTTGCAAGGGTAACCTTTGTCATCATTGGAGGGTGTAGCACCAAGGTTTGTCACCTGTTGGCAATTGTAGCAGTGGGTTTAAATAACTGCCCAGTTTGTCATATCTTTATCCAAACTGCTTATAGTAACTGAGTTATTTCTTATGTTCTGATTTGATTTGGGTTCCTGACTCTCATTTTGTCCTTCTGATCTCGATTTTCATCTTGCTGTTTGGCCTCATTGTTTTGACACTCACCTGGTTTTCACTATTTTCTGTTTCGTGTCTCTCTCCTGGTTTTCTCTTTTGTCGATTTTCTGACACAGCAGTAGTATCTATAGTAGTTGATTTCTAATAAAATATTTAGATTGTCCTGCTTAATGAGAAACACTTCTCGGCTGTTATGAAGTAACCAATATTTCTGCTTTAATTTGACCTAAAATATAATTTGATCTTTACTCAGATTATTATAAATATAAGTATATAACACCCATAAATTGAGAATTTCCATCTCTTTACTGAAAATGTATTCGTACAGTCACAATCTTCAATTTACATGCTGGAACAGTTTTATTAATGAGATTAATGGAAGTTTGTTCTAAAACTGCCTAAAATGCACCCAAGAGCAAGATTCAAAATGAGAATGATGTTATCAAATGCCTAGCCTCACAAGGTCATATGTTTTGGGAATGTCCTACATTCTTACATAACTCACAGATATTTTTAACTCTAAAATCACTCCCAATCCGTTCACAGCAATATTCAGAGTAACATCAAGTGGAATAACATTAAGGATGAGAAATCTATCATGGTATTGTGTACTGCATCTTTTACCCAAAGACTCATATCACTCAGCCCAAATAATTCTAACCCACCTACATTAACTCAATAGGAAATCAATGTTTTATAATTATCTTGAGGTAGTGTAACTGGTGATGTCACCCACAAGAGTCTTGATTATTACTATTTTATAAGTCACTAACTTAGGAAACACTAACTTAGAAAACTGATATTGTTTCTGTTGACTTCAAGTATCAGCGTTCAGTGGCAGGGTCTCAGCCTTTCAAATAATAATCTTTAATATAGTCAATCAATCAACATTTATTTAGATAGCACATATTCATACAAAAAAAATGTAGCTCAAAGTGCTTTACAAAATGAATAGAAAAATAGAAGACACAATAAAAAATAAACATAAGTCAACATTAATTAACATAGAATAAGAGTAAGGTCCGATGGCCAGGGAGGACAGAAAAACAAAAAAACTCCAAAGGCTGGAGAAAAAAATAAAATCTGTAGGGGTTCCAGACCACGAGACCGCCCAGTCCCATCTGGGCAATCTACCTAACATTAGTCAAACAGTCCTCTTTGTATTTATGGTTTTCATGGAAGGACCTGATGATGATGGTCATGTAGACTTCTGGCTTTCAGTCCATCAATGTTGGTGCATCATGATGCTTTGAGTGGGTGGTGGTGGCGCAGGCCGCCACCACAAAGAAACAGGAAAAAGAAACAGAAGAGAGAGTTGGGGTCAGTATGGATTTTGGAGCCACTGTGAATAGTTATTATGAAGAATTGAACGTACAGAGTATCAGGATTAAGATAAAGTGAAGTTATAAAAAGGCCATGTTAAAGTAATGTGTTTTCAGCAGTGTTTTAAAGTGCTCTACTGTATTTGCCTGGCGAATTCCTATTGACAGGCTATTCCAGATTTTAGGTGCATAACAGCAGAAGGCCGCCTCACCACTGCTTTTTCACAATAAAGGAATTTAGATGTTCTCTCCTGGTAAACAGCCCAAGATTCTAGGATTGGGTCTCTAATAACACCTGACTTGGCTAAGAGGGAGATCTTCTTTGATGTGTGCTGAAAGTGAGCTCCTGTGACTTAAACCTTCACAAGGGGTTACCTGACTGGACATAGAATCAGTTGTGTGAAGGACCAGTTTTCAGTCTTTCTGTTTTTGTGACATTACTGGGTACACCTGTTTCCCTGAACTTCCTATAATACCCTGTAAGAAAGCAGAACAAGTTTCCAGGTATCAGGAGTTCATCTCTCAGCCGCTCAGGTGCTCTCTGTACATATGGCCTGCATTTGGAGCAAACAGTAACACTGGACAAATACAATTATTTTAATAAGGATAAGGAACAGTTCTGGAATGTATCAGAATTTGGTAAGAATTCATTATTGCTGTTTTAAAATTTGCATGCCAGGAACCTGCTGTTGTTTTAATAGATACAAGGAAGCATATTAAACAAATGTTTTGTTACGTAGCTTTTTCACTTAGGAGAAGGAAGGAGGTGGTGTTTTTAAATTGATGGAATTTTTTTTGGAAATACAATGTCTGTCTTACTTATTGTTTATAAAAATGCATCTTTGACTGTACTGTTTGTTATTGTTTTCTTTTTGGTCCTGTTATAAAAAATGATTTAGCTGAAGTTGGTTAGTTGACCCCAACAAAAACTACACCTAACATCACAAATTTATTACAATGAATTGTGAGCCACTCAAAAATCAAATATTGGGGGATGTTAACATTTATGAGGTTCAAAAGGATTACAAAGACTTTTTAAAGACATTCATTAGTCCATGGTTAAGCAAATGTTCAGAAACAGAAGAAATTTCACTCCAAAAATGTGATAATCTAGGCCGCAACCATAATTAAGTCAAAAGGCCAAAAATGTGTCTCTCTCTTGCCAAATGCAAAAAAATGCAGGGGGAATGGAAGGAATCTATTGAGATGCTGCCCATCTCAAATTTGTTGCAGAGTGCAATGTGTAACATTTGGCATTCGTGAAGGTTTATGATTTCCCATGAGAATAAAACACTTTTGAGCAGGAGATATTCATCTTAGTATGGAGGCAGAAATGGAGTATAATCAATCCGGATAGATAGTCTGAATTTATTGAGATAACAATGAGTTCTATGCAGTACTAACAATTTTGAAAAGATCATATTTGTGTACCCCTCTGTGAGTGGAGGTTCAGCAGAACGTGAACTATGTAATGCAAGCAATCTAAACTTACATGGAAATTTATAAGAGAAATGACAAAGCTAGTGTCATAAGGCGCTTTTCCACTGCATAGTACGGCACAGCACGGTTCAGTACAGCTCACCTTGGTTTGGCTCAGTTCGGCTCGGTTTGCGTTTCGACTGCAGTTTAGTACCACTTTAGAGTGGGCGGGAATATTCACGTGTCGTTATAGTTGCGCCGCCTCTACTGCCGTGACACCGTGGAACTTTTACAACAACACGCAGACAACGACAACACTTTAGCTCGACGACGCGCAAGGGTAAGCATCTAATAAAAGCACATCACTAGCTAACTTTTATCACTGTTGCAAAGCATAAAATGAACTTAACTGCCAGTGTAACATTAAAATGCTGATTCTGTATATTACAGATCTTCCACATTTTGCAAAAAAGTCGCCGCAACAGACTATCTGTTTGGACATTTAACCGTGCCTCAGAGTGGTGGGATGTGATTGTTCCCGGTTTTACAAACACTCAGTGGCTGGAGAACTTTCGAATGTCTGAAGAAACATTCATCCACTTATGCAACAAACTGCGTCCAGCGATGGAGAGACGGGACACAAACTTCCACGTGTGTGTACCTTTAAAGAAAAGAATAGCCAGTGACGCAGTAATGACGATTTTCTCCGGCCAATCAGTGACCAGCAGTTTACATGTCACGTTTTGGTAACGGTTCGGCGCGCTTGGAACCTCGGCTGAGGTGGTACTAAAAAAAGGACCAGGTACCAGGGACTGTTCCCAGTGGAAAACCCCCCAAAAGTGAGCTGAACTGAACCGTGTCGTGCCGTACTATGCAGTGGAAAAGCGCCATTAGTGTACAGGTATCAAATCCAAACTCATTGAAAATGCTGTTTATCATGAGTGAATATATTTAATAACAAAAGCAAAATGCTCAATGTGTTTGTCCTGTAATTTTTGAGTAGCAGACCGATAATATTTGATGCAAAGAAACAATGTGAAGGAAATAAATAAGGATAGAAAAACATAAAGACAGTTAAAATGATATTTAGGCTCTAGATGAAATCAAACACAAGCCATGGTTGATGTCCTAAAATTATTTTAAGCAAAGTACATGTAAAAATATATTTACTTATTTGTTTAGTTACTTTGTGATGTTTTTCCTTTAAAATAATAGCTTTTACAACAAGGATAATTTAGTTAGAAAGCAGGAGATGCATGATCTAACAGAAAAGGGTCTAAAACAACAAATCAAATAAATTGCAACTAAACCAGAGCATGAGGCAAAATCAAGGTTAAAATTTGTAGTGAAAATGCCAGTACTGAAAAAGCAATAATGAGAAATTTTAACGAAAGGTCTGGTAAGAATGCAGCATGGTGGCAAAGTGGGTAGCTCTGCTGCCTCGCAGTAAGGAGACCTGGGTTCACTTCCCAGTTCTCCCTGTGTGTTTTCCCCGAGTCTGCTGTGAGTCAGCCTCTCGAAGAGGCAGAGCTTATTTGAAAAGATTTGGGATTGGCATGGTCACCGGTGTTGCTCTTCCACCCCTACAGAGAGAAAACATAAATGTAGGAGATAGATAAGGAAAATGGATGTAGTGATCAAACACATACACAGCTGGGTAGTTAAGAGATGAGGCCATCATTTTCTGAATGCAGACCAGAAGGCAGGAACACATTCTGAATGTATGAAGACATGGAAGCAAAACACAATACCTGCGGAAAAACCATCTAAACACCAGGAGAACACTCGGAGTACACACAGAGAGACCCAGAATGGGATTTGAAACCTAGAAGGTGCTAAACCCTGTGCTCTCATGACCTTCTCCACTGGACTGCCAACACATAAACAAGACAGAAAAAATATGGAATAAGAACACTTGATGTTAAAGAACCCCGTGTCTACGTGGGTTTCCTCCCACAGTCCAAAGACATGCAATTTAGGTGCATTGGAGATTCTAAATTGTTCATAGTGTGTGCTTGTGTGTGTGTGTGTATGTGTGTGTGCATGTGCCCTGTGGTGGGCTGGCGTCCTGCCCAGGGTTTGTTTCCTTCCTTGCGCCATGTGTTGGCTGGGATTTGCTCCAGCAGACCCCCGTGACCCTGTAGTTAGGATATAGCGGGATGGATTGGTGGTCTGGTAAGATTTTGAGTCCGTAGATCTGTCTAGGAAGTGCACCTATGGCCGACCTTTGAACCTGTTGTGATGATCAGCAATGGTCATGACATCTGAGCCTTTGTCCCTGACAATGTGGGAAGAAAACCTAATGACAGGCTATAAAAATGGCTGCAATTGTTAGAATCTGAAAATGGTGTTTGAAGGGTAGGAAAATTAATGCCAGAATTAAACCTCTGTCTCAGAAACTGCTAAAAGGAGTATAAGATTAGCAAAAGGATAAACAATATTGCATAAAAATGGATAAGCAATATGGCAAAAGGATAAATAATATTGCATAAAAAATTATTAACACAACCCATATCATAACAATAACAGTTAAGAAGAGATATACATAAGATCATGATGCTTGATATTACCTTCAGGCCCCTTGACAAATAAATATGGTGCACATTGGCAGCCTCTTATGAGCTTCTGGTTAAAAAAATGTCAATATGCTAAAAATTTAAAAATAAGACTTAAAATATCCTACCTGAAGGCTCCAATAAACTCAAAATGCAAAAATTAGACCTTGCCTCCTAAATTTAGCCTCAGGCTTTTCTGAGGCCTAATGCAGAAAATTGAAATATAAAAATAATTTCAAACAATGAATGCTAGAATTGTCTAGAATCTGTCATTGTGGAATGACCTAAGATGATCCATTAAAAATATCTGTGAAAAATCAACAAGTTTAATAAATTCTCTAAAGTGGAAGTGGGCAAGACACACAAAGTTGATTTGTGGAATTAATCAATAAGTTTAAGAAAATATTTTAAGGATGTGTGTTATTATTTTGCTAAAAACAGCGGGTGTTCAAGCACTTTTTCAAGTGCAAAGTCTTGGAAGTAAGTATGTGATGAGCAGTGATGAGTAAACCCCAATGAAATTTGCCACACTCCATGTTCAGCGAAATTGCGGAAATGTTTGGTAATTTTGGCAAACTTGGCCAAATGTATTAAAGTCAATGAGTAAACTGAGCTAGATTTGAGTGGACTATAATTCTATGATGGTCTTTTAAGTGTCCTTGCTAACTAGGGAAACATCTGCCCAATATACTAGACCATTTATTGTGGGCGAAAATGTGACCTGAGCTGTGAGGCAGCAGTTCTAGCCACCATGCCAGCCTACCTTCTTGAAATACAATTAATAGAAGTAATTTCCAGAACAGTAAAATTTCTTGCTGACAGAAAGCATGAATGCCCTGTGGCTTCCCCTTCACAGACTCAGTAGGAGATACTCACCTCTCTCAAACCAAAAAGAATACAGTTTTGATCGCTCATTGCTGCTGCTACTGAATAAGCACAACACTAAAGCATGTGGATTCTTCAATCCTTCCTGATTGGAACAACTGCATGAACGCTGGCTAGTTCTTTAATAGGCAAAGGCACAGATATTACACAGAGGTCCTCACAAACAGACATTCTATATAAAACACAAATATGCCAGTCATTCTGCATGAGCTTTTTTGTGTTTAAATCTATCCTCACGTTTTCCACATATTTTTCGCCCACTGCTAGGATCAGGGACACAGGGGATTGTCCATTCAGTATTGGCTGCCACAGACCGCTCTGTGACGTCACATTGTGATGTCACGTTTGTCTAAGCCATCCACGTGACAAATTTCTTGGAAAATATTCAGTGAGCAAAAGCTCACATTAACTGTGTAAAACACTTCAGTGAATTTCACCGATCAACACTAGCGCTAAGATTCTAGTTTTAATTCTTTATAAGGAACATACATTTTTTTTTATTAGTGGTACCAAGTTTGATATTGTAAAATGGAACCTAAGGTAGGAACAGTCACACAGTGGAAATTTTCAGGTATATATATTGCACCTGGGTGAATGATGAGGCAGGGCAAGAGCCAAATGTTTGGGGGTGCCAACAGGGTAAAAGCCCATTTAATTCCAACAAAAATAAAAATAAAAAAAACGCAACAAAAGCATGCGCTCATAGGCAGTCTTTGTCAATGCCAAATCTCTTGAATTAGTGCTCCACCTCTCTCATCTCGGTCTCTTTTTACCATTCAGTATCCTATCAGATCCAAAAATGAGCCTCCACCATCTGGGTAGTGTTCTCCCTTTTATTCCATGCAGACTGGAATAGACGGGGCTTTCCTTGTCTTTGTTTCCCTTAAGGCTGTGTGGGAAAAAGGAGACAAAACCGTTAACGACAGCACCCCCTCTCATCCTGGGGTGGTATCACATACCTTAGGTGAGCCTGGAAGGCAACCCTCTGACGGTCATTAATGACAACATATGTTGTTACAGTCCATAAATATGGTAAATTTAAGAAAATGTTAATATATATTCTGTTGTTTTCAATGCCTTTTGATCCTAAATCTTTTCAATATCATCACTTAAACTGTTACAGTTCTTCTATAACTATGGTGTAACATAATAAAAGAATGAAATCTTGTTTATCCAAAAGAGTTCAGAGCACATTAATTCCTTCTAAATGAAGACCAATCAAAGCATGCATCAAACGTACCAACTGCAATATTTGTTGTAATATTTTTTTACAGGAGACTTTACATTGAATTAAAGAGCCAGCTTTGTTTTTATTCAGAACATCTAATATTCATATATTCATTTTCTACTTGCCTCAGTATGTGCTTCTTCTGTTTCAGAGCTACAAAATCTTCTGGGAGATAAGCTGCATCATGGAGAGGTTAAGGTTTTCTTTGCTTGTAATTTACTGCATCTTTTAATTTAAGTTCTTTCATATTTGATTACCATGGCCACTATAAGCAACATCATGACAGACATATGATGAGATATTTTATATGTGTATGTTTTTTATAATAGGCTGATAAATAAAACAACAAAGCTTACTGCTTTAAAAGCATCCCACGTGACCTCATCTATGTGTCTTGTGATTAGCAAAAATCTTTCCAGCAAATTGTGAAAATTGAACTAAATATAATAATGGCTATTTAATTTAATAAATGTTCTTATTAAGTTAAAATGAACATCCTTTATGTAGTTATTGAAGTAAATACATCCGTTTTGTCATAGAGTAATTGGAATTCTTCTGGTTACGGTATCCTGCCACTAGATACTTTATCCACAGTTTATCTAACAACAAATGTCTGCTGAAGCCACTGTTCTGACTTTTAAAAGCATTTCATGAAATTTTAAATCCAACCTGAAGGCTTCTTTTAATGTCAAATTATTTGGCCTATCATGTAAACAAACAAACAAAAAATTAGACCACATACTTTTTCTAGAACTGTAAGCAGAGCAAGCTGTATCATTTAGTTGAAACTAGATGGTCTCCAATAGAGCAGCAAAATTTTGAGTTTGGCAGTTTTTTAAAACAGTTTACAAACAATAGGACTTAATACCACTGTCTGATTATATTATGTTATTTTTGTGTAGTAGTGATATTTGGTCTTCTCTACACATGGTCTTCCAAAATATATGTTTGCACAGTTCTCAGCCTCTGTCTGTTTAACCCTAACCCTAACCTAATTTTCTTCAAATGAAGATTCAAAGTTATAATTTTGTTCTCATGGGTGTTGACTTGTCATGAACATGGAGATGAGGTTTACAATGTAGTTAATAAACAAAAAAAATAACACAAACAACAATCACAATAATAATAATTTTAATTGTAATAATAATTCTCAAACTGATATAGCAGAGAAGACACGGACACGACAAAAGAAACCTAAACAATGAAAATGGCAACAGGCTCTTGAAAGTATTGCTAAAGGTTGTATTAACTCAAACAACAATCATCTTCCAAATGAGCTTACATTAACACTTACGTTAAAACTGAGGATAGTTTTTCATTTGTTCACTACCATCTATGAGATTTGCACTTGGCATGCCAAAAAAATTCTCCATGGTCCACTTGTCACCCTATAGGGATAAAAAACCAAATCAGAGATCTCCTTAATGTCTCTTTGGTTTCTCCTTGGCAACAATAAGGTCAGAATGAGATAAAATGGAGACGTATTCTTTTGCGTCATGCTTGCCAGATTTTTCTACAAAGAAAAAAATAGCAGATTAGTCTCAAACGTTTCTCTACTTGAGTTGCAGTAGAGATCTTAGAAACATCACATAATGGGCTCAGAACTTCCAAGTACTGTCTTGACATTTTATTTTGCAATTTGAAAGTGTTTGTATTGTGTGTTCTGTTTTAGATGGTGAAATGCCTGTTGTTTGTGGTAATGATACACTTTACTACAATTGCAAAATTGTAGTCCTTGCTTCTGAATAATATTATTAGTTGCTCTAATTCATACTGCTCTGCTCCAATTAGATCAATAGTCATTCTGGAAGAAAAAGCAGGCAATATGACATTAGACTTCAAACCCAGATATTATGTGTTTAAATCCCACTTTTACCACCATGTAACTATGAGCAAGTCACTTCCTCTCCCTGTGCTCCAATTGGAAAAAAACAAAAAGAAATTTAACCAATTGTTGTAAGTCAAATGTTGTAAGTCACCTCAGATAAAGGTGTCAGTCCAATAATAAGTTAAAAATATGAAGTCTTCAAAGAGGATCCAACAACATTAAAAAGAGATTTCACAAAATACAGTATAATACGCACCTCAACCCATAATTCTCAATTTTGACTGCTTTTACCTCAGTTGTATCTCATGTCTCCTTTTGTCTAAAGCTGTTTCTCCTAAGGAAATATCAGTGACAAAGTTGATTCTTAAATGAAGCATAAATGGGAATCTATTTCAAGTCTCAATATATCAACCTTTCTTATGGAGCTGGAAAAACGCTCTGAAGCCGTGCATTAAATGGACAGTTAGGGTCCATTATTTCAGCATGCGCGGCAACAGTAAATAGGAATTATGGATTTTTCTTGATACTTCTGCTTCCTTGAATTTTTTTGATCATTTTAAGTGCGTCAATTTGTTTAATTAATTTAAATAAAAAGTACAGTATATGCTACAGAGCTGTTTTATTAAGACGACTATAACTAGCCTGTCACAATCATCGTACAGTATCAGTTTTGCTGGCTGTTTAAATAAAGACATTCAAAATGTGATTTCAATTAAAGTGGAAATGTGATTATGTGAAATGAATTTATTTCTTTCCATTTTAATTTAAATGAAATGTAAATGTTGAGCTGCAGCTACATTATTAAGAGTATAACTGGACAGTCACTGTCATTGTATGATACCGGTTTAGATGATGGTTTAAATCATTGTCGGGTAACCGGTGCGCCGCAAAAACCTTTGTAAAATATTTAAAATTGCTAGTGTTTTTGAACTTTTGGTTGATTAAAAAGATAATGTTTAAAAAAATATTTTATGTTGGAAAAACAGATAACGGAACACTTACGGAAATTAAGTCTAATAATCGTGAGAGACTTCAAATGATCGACAAGGAAATGCGCGTCTGTCTTTTGAAAATTGATCCTCGTATCAATCTCATATGTGCTGAAAAACAATCTCAACGTTCACATTAATTAAATTTAAGATTTATCCTTTGATTCCTTTATTAATAAAATGTCTTTCAAACTTGTAAAATTAACTGTTTTTATTGCCGATTGTCCATAGATTGTGTTGTCATAACTTTATTTATGGGCAGACCCTCAGGTGCGCCGCGAAAGAAAATTTTTGGACTTAGTGCGCCACAGCTCGATAAAGGTTGCCGTTCACTGGTTTAAATAAAGACCAACAATAATTTTGTAAGTGGTAATTTTGATTATGTGAAACAATATTTTTTTTAGATATTAAATACAAATAAAATAAATAAAACCTGTACATAGCCCAATTCCTATGTGTTTTCTGAATGTCACCCTTCATGACTGTATTTTTCTTAGACAGCTTTCTTAACAAACGTTGCTATAAGAAATCAGACATCTCCCTTGACATTTGCAATCTGTGAATCAATTATATTCACTTTCTTCAGTTTGTGTCTCCTCTCTCAAGTCTGCAGGTTTCTCGGTCTGGCAGTGGTGATTCCACTCAATGCAAAGGGGTTGATTGGGCTCCATTTACAGCTTCACCTCGGGCAGCAAAAATGCTCGAGCCGGCCCTGTCCATAAGAGTCGTAGTTCAAAGTGATGCTGTGCTCTCAAAGTGTATAGGGCAGAGAGGTAAGAATGCCAAGTGGCTCTGAGGCAAAGTAAGAGAATATTTGACAAAGACTATTTTTTAAAACCCTTTCACCTTTATTCAGTTCAGGTTAACTTCTAAATGTGGTTCATTTTCACCTTAAGTAGCCCTTTTTAGTGTGATTACATGCTAAACATATCAAGCAGTAATGCTGTGAAAAGGAGGATGGTGAATTCCTTGATGTGCTCACTACAGACCTCCGTACAGGTTTCAATTCCTCTGGTTTCTTTATTATTATTTATTATTTTTATTATTTCTCTCTATTATAAAAAAAAAAAAAACTTGGGATGAGACTTTTTTTCTGCGATGAGACGTGATCTTTTGAAGAGAGACAGAGAAACACTTTCATGTCCCGCGAGATGGGCAAGTCACATCATACTTACAACCTTTGGAAGCAAGTCCCGTGATACACATGCAGAGCAGGTTAGAGATAATGGAAGTAGGAAAATTCGAAAGTCTCAAAAAAATGAGGGTAAAGATCACATTAGTGCAAACAAATGGAAAATATTACTCATTGAAATAATGGAACTGCAAAAAGAGATCGAATACTGTTTGAGGATGTCTGGGGGAGAAGAGAGACAAGGCAGTGACTTTAAAATGTTCGAAGCATTGCACAAAATGCAGATCATGCGTCACGGGAGCAGCAGCAAGCCAGCAGCTGATTGAGCAAAGAGGAGGTAAAAAAAAACAACTGTTACTTGTTTCCCATTGTATCACCATTTAAGAGGGGTTTCGGAGGAGCAACTGTGTCTCCTTGGGGTACATTCAATCCCCCTCTTCACAACGGCGCATAGTGCTAGCGGAAGGGGATGGTGAGCGAAGCCAAGGAGGCCTGTTACTCCCGACTATTATTTGAAGCTATGTGACATTTGAGTGGTACAGATGATCACATGACACAGTTGCCAACTATGTATTGTATTTACTAGTGTCATAGCAAATATTGTTTTGTTATCGCAGAACTTTTGTCTAGAGTGTTTGTGGTCTTCAGACATGACATGTCAGACTGCCAGTTACAATATATTCAGCATTGACATCCTCCCATTCCAGCAATTTTTTACAAATATTAGTCAAATGATTATAGTGTTCAGACATCCCATGCCATCAATGGCTGCAATTTTGACAATAGACGCCTCTATTACCACTTTTATTTTTTTGTGTGCCTTTATGTGGTTAGCAATGCTGCCTACTGCATATAGCATTCTGAATTTTCATGAAGCATCGAAGCCACTCTCTGTGTGAAGATTGCATTTACACCTTGTGTCTGCATCCATTTCCTCTGGGTACTCCAATTTTCCCTGCTGCTTTACAAAGGCATATGCTAACTTCATTTTCAACTGTAAAGTTGACCCTGTGGAATTCTGGATGTGCTTGTGGGAAGGACCTCAACATTGCCACCCATTTCTTAATGCACAGCACCACCCATCAACACCAGCTTTCTGCTTGTTTCCCAGAATTCTTATCAGGTGCTGATTTGTTGCAAATCACTCGCACTGAGGGGAGACGTTTCTCTTTGTTTTCAAGGACCATAGTTAATGGAAAATACATTCATTCTTGGGTTGAAACAATTCTGGAATTTTAGTTTTACAACAAGAGATGCCAAGTCTTTGGATTATCAGTTAGGATGACTCAAACTCATATCAGGAAGGCATGGCCTTATCCTTTCCCTTTGACATGTAATCTGTATTGTTCATTTTGTAAAGACTCTTGGATTTTTGGTGTCCTCATGAGTATAACTTCCAGGCCACCACAGGCATCTTTCACTTCTACCTCCTCCTTGTGGTTTCTGCCTACTCACATTAGCCTGCATAAATGTATTCTGGCCACCTATATGGCCTCCTTTCTTCCAATGAGAGTCTATGCAGACTTTTCTCCACCCTTCTGACACAATGACACACAAATGGTGTCATTTCTATGACTATGTGCTCTTTGTTTAATCAAGCTGTCTTCATCTATTATTATGATTTCGACAAAGGTCAGATCACATTTTAGGAGACCTTCATGCTAAAATTCCAGAAAATTCCAAAGAGTTCAAAAACTTCTCACAGTTCTCTACCACGCAGGGCACTCTTTTGTCTCTGGGACAGCCTGAATTCTTTTAGGCGTGGATTCAGGAAGGTGTTGGAAACATTTCTTAGAGAATTTTTTTACCCTCATTTTGAGTTAAAAGTATCACACAATTCCAACAGTATTTTCCTTCACACATTTGTGGTGCGAACCTCTCATTCCACCTCAACATAATGGCACTCGAGTGAACTGAGATCTGAGGACTGTTCAGGCTGTTGGAATAAACCAAAGCTACTGTCGTTTTTGTGGGACAAGCTTACGGTGATGTGCTCCTGCAATTATTCAAAGGAAAAGACTAGGATGTGACCATAAGGTGGCATACACAGCCAGTAACAAAGTTTAGGAACACTGTGAAATTCAGGTGGCACTAAGAGGTCTGATGTATCATGGAAACAAGGCAGGATGGATCCATGGATTTATACTGTTTATTTTATAATAGATGTGTAAGCCAGCTTCCTAGAAACTATTGAAATCATCAGAAAAAAAAATTGAAATGTAGAGATGTCAGGTAATTGGAAGGAACTACTCTGGGCATCTCTCTCTCCTAGGATTCGTTTTGCCGACGTGCTCGCATCATTTCTGCAATAGCATCTAAGCGACTGTCTTCCTTCGGAGGTTTCATTTTGCTGACATGCTTACTTCACTTCTGTAATAGCGGATAGGCGAATAACTCTAACTTAGGATATTTCATTTTGCCAACGTGCTCGCCTCGCTTGTGTATCCTCAGAGGTGGAGCCCTTAGCCCGACTCCACCTCTCACTTCCGGGCTTGACAGACGCACACATTTCCATGTGTAGACGTTTTATTTTACATTCTGAACCTACCATCTTTACAGTCTGTCGCAGAAGAAATTGAGACTCATCACACTGGGTGACATATTTCTAGTCTTTGGTCATCTAGTTTTGAGGATACGTGGCAACTTCATGCAATCTCCCTTTTCTTAAGTGAGAAGTATGGAACGTGCTGCTGTCTTCTTCGGCTGTAGCCCATTGATTACAAGGTCTGACATGTTCTGTGTTTAGAGAAATCCTACTGCTACACATTATTTACTGTTATTCTATGGCTTGCTGGTGCTCTCATTCAGCTGCATCAGACATTACCAAAACTATTGATTTTCACTTTATGAGGGCAACATCAAAACCTTATGTGGACCAGAACAGATTAATGTTTTTCAGATTTTCACCTTTGTTTTTTGTTTCATTTTTTCCCAAATATTTTATTAAAACAGATGTTGCATGATGGACACAAAAGTGAAAATTGAATCAGGTTACCCCGTCATGTGTTGGCTTGCTTTGCTTCTCATCTTTGTTTGACTGCTAATTATGGAATGAAAATGAGCATTCTGAGTATTAAAGAGAAAGTCAATCACAATTCATTAGCAATAATGGTAGGAAACTAAAACAGAAAGTGGATGGAATGAAAATCTGCAAATACTGCTGGCCTTCAGAATCTGAGTTTGACGTTCCAGCTCTAGTGACTGGTGTGTGCAATTCCTAGGAAAGCTGCTTCTGAGGGACTTCAGTCACCATTTCTAGCAGCAACAATCCAGTGAAAGTCACTTAAATGACATGTTTTTTCAATTCTGGTGTGTCATCAAATGCAGCTGTTTGGAACTGGAAAACGTGGCTATTCGGAAATAAAGCAATAATCTAATAAAGTGAATCCTTCAGATAGATAGATAGATAGATAGATAGATAGATTTGGAGGTTTGTCCTAAGAATTCATAACACCCTTACAATATCGTCAACATGCATTCTTACTTACATCCTTAATCTCCTACAAATGATCTTGTGTACAATCTATTCCAAAAGCAACACATATAAGGTGATGTTTCATCATTAACTGTCATACCATATAAAAACACAACCACATACACACTCATACAGGGTCACTTTTACAGTGAAGGAGCAGAAATGTTGGCCAAAACAACATAGCTCACAAGAAATTACAATTCAGATATGTCAACTGCATTATTACACACTCATCTTTGCTAAGAATTGTAGTTCTGTCTTCTTTTCTCTTCACTCTGTACACCTTAAACTATAAATATAACACCAGGTAAAGTCGCTTGCATACATTTCTAGATGACTCTGCACTTAAATGGGTGCATTGACAAAGGTGGATGAAACAGAAGAAAGGAGTCAGGTTGAGAACTTTGTTTCTTATTGCAAAGAGAATTGTTGAAACTTAGCATCAGCAAGGAACTGCTTATTGACTTTCAAAACACCAAGGAGACTCATTGCCTGGTCACTATTCAGGTAGTGCATGTAGATGTGGCCCATTTGGGACTCCACATCAATGACAGGTTGGACTGGTCTTGGAATACAGAGGAGTTATATATGAAAAGGCAGAGTAGGCTCTTCTTTCTTAGGAGATTGTGCTCCTTTAATGTGGGTATTGACATCCTTCTATAACAATGTGATGGCCAGTGACTAAGCTGTGGGGTGTTGGGCTGGTAACATCACTTCAAGAGAGGCTTATTGAATCAACAAGCTAAATAAAATGTCAGGCACAGTTATGGATCACACTCTGGACCCCCTGGAGGTCATAGTGAAGAAGAGAATTAAAACAAAACCGAGTGTTATTATGAACAATGCTGCACATCCTCTCTGTGACACACTAACACTGAGGACACTCCTTTATACCAACAGCAATACACCTGCAAAATGTCTCAGTGGGACTGAATCTGCCAAATCAGAAGTTTTCTTTTCTTCTTTTAAAAAATTGTGTCTTTTTATTCATTTTTTTGCATGTTCAGACCATAGTATGTGTATATATATATATATATATATATATATATATATATATATATATATATATATATATATATATATATATATATATATATATATTTACCCATCTATCGATTTACGCATTTATTTATTTGAAGAGCTTCTGTAAAAAGCCACATTTGCCCCTGGAGACAATATCTATCTATCTATCTATCTATCTATCTATCTATCTATCTATCTATCTATCTATCTATCTATCTATCTATCTATCTATCTATCTGTTGTAGATGTCACATTGGGATGGTTCCTCACCCAGACAGGAGACTCCTAATAGACAGATTAGCATCACAGCTGGGGATGAAAGAAGGAGCAGATCCAGAAGGAAAGATCGGTAAGGATGGATGTACAGCCCATTGAAAAGAAAATATATCTCTGGAGGTTTGATATTCCCCCAGTATATGGCAGCAGCATCAGATATCGGTATCCAGTGGAAAGCCAGAAGGACATGCAGGGAAATGTAGTCCTCCTGGAGTCACTGGGTACCGTAAGAGGGTGCTGCATGGAGACAAGCTCCTTACTGTAATGGACTTCTGTATGACCCGGAAGTACTTCCATTGGTCAGGGGCCCTGGCAACGAAAGTACTCCCAGTCCTTAATAAAAGGGACCGCACTCCCTTGACAAGGTGAGTCGGAACTCGTGGGAAGAGAGGCAACACTCGACTGGAGGAGGGCAGTGGTGAGAGAAATTGTAGTGGTGAATTGAATTGTGAAGAGAGAAAACCTGTGTTTTTGTGGTTTTTGCAACTTTGGAGAGTACTTTGGTGACTAAACTTACCTTTATTTGAAGCCTGGACTGCGCTTGTGTGTTTGTGTTGGGGTTTGGGCTTGCTGACACCCCGGTTTCTATCTATCTATCTATCTATCTATCTATCTATCTATCTATCTATCTATCTATCTATCTATCTATCTATCTATCTATCTATCTATCTATCTATCTATCTACAGTCCTGTAGGCCAATACCCTTTATGTGCATTAATACGGTGCCATCTTCACCTATTCTTTTTGCTCTAATTATTTGCTTGAGCTCAGACAATTTTGTTCTGATCCATAAGAGAATGTAACTTTTATATTATAACTTTCCAAATCTTTGAATACATATCTCAGTTTCTTCTTTGTAAGCCACACCAGCCTACCTTTTGCCACATTGTGTATATAGTATATGGAAAGTGAATTTAAGGACCAGTTTTATAGCCGTAGCAAAAGAAACAATTTCTCCTTCAAGATTGGGTCACATTTTGCTCCTCCCATTTTTTCTTAAATCCTGAGAGATCCCCACAGTACACATAGACTAGTGTGAGCATAGTTGGTCTCATATGACTACCAAGTGCAGTAAAACTTTTCTGTTGCGTTATAAATCATGATGGTGCTTCATCTTTTATTAAGCTGTTGCTTAGACCATTAAACAACTGGAATATACTGTAAATGCTATTTTTGATATTTGTGAGTTTTGTCATGTATATTGTATAAACTGTCATTTTTAACCCTGCTGTAACTGGTTTCTTCTCTGTTTCAAACTCCGACTTCATACCGTTGAAAGGGTGATGCTATATCATGTGCATAGCCCAGGTCTTCTAGATGGCAGTGAACTCCATGGTTCATGTTATACTGGGTCAATAATAGTTAACCTATGTGTCAGTTAATGACAGCATGACTAACTCTTTACAACTGCCTAAACAGCTTGTTTAATAAAAAAGATTTAAATTAATGAACTCTATGTGATGAAGGCACGATTAACCAGAATGTTCGATAGTCAGGTAAATTTGTATATTTGCTATTTACGTGAAATCCCATATCTTGTCCATTTCTTGTCTTGTTTTTCTGAAAAATGTACAGGCTTATCCACTAGGGGGTGCTGTATGGAGCAGTTTTGATTATTTATAACATAAACGCTTCCTCCGTCTTACAGCAGCTCTAATTCCCATCACTAGGATCGCGCTGGCTAATACAGAAGAAGATGCCTTCCTGAAAGTATCCTGGCCTTGTGTTTTTTAATGTCCAAAATTAATAGGGAACTATAATTTAGATTGGGCAGTTAAAAGAGTTTGGGGGGTTAATAATTCATTGGTACACCATGACCTGAGTGACCTTTTCAACTTTTTAATAAATGTGTGCAGCTGCACGATGCTGATATGCTTCCCCCTCCTTCTAGTGTCTACGAAAGCTATGAATCCCCGCTTTGTGTTCTTCCTTGAATTCAGTTTCCTTTGTTGAATACAGAGGCTGGACCGGGTTCATTTGCAGCTGGGGGTGGGCGGAGGGTCCTCTGCACACCAGTCGCGGTCAATGGTCCATTGTGTTCCCAGTGAGATGTCCAAATGTGCCGCTGTGGCGGTGGGGTTGGGGGGGTGGGGGGTGGGATGTGAGTTGGTAAAGTTTCTCATTTCAATGTGTATGCATGCAGTGATACACCATTTTCTAGAGATAAGAATAAAACAACAGCAACACAAAAAGCAGTTTAAATAAGGATCTGTTAGGCGATTAAAGGCTTGTCAGATATTTGGTCTTTTTGAAACAAGAGCAGTGTCTGTTTATAAAAGTCCCCTGCTACCTGATACATCCAAACAAACAATTCCAAATATTTACTGCTGTCATTATGTTAAAAATAATTTGTTTCCTACCTACCTACATACTTGGAAGTTTCATTGTAATAGTGGAATTAAAAATTATAAACTCATTACTTCATCAGCAATGTTCATCTTAATTCTGAAACTCAAAAGAGTCAGCAAGTACATTTGCACTGTGTTAGAATTTAATGGTGGCTTGGCATTGTGGCATAGTGGCAAAGGGGTTAGACTTCAAGAAGATACCAGATGAGTCAAATTCACTCCATGGCTTAAAACTTTCTTGTGCTTCCGAAGTAAAACGTAGATCTTGTTATATTGCAAACCTCCATTAGCGAGGCTCAGAGCATGGTAAAGATTAACAAACACAGTTCCCCCTATAATGTTTGGTACAGACACATTTTTCCTTGATTTACCCTTCTGTCCCAAGGTATAAAATTTCAACTCAATCAATTCCAACAATGCACATTGCAGACTTTCATTTAAGGGGATTTCCATGCATTTCGGTCATATCATGCAGAAATGACAACACTTTTTCTACATTTTCCCTGGGCACCCTAATGTTTGGTACACAGCAATGGCAGGTCTGCTAAAGCCTTCATATTTAGGACATTGTCGCATATCCCCTGAATTCAATGACTGCTTGAAGTCTGTGATTCTTAGATATTAGTAGGTGCTGAGGGTCTTCTCTGGTGATGCTCTGCCAGGCCTCTAATGCAGCCATCTTCAGCTCCTGCTTGTCCTCTTACGTTTTCTCTTTAGCATATGGATGGCCTGTCCAATTGGATTTAAACTGGGTGACTGGCTTGGCCATTCAAGAATTTCCCATTTTTTAGTTTTGAAAAGAAAAACTCCAGTGTTGATTTAGCATTGTGTTTGGGGTCATTATCTTGTTGTAAGATGAAACACCGTCTATTGAGTTTGGAAACATCTACTGAAATGTGAACAGATCAGACGCTTCTATCTGCCACAGAATTCATTGTGCCACTACTGTCAGCAGTTCAATCATCAGTGAAGAGAAGTGTGCCAGGACCTGTGGTAGCCACACATGCCCAAGCCAGAATACCCCCAGCACCATGTTTAACAGATGAGGTGGTCTGCTTTGGATCTTGGGCAGTTCCTTTTCATCTCCACACTTTGGTCTTCCCATCAATCTCATGCAGGTTCATCTTTGTCTCGTCTGTCCACAAGACCTTTTTCCAGAATTCTGCAGGCTCATTAAAGTCTTTTATCACAAATTGTAATCTGGCCTTCCTGTTTTTATGGCTAACAAGTGGTTTTCATCTTGCAGTGTGGCCTCTGTATTTCTGTTCACGAAGTCTTCTTCTGATAGTCATCTCTGACGCACAAACATCTGCCTCCTGAAGACTGTTTGGGGCTTTTTCTTTACTATCGTGAGGTTTCTTCTGTCAACAGCAGTGGAGGTTTTCCTTGGCCTACCAGTCCCTTTGTGATTATTGAGCCCACCAGTGTGCTCTTTCTTCTTCATGCTATTCCAGATAGTAGATTTAGGTCATCCTTAGGTTTTACCGATGTCTCCAATGGTTTTATTCTTGATTTTCAACCTCCTAATGGCTTCTTTGACATTCATTGACACAACTCTTGTCTTCATGTTGAACAATAGCAACTACAGACTCCAAAGGGTAGAAGCGAGCCGAGGTATCTCATGAAGCAATGAAACCCACCTGTGTGATCACAAACACCTGAGGTGCCATTTGTCTCAAACATTATGGTGTCATGAAATGGGGGTACCATATAGAAAAAGTGTTGTCAGTTCTACATGGTGTGAATGAAATGTATGCTAATCCCCTTAAAAAGTCTGTAATGTGCACTTTAACCACATCTGAATTGTTTGATTTGTAATTTTAAACCGTTGAGCCTGTTGGGAAAATAAAATAAAAAACGTGTCTTTTTTCCAAACGTTATGGAGGGCACTGTACATTTACGTACTTTGCACAAGTGAACATTTGTACATTAAGTATCTATGCATGTGTAATAAATATATGTACTATAAGGCATATATAACTTTTTTTACAGTCTTCCAGGTTCATAATACTTCTTTTAATGGCATTGTAATTAAATTTTAATGTAACATACAGAAGTGTAAGCTTAAGCATGCTATGCCAGGATCTATGCTAAGAGCTGTTGGTTATAGATCAGAGGACATCCACTAAATCTTGACAATAAACCTTTTTAGTGATTTAAGATCTCAGAGAAAAGACAAAAGTAGTCTTTACCTGTCCAAGACCAAATGATGGCTAAGGCCCTATCTGGGCTTTCTACAAAATGTTTCATTAGTCATATAATTGTCTTACTCTTGCTGTCCCAGCACTGTTGTCATTGTAACCATCTAATGCATGAAATTCTATTTCAAGACAAGCATGGATAATGCGGCCAAGTTAACAATAACTTCCAAGCTCTAGCCAAACGACACACTTCTGTGAGTATTTTAGATAGGAGTAGAGTTTTGGCAATTCTTACTTAGCACAAAGATCAACTAGAGTTCTTCTATATGGTTATTTAGAAGAGAAGTCAGTGGTTTTGGAAGCATTGGTTCACAGAATGTGAATTTTTTTTTTTGCATAACATTTCTAGGCTGTTTAATGCACACCAGCTGTTATCGCACGAGCGTCACAATGTTGTGTGTCACATAGTGTGCACATCACATTCCTACTATTGGTTAACATATGAAGCCACAAAATGGTGGTGCTTATGAAAACGAAGCACACAAAATGATGACGAGATGATGTCATCAAACTAATGATGAAAAATACAATTGATCGAAAATCAAAATCAGTAACACATACAAAACAAGAAGGAATGAAAAAATAAAGAAAGGTTTAGTAATAACTGGCTATAATGACTAAGATAATTAAAGGATTTAACAGCAACATTGCTTCATGATCAGCCATATTTAGTTTTAATTGACCTAAATTGTGCTACAAAAATTGGTCGTCAGCCTTGAACCTTCTAACATTAAAGAACTGTAATGGCCAGTTCTGTTTAGGCAAACTAATCAAACAGTGCTCAAATTATTGCATAGTAAGAAATCAGTAAAAAGAAAAGTAAGCTTTTAGCAGATAAGTAATAACTTTAAGTTACACATAAAGTCTTATCTATTGATAAAAATTAAAGTTTATCTATTGATGAAACCAACATTCATTTA
The DNA here is from genome assembly GCF_016835505.1 of Polypterus senegalus. Taxonomy (NCBI): domain Eukaryota; kingdom Metazoa; phylum Chordata; class Cladistia; order Polypteriformes; family Polypteridae; genus Polypterus; species Polypterus senegalus. The sequence continues at coordinate 29,990,613 of NC_053163.1, forward strand.
TTTAGCCAGTAGTAAAGTTCAAAGTTCAAAGTGGTCCATTGCCATGCACTACACTTTCTTGGTAATTCTCTGTTTTGTTTTCTTTTTCGAGACGTTTGACACTGCTGATGTGACAGGTTTGAAGGCCAGCGTCACAATTGAAAATTGCTGGTAGAAACTACTTTTTGTTAACAATTCTTTGTTTAAATGTTTTCCTGGTTACAGATCTTCTTGCTCTGAAATATTATGATTTTAGATTCATGTTTTAGTCCCGATGACAGTATCTTAATCATCCTGGTTATGACTTTGCTTTGCTTTTTGACAACATTTAATATTCTGGTCTTTCTGAAACTGCTAGCTCTCCATGTCTACCAGAACAATGAATTGGACTTCCCATAGAAATGAAATCTCCTTAATATCTTTTTGCTTTCTCTTACACAAAAATGAGATCAGAAAGAACTAAAAGGGAGACAGTGTCTTTTAACTTCTACTTCTCAGCTTTTTCTCCTGAGACAAAGTACCCTGGTAGTCTCACATGCGTCTCCTCTTGAGTTTCAGAAGAGACCTTAACAGAGTCACACAGTGGGCTCAGATCTTCCAAGCTGTGTCTTGACATTTTTTTGCAGTTTGAAAGTATTTGCATTGTGTGCTCAGTAATATATGGTGAAAATATATGGACAGTTGTTTGTGATAGTAAAATACTTTACTTTAATTCTTGCTTCTGAAGAATACTGTTAGTTGCTCCCATTAAATTGGGGGGTTGGAAATGTCAGTCCTGGAGGGCTGCAGTAGCTGCAGGTTTTTGTTCCAACCCAAATACTTAATGAGAAACCAATCCTTGCCACTCTCAGACCTTATTTAATTTTATGGGTTGTTAGTTTGCAATGTTAGGTTCTTATATTGTAGATTTTTTCTTTTCTAATTATATCATCCAAATGATTTTAAGCCTAAAACTGATAGTTTTCAATCTGTCACATTTTTCTCTTAAGTGTTTTATTAAACCAAGTCTTGCATGACGAATCCACGCAGGTGTAAATGGAAACAAGTTAGATGGAGATGTTGGCTTCTTTGTCATTTGCATTATATTGATAATAAGGAGCCATTAAATACACTGAATGCAACTGTTTAAGACTGAAATAAGCAACTAAGGGCGGGGAGCCTTAACAAGCGAGATCACTAAAATGAAGCATTAAAAATGTGACTTGAGCAATTAGCTGCTTCATCATGAAACAGGGTTGGAACAAAAATCTGCAGCCACTGCGTGCCCTCCAGGGCCGACGTTGCCTACCCCTGCATTAGACTATATTCTTTCTGGAAAAAAGGCAGGCCATGTGGCATAGTGGTTAAGACTTTGGACTTCAAACCCTGGAGTTGTTTATGTACATCCCACTTCTGACACCTGTAACCTTGAACAAGTCACTTCTCCTGCCTCTGCTCCATTTGGAAAAACAAAAGAAATGTAACTAATCCTATTTCAAATGTTGTAAGGCACCTTGGATAACGAAAAATAAACCATATGAAGTCTTGAAAGAGATTAAAACAAGACTAGGAAGAAATCTCACATAAGATTTTCAAACCAAATCCTCAATTCTGCCTCCTTTTTCTCTAAAGCTATTTCTCCTAAGGCATTTTAGGATAAACATCTGTGACAAAGTCTCCCATGCCATCAAAGATCAATCTTTGAGCATTAAACGTTTCTTATGAAGTCGTTTTCATTTTTTTTTTTTCACAATTGGAGCACAGACATATTAAGTGACACACAGACATGCAGTGACTCAGGTGTGGTAACAGAATGAATGACAGGATCATTTTAGGCTTATAGGGTCCTTATTTTGATATGCACAGGACAGAGTACAGTACAGTCAAATTCTTATCTGCAATTGCTAATCAACGTGCAATATGTCGCCACTCTTTGGCACCATAATAAGTGAGCATGAATACATTATCTTGAAATCTCTGTCTTCTTTAAGTGAAAAATCTCAGAACACAGCATAAACCACTATCTGCAGTCTTTTACATAATAAAACTACTGAATTAACCTCGAAAAAATAATTGCAAATGAAGTGAAAATGCAAATGATGTGAAAACTGAAACTGCATCGGTGCTTTCATGGCTCGGAAAAATCCTACAAAGCTCAAGTCAAGGAAAGTATTTTTGGTTGAGGAGAAAATTAGGTTTATAGCAATGTATAGCTACGTTAACTTAATAGGTTGCTAAATTCATCAAAGATTGAAAAATGTTTTGTGGGGTGTAATCTAATTGAACATGATTTCCCTTTAGTATCTGCCATTAGGACATCAAACTGATGAAATATTTTCTGAAGATAATATGAGTTGAGCGTGCCCTGGGACCAGAAGTATTTTTGTATTTTGGATTATTTGCATAATGAGATATCTTGGGGACACCTTTGATCAAGTAGGGAAATGCAGCCAAACCAGCTAAATGATGACTTGTGTGTATAATAATTCATATTATCAAATCATAATTATAATGTGAGTTGATGTGACCTACATATTACATTTCAGAAGTGTTGACTATGATGTACAGACTTTATGTTAGCTTCCTAATACTGCTTATTTGCACTGAAGATATTTTTCAGTTTATATCTGTTGTTACTTCTCAGGTCAGTAATATCTCAGCCAATTTTCAGTCCGTCATGCCCACTGTGCTGGAAGTCAGCATCCATTGTGGAGGGTTACATACTGCACATAAACCATAACGTGTTTTTACCAATTTAAAAATAAACTGCCAATATAAAATGGCAATTTGCAGCAGGGTCCCGTTTTCTTAGCATAACTGGAGCAAGTTACTGAACTTATATTGCCTACAAAGGCAGGGCATCTAGTGGGAAAGAAACTATGATGTTTCATTGCTTAGCAGCACTCAAAGTTCATGGGTAACCCCAACCCACACATCCTGATTGTCAACTGTATGTCGTTGCTTTATATCGCAGTTAGCTTCATAGGGGACTCTCTCCCACCTCCATCTCACTCTGAAAGAATAAATACATTTTGAGTCTGTGTTTATGTTATTCACATCCTCTTTTTGGTGTACACATATTTTCACGTTCAACTTCAAGCAAAGTTTAATGAAAGAGACTCCTGGTGTCTAATTTTCCAGTTGTGGTATCATGTCGGCCCTCAGAAAGTTTTGGATTTTGGAATTTTAGATCACGGATACTCAGCTGTTAGTAAATTTAAACAGTGGTGTCATAACTCTATACTGGTAAGAGTTATGAGAGTTATTATTATATATACTAAACAAGAATAGTTGTGTAAGATATTTGAAACATTAAAATGTGTGGTTCAATTTAAACAGTCTGAATATTCTCGATTGTAATAACTTGTTATTTTTCACCCTCTGATTGAGGTTCATAGATCCTTAGTAAAAGATCAAAAATCAGAAAATACATCATAATTGTAATCACTGACCTTGAAATAGTATAGAATAATACCCCACAGGTTTATGTTTGAAATTTGACATTTTTATCCTTCTGGGAGTGGCTTTTACAAGGCTATTACCACCGGTAAAAATCAAATTTCAAAAATATGATTGTGATTAGTAACCTCAAAATAGCATAAACTCCACCTGCCTATATTAAAGATCCCTCCTTTTTATGAAGTTTTGTGAAATAGAGTACCGTATATGCTCGCGTATAAGTCGGGTCTTGAAAACTGAAAAATCGATCCGACTTTTTAAACATTTTTTACATCTTCTTCCCTCCTCCAATCTCGCACCAGTTTCTCAGACGCATCGAAGTTTGTTGCAGCAGCGCAGTTACCAATTTCTTTTGCCACTTCAATGACGTTTAATTTAAAACCAGCTTCATATTTCTTTTGATCGAACGCTCCATCGTAGATAAGGGATGCTCTTACGATAAAGGTGTATGAGGGTGTGAGATATAATAAGCACAAATCAGTGCAAACATTGCTTCGAGAATAGCTTGGGTATTACCGTGTGGTCACGTAGGCATAATACATAGGAAAAAAAGGCAGTGTGTTCCTTGGTTACTCTCTCAGGTGGGTGTTAGCATATCATAATCCCGTGTACCAATAGCGTGAGTTTTCTGCATTCAACTTATACGACTGACATTATAAAATACCAGAAATTATACAGTAAAATCAAGTCCTGACTTATCCATTACTATGTACGGTAACTTTGACCCCTCATATCCCATTAGAGGTTGAACCCCTGATGTTGCATGCATAATTTCAACTCCTTCAGATTATTTTTTTCTTAAGACACCTATTATTTTACTCTATTATAGGGGTGTAAATTCTTGTACAAAATATGGACAAGCACATCCTACAAATTAGGATGTTTTGAGTCTGGTACACCAAAAAAATAGTAAATACCCCCAAAAAGCTTGACATTATGAATAACTAGACATCAAGATGAGTCCTATGGTATATCATATGTGGGTGGTTTTCTCATACTGGTGAGTCAGGAGGTGCCTCACATAAGCCAAGCAACAAACCCTGGCTGAAACATAACAGAGAGGGGAACTGCAAAGACCCCTGGCTCAACTAATAAAAGAGTCCTTGTTGTAATAACGAAAATGTTTATTTAAAAAATATTAAAAATTTTAAAGTAGAACGATGAAATGAAAAAAAAAAACCCGTTACATCAAAAAGCTAATCCAGAAAAGCAACAAATCCAAAGACCGAGAACTAATACAACTGCTAAACCAAGAGAAAAGAATAAAAAATTGAAAATCAAAAACAAGAATGTACAATAAACCAAAACGAAAAGATAATCCAAAATGGTGACAACACGAGCTAGTTTGGTAACTAATACCTCAGCAAAGGTTTTGAGGTAGTACGGGCCTACTTAGGGCTGAGGGTGGACCTCCTGCTGCAGCAATATATAAAAAACAGGGAACACCTACAAAAATATTTACAGAAAAAATGTAATCTATCCATCTCTGTTTTATGCTAAATAGGGTCACATGGAAATTGGAGCAAATCTCAGCAAGCACAGGGTGCAAGTCAAGAACAATCAATGGACAGGATGAACACACAGACACATTACATCTGAGTTGGCATCACTGTTCAACCCTACCATCATATCTTTGGGCTGTGGGAAGAAACCTACATGGACATGGGGACAACATACAAACCTCACGCAGGAAGGGCCTGGGATGTGAACCTCAGCTTCTTTGTTGTGAGATATTGCACCATTGTGCCACCCAATAATAATATGATTATTAAAAACTCAAGGCACATCAAATGAAAATAATAAAGGAGAGAAACTGACAAAATAATTTACATAGAAAATTAACCAAAACAATTGGTAGAAAATAGCAAAATAAATAAAGCAAAAAAAAAAAAAACAGAGTTCAGGGATGACACACTACCATAACCATAACTACATGTCATTGGGAGTGTGGGAGGAAAACCAGAGTACCCTGAGGAAGAGGAGGTAAACTCCATATGGAACTGAAATCCAAATCTATGAGGCATTAGTGTTCCTCAATGAATTAAATGAAAGTTATTTATTTTTATGTGATTATTTGACACTTTTAATTGGAATAAAAATCTTTACTCTTCACACATTGCATGGAATAGACAATTAATTGTGAATTTGGCCACATGCACTTGTTCCCCCAGTCATAGAGATCGCTGTGAAACTTTAGAAGTTCAACTTGAAATGATCTGCTAGTCTTAAAGGTCGCTGAAGCCTCAGGGGGACTGAATGCAGTTTTTTTCTTTTTTTCCTTTTTTTTTTGAATTAGTATGAAAGTGTCCAGACTCACATTTATTTCAGACCGGCCAAGTCCTGCTCTAAGCTGGGAAATGGTTAGGGTGTTTTGACCTCAGCCAGATGTCACAGTACACCTCTGAATTAGTGTCTGCATTGACTTTTGCCTGTACAAGCTCTGTGTTTTGGAGCCAATTATGTGCATAGTAGCTTTTGGGTTCCAGCTGCTGCGAGCCGTGCTATGGTGTCCCCTCCTTTTGATTCAGAGATGCCCATTTGCTGCCAAAACACTTCTAGTAGTCCTGAGGAGGGGTTGCTTTCTTCCCAGCTGTATCAGCGCAAGGTTGGCAGTCAATGGATTCTTGTCCTGGGGAAAGCAGCCAGCATCTGCAGAATAAATCTCCTCTTTCTTTATCTCTTTCACTTGTAAGGGACCTTTTGAAAGAGTACATAGTCCAGTTTTATGGAGAGTTGTCCATTTCTTTTAGAGGCACAGTACTGCATTGTGGGAGACCCAGTGCATTAGTTTCAAGGCAGATTTATGCCAGGTTGCATATATAACTGCACACACACACACACACACACACAGACACATTCATATAGTTTACAATAACTGCAATGCTTGTATCATTGTATTATATGGGCAATACTATTTTGACGATTAACCCAAATCTTCACAGCTCATTGTTGACATTAAAAATGACCTATCTGAATTTTTAAATACTACTTACAAATTATGTATTTGTTTGAAATATCAGATAACACTTTGTGGCTGAATAAACAGATACCATTGTGTTGGCTGAATCCTTTTAGGCGTTGAGATTGAGATTTGAACTGACATACGGCAAATAAGATTTAATGTGAAAAACACATATAAATAAGAATCGGGAGTGGTCTCCCCTCGACTTTCTCATATACTCAGATATGGAGATGGATATTGGAGGAGTAAACCGCAAGACAATGATTATATTTTTATCTTATGTACATTAAAAAATGATCGATAACAAATCAAATTAATAAAATATATTCAACAATTATTATAAAAGTAAAGTTGAATAAATCGGACTCTGCTGCTGCTTGAATAAAAGGTAAAGTACCACTTCCCGGTTAGCGGAAGCTCATAAGTTAATAGAAATCTATGTTTTGTACCTAATACTTGAAAGCGTACTCAGGTTATTGTGTTTACACACACACACACACACACACACACAAAGAGACAGACACACAGACATAATTCCAAAAATTTTATTTTTCGTGTGAAACGTCGGGATTCATCAAAATCTCAAAGTTGAATTTTTGGACGATTACAATACTTTCCTTATGCTTCTTATACGAGAGAGTAAAAAATTCCATTAATGTGGAAATAATCACATAGTAGTGGGGTGTGGAGATATAAAAGAAAAAGACTTCTGAGTCAAATTTCACTTTTCCTCTAACACCAGGAACCCCTGAGAACCAGAATGAGGTGGATGTCGATTATGACCAAGAAATTATCTGTCACTTACAAATGAACTCATAAATGTAACAAATAAGTCTGAAATTATTTTGGTGCCTCTATACTACTATTTCTAGTACTCCTGCTTCTTTTTATTTTTTCTATTTGTATTGTTTTCAGCTGTGAATGATTCCCATGTCTGTATTAATATGCGTCATTACAGATCGATGCTTCCAAGTCATGTTAAACATAATTTTATCCCAAAACTGAAAAATCTCTCAAAAGTCAAAAAGCCATCAAAAATACTTTTAATTAATTTACTTAAAGTTGTATACATCTCTGGGATGCATTCCTAACTAGTCTAGTCTTGGCCAGACTACTTCTAGCCTTGACCAGTAGAAAAGAGGTCATCAGGTGGTGCCCTGTCTTCAAGTATTTCAACCCCAACAACAACAACACTCTTCAGTTAGTGGATCAGCATTGGTGGTCACTGAACCTCTCCTCCTGGCTTCCAGCTCGCCTCCCCGCTCTTGAACAAGAACCAACAAGAAGCTCTCTCAGCTGCCTTCCCGACCTTCTGATCTTCTGTCTCGGCCTCTTACTTCTATCCTGATCATTAGACTTCACACCGACTGTGCGGCTAGCCCGCCTCCACCTCCACTGGAAGCAAAACAGGTTTTCCCTTCTTTGTTCTTGCTGTTGTTTGCTAGCAGTTGCTGGTTTTCAATTCTTCTGGCTCCTCACTGCGTTCTTCACACAGTAGCGTTCAGTTGTACTCAAATGTTTTTCTTCCCTTCTGTTGACCAGATAACGACATCTTCCCTTATGGTAATGAACACTATGACCTAAAGGAACTGGGACCTCCATTTCAGGTCAAATCTCATCTTCCAAGCTTTGGACGAATGATATATACGCCTAAAAATAAAGGTGCCAGAATGGTTCTTCAAAGCGATGCCATAGTTGAACCATTTTTGGATTCCATGAAAGTTCCAGAAAGAACAGATAGATAGATAGATAGATAGATAGATAGATAGATAGATAGATAGATAGATACTCAGTATAGTAGGCAGGATAGATAGATAGATAGATAGATAGATAGATAGATAGATAGATAGATAGATAGATAGATAGATAGATAGATAATTTAATAATCCCAAGGGGAAATTCACATAATCCAGCAGCAGTATACTGATACAAAGAAACAATATTAAATTAAATAGTAATAAAAATGAAAAAAAATGAAAAAAATAAAAATAAAATTAACGTTAGCATTTACTCCCCCAGGTGGAATTGAAGAGTCGCATAGTGTGGGGGAGGAACGATCTCCTCAGTCTGTCAGTGGAGCAGGACGGTGACAAAAGTCTGTCACTGAAGCTACTCCTCTGCCTGGAGATGATCCTGTTCAGTGGATGCAGTGGATTCTCCATGACTGACAGGAGTTTGCTTAGTGGCCGTCGCTCTGCCACAGATGTTAAACTGTCCAACTTTAATCCTACAATAGAGCCTGCCTTCTTAACAAGTTTGTCCAGGCGTGAGGCGTCTTTCATCTTTATGCTGCTTTACCTTTATTTATTTAGATCTGTAACAGGCTCTATACAGTAAATAACCACAAATAGATGGTAACATATTTGTGAAATACCAATGGGTCCTGGTTTTGAAAGGACTCTTGCTATGTACAATAACACAGGCTAAGTCCCGGTTTTCTTAATCTGTCAATGTCCAGCTAGGTAGCCTACCATACATTAAAGATTTTAGTGTTTTTCTACATCTTAGGAAGGTTTTCAAAGCACAAAGAACCAACATCATATACAATGAATTCTTCTCAGAATGAAATGGTGCTTTGTCAAGCAATAGTTCAATGGGAAACCACACAACCCACTAAAGAATAATACAGTGCCATTAAAGAGACATTATTCTCAAGAGTGTAGAGTGGGTTTGGCTGAGTTTTGGACTATAGGCTTTCCTCATTCCTAAAAAAGAAAAATGAGGTTGGTGAATCAGTTTGCTTTTGCTTTGTGTTTCCTCCGCCTTTCTTGTTCCAAAATATATGTGAACATCAATAGTACCTTATCATGTCATCATCTGTGCCTACTTTGGTCAGTGACATCTTACAGCATGACAGGATGTGGTCCATGGTTCCTCTCTCGTCACACAGCTTGCCCAGTGAGATATCCCTTGTCCACCACCTGTACAAGTTGTCTGGTGTAGGGATGGTGTCATAATACATTAAAGAATTTATGCAAGAATCCTTTATAGATGCATAGGGTCTTTATTGCCATGCATACAAAATGCAGAGAAATTCATAATTGTATGTGTTAATCAACAGGGAGCAAACCTCCTTAAATAGTAAATTAATAATAGAAAATAATACAGTTTTATAAAACAGAAAAAAGGAAGAAATTAAAAAAATTAAAACATTCACAGACAATCATTAATAAAATCATAAAAGAAATAAGTACCTACTTAAAAAATCAAAAGGAAGTCTAAACAGCATAAAGGTTTTGGCAGGCTGTTATGATTCTATGTATGTTAAAAAAAAATTCCAGTGTGTTTGTTTAAACTTCCTTTTGTTCATAGCTGTCCCATTTTTTTAATGTTTTGCATCATATTTTGAATTTTATTTAGTATTATTTTTTCCATTAAAAAAAAAAAATTGTGCCACTTTTGTTAGCCATGTTGTAATTTGTCATATTTTATTCAGTATCAGTTACTCCAGAATGCAGGCCCAGAAAAGACATATCAATGCCACTGATGATTGAAAAACACGATATCAGACACGTCATCGCCCAAGTTTGTGGAAATCTCTAAAGCAACAACCATTTGCATGCTTTAGTATTCTTAATTTCTGACTATTTACTTTTGTTTCCTTACTACGATTTTTTGAATTCGCATTTGTGTATCATGATGGGTAGGACAGATCTCTGGTTTTGACATTGGCTTTAGTTCATGTTTCCACCCCTGGTCATCTCCATATCTCTACCAGCCTTTCCTTATCTTACTTCTCCTTTCCTTCCAATATCCATCCATCCATTATCCAACCCACTATATCCTAACTACAGGGTCACAGGGGTCTGCTGGAGCCAATCCCAGCCAACACAGGGCGCAAGGCAGGAAACAAACCCCAGGGAGGGTGCCAGCCCACCGCAGCCTTCCAATATCCTTAACAGTAAATCTCCATTGAGGTATGATGGATCAATTAATAACACCATTACCTAAAGTTACCAAAAAGCAATGAAAGAGCGAGCACAAAAGAGCCATAAAATCACACGAGCTAGCACATGCTAATTGCACAGCACCACTTTACAGAATACAGGCACATAGATAGATAGACCTGTAGGCCTAAGGACCTGAGAGTCTTATTTACAATGATGCCTTGGCTCAGCAACAGCAGAGCAAACCTTAGGCTAGGTCTCCGGAGAAAACAAAAATATAAAGCTAAACAGTCTAAACAAAGGTAAGCAATGAGGGAAATCAAAAAATATAAGGTAAGGCCTTGCATCTTGCTGAAATCCCAACAATTAATCTGTTCTATCCCAGTTCACTTTAATCTAATTTTGCACAATTCAAATTCAAACATTCATCCATCCATTATCCAACGTGCTATATCCTAACTACAGGGTCACGGGGGTCTGCTGGAGCCTGCAGGGCGCACATACACCCACACACCAAGCACACACTAGGGACAATGTAGAATCACCAATGCACTTAACCCGCATGTCTTTGGACTGTGGGAGGAAACCGGAGTACCAGAAGGAAACCCACGCAGACATGGGGAGAACATGCAAACTCCACACAGGGAGGACCCGGGAAGCAAACCCAGGTCACCTTATTGCGAGGCAGCAACGCTACCCACTGCGCCACCGTGCTGCCAGATTCAAATAGCTAAGCCAAATATTAACAAACAGATTAAGCGATACTTCAAATTACTGGCTTATTACCTACATGGTGACACGGACAGAAACCAAACCATCACCATCACTTCTCGAAGCTTTCCAAAATCATTAGGATTATACAAAAAGAGGAACCAACCATCCAATGAAACTTCATGTGCTGTCAAACAAAATATAATGGAAATGAAACAGGAACCATGTATTCCTAGCGGAGTGACACAAGTTGAGTCATGACAGTCTACAACAGGGTAATGTTAAGAATCAATTAAAAAGTTAATCAGATTCTGGGTTATATAATAGAGACCGTGGAATACAAATTAAGAGACCTTATACTAAAATGTACTTATTTATATTATTATTAAGCTGCAAAATGAGATTAATGCATGTGTGAAACTTAATCTTGATTTTTTTAAACAGCAAAAAGAAGTGTGGGATTGTGGGCCAAAAACAACTGGAAAAATGTTCCCAGTTTCCAGTCTCTGTAGTCTGCTTCCACAACGGCTACAATTTAAAACAATGCAATATTTTACAATGTCGGGGATCCCATCAATGATAGGCCATTAAGTTGGGCGTTGTATTATAATACTCAATATGAGCCATTGTACATCTTGGTCCTTGCATCCCATTTAGTGCCTGACCAGTAACAAACTTTTTGCAGTACTGCAGATGATGCAGGAGCATTTAGAGAAATTAAGATCCTTCAACTTAAAAAAATTTGAAATGAAGAGTTTGAAATGATTACTTTAAATAAGGTTGATGCCAACTGTGTTTTGAAATATGCTGCTCCACAAACACATAGAAAAGGATTCATCCTGGTTAAGGGTAACGTTTACAGGAATGTAAATGATTTTTTAACGCAGAGACCAGAATGCTACCTACACTCTACTCTCAAATATTTCAGTGGCACTTTACTGGGAGATGTGGTTCCCCATTAAAACCTTTACTTGATAAAGAAGCATTTCATTCTGGGAAGGGTTCTCTGCAGAGCCGATTGGTGCTTTCAGCTTTAAAAATGTTCCTAATTGAAATCTTGAAGGGCCACTGAGCAGGACACAAGAGATCAAGAAAACCTGAAAAAAGTCTGTGTTGTTATACGCAACAGGAGTCCTTTTACAATCAGTAACCCATTGGTGTTTCACAGTTTTTATTATTATTGTTATTATTTATGGTTACTTATGGACCCTGTTACAGTTTAAAGAAACAGAGGTTCTCTCTGAAATCTTCATATGGATCGTTCTTTTCAGAACAAAACATGGTTCCCTCATGGCATTGCTTTAAAGAACCATTGTGGCACCTTCATTTTTAAGGGTGTAGTGTAGTTGAAAGCATTGCCCGGGAGATCAAGAAATCTCACTTTAACATTATTGACAACAATAACAGTAATGATAATAAAACAGAATAGAACAGAAGCTGACACGTGATGCTGGACTAGACAGTCTGTTCTCAGCCTAATTTATATAGCATTTTCACTCAGTGTGCGTGTGTTAGATACTTTACTAGCATTTCACCTCAGATTTAATTACTGAAATAAAAAAAAAGTAGAGACAAAAAAATAATTATCAACCTTTATTATTAGACAGCTGATGTTCTACAGAGAAAGCAGGTGAAGACATCGTCCAGCAGTCTGTTCTCAGTCTAATTTACACAGAATCTTCACTCACTTTGTGTTAGGTACTATCTGGAAGTTTGTATCAGCTCCAAATCTAATTTTAATTACTAAAATAAAAAAGTAGAGAAAGAAGAAGAATTTCCAACCTTAATCAAGAATAAGTGATGTTCTAAAGAGAAAGCAGGTGAAAACATCAAAGCAGCAAGAAGTGAAGTCGATCACTAAGACAGGCAATTCATATTTTAATGTAATCTGCTTCATTTCAGTCCCTTTATTTGTTTAAACTTTTGTGTGGTTCTACTATAAACAAACTACAGTATAATATAGTTGGTGTCAGTGTAAATTCATATAAACACAGGATAATCCTATATTTTTAGTAGGAGTAATTTATATATGAAAATGAACCTGCTGTTTGGTGTCTTTTTTTTGAATATACTGTATATTAGATACAAACATATTATACAGTATAGGATATTGCACAAATAAAAGATACACTCTGAGTAAACATGAAGATAGAGATGGTGCTACTAATTTATTAATATTCTTGCCTAATCGTATTTGTTTTTCTTTTCTTGTAACTTTCTCTTTGACATGTAAAGCACTTTGAGTGACAAAAATGTGGTATAGAAATAAATGCTGTTGTTGTGTTAAACTTGTTTCCTTTAGAATGTATAGAAATGTTATTTTGTGTAACAATTTTTCTGTATAGTTGATTAAACTCAGCTGTCGATGACTGTATAGTAAGAATCAACAAACTTATACCAATTGAAAAAGAAAAAAGCCTAGTTTTAAAATTCAAAACATAGTATTACTATTTTATTTTTTCCCTAAATTTCCAAAACAGAATTTACTGTAATATATGTATTCGTTATATAAAAAAAAAAAATCAACAAAACCTCAGAAATCATTAGCAACCCCACTTGTTTGATCAATTTTTAGGGCCCCGTTTTTCTATGAAAAATGTAAACGTCAATTCACCCATCTGACAGATTTCCTTCTACATCGCAGTTTCTGGTGGTATTTTTGTGAATTTTACCCAAGTGGATTGTTAAGAGTTACATCTGTGGAGAAATGTTCCAAAGGTGCGTTTTATTATTAGCCAAATGAATAATTTGTTTTTGTTGTTATAAAAATAATAATTGCAATTCATAGTAACATATAATCCTTTAATTTGTTTACAATACCCTGCAATTCTGAACTGCACAAACAGGTTAGTAAAGGGATGAATGGGTGGGTGAAGGCACCTTATATTTTGGTATTTCCGATTATCTTCTTCTTTCCATTGGTCTTAGAAAGTCAAAGATCAGTCTTTGACCGGTAACGATGAAAAAAATCAAATACACAATTAACAAAACCTAATTGTGTCGAATTGTGACATACAAACAAACTGAAGCATCGGTGCACAATGAGTTTTAGATTGTAAAGATATGACTGATACACACCCACACACATATGTATTATGTATACTGTAATTTCAATAAAACAAGGGACAAGAAGACATTTTAAGATACCGGCGCAGTCCCCACTGCTGCCATTTCCCAGCACCTCACTACCTCCAGCTCTTAATTTACTCTCCATGGCGTTTGTCTTTTTTGCTGCTCGTGTTTCTGATTCTCGCGCACGACTCCTCATCGCAGTTATTGGTGCCCGGCTGCAAACATCTGATAATAATGTCACATGTAATTTAATTAAATTGTTTGGTATTAAATAAACAGTGGATAATGAAGTGTTAAAATGAAATGAGTAATAAATGTCTGCTTCTATTAAAGGAAATCTGTGTATTCGTTAATCAAATCTGATAGCCTAATGGTACGGAATAAGCGTGAGAGAATCACAGTTGGTTACTCATTCAGCTGATATTTTTAGAAAGACGAAATATGTGTATGCTAAAACTAATTTATTAATTACATTTTCCTCCGCACGTTCCCGTTAAAGTCCATCGATTATTAAGATCTTTTTATCTTTCATGAGCTCAGTAACACAAACCTTTTACTGTCATTTTTCCACCGCTCATGACCTGCTCATCCCGTCCTCGGTTTTATCTACAGACTATCCGATTCCTAATTTTGCCATAAATGACATTCTTGTGATTTCTTCAGCATCGTAGCCTTCCGGTGTTCCTGAACATTACAAAAGAAACATTAATAATATATACTGTACAAACCAGTTTAAGTCGGGGATGTCCCCACATTGCAGACATTCTTGAAATGATCAAAGAGAAGATCTTAAGCCCAGACATGTCACACATCATGCTTTTTAGACACGGACATTCACGTGCTGACACTCTCGGTCTAGCTGACACACACTGGGCTTGAGGGAGACCTCCATATACAATGTGGCTACTACCGTTGTCCAACGAAATGGGCAGTTATACCCCGGTCCCTAAAGGGGCATTTCATTTCTCTGCAGTTTTTCTTTTTCTTTCTTTCTTTCTTTCTTTCTTTCTTTCTTTCAAATCGTTTAGTTTTTTATCTGAAACAAAACTCACTCTGATATATTATCATTTGTGCCCTTAATTTCACCTGAGACATCCTGTTTAAAGTAGCATGAAAGGGCTTCTGTTGAGCAGTCTGTATGCTATACGACATGTGGGTCAAGCGCACATTACGCCTGTTAACAGTGTCATCGACTTTAATTAAGAGCCCACTGGGGTACAGAGACACCGCATTGGGAGGACGAGTCGCACAACTGTCGCTTTGCAGTCGTCTTCGATAATTAACCATTTCTAAACAGTATTTTTTTTAAACAAACTGTAAAGTAAATTAGTTTTTGACCCTATAGGTACCTTAAATATAACAAACTAAGTCAACGAAATATTTATCATTTAAAAAAGCTGCTGAATGTTTCCTTAAAGATAAAAGAACAAAGGAGCGGTTTAATTACGGATGCGACATGAAACAACTGCTGATCGGCTGATGAAAAACTCGGCACATATACTGATGACAAGATAATGTTCAAAGATATTTCAAATGATATCAAATTACCCAAAGCGTGTTGCTCAATTATGGCTATTTTAAAAAGTCAAATTAAAAATAAAATTAACAATGCAGTCCATTGTCTCCTATTCGGAGTTTAGGTATACCGGAGCGTGTCTTATATTCACTATTATCATTTTTTTTTCTAAAGTATTTTTGTTACAGGTCAATGTTGTAATATTCGATATGTAACGAAATGGCACTAATTTGATATTTATACGGATGAGAGCAACATTCTTGATCTTCTGGTTTATTTCAGCTGGAATTCCCGGCTCCTGACAGCGCAACCGCAGTGACTTTCTACGCAGGAGCTCGACCTGCACGGACTTCACGGTAACAGCAAAACTGGAGACTTTAGCAAGACACGACATACTGGATCGGCAAAGCAATCGGCCCTGCGTGAGTTCTATTATGAATCATCCAGTAATGAATATACAAAAAAAAAAAAAAAAAAAAGACATCTTGGATTGTGAAATCAGGTGCAGCACAAGAGACTCTTCAGACACTCGAGTAAAGCATTACTGTCGCTCCCTAAGTAAAGCTTTTTGGATGAGTACTCGGCACTTTAGCAGCAGTTTTTATCCGTTTTTGTTTTAATTAGTTTAGATGCTTCTGTGACTTATTAAATGAAATCAGAAAAGCACTGATAATCGAAAACAATGTCATCTCAGGTTTTGTTTTCTTTTCACAACACCCCAAAGTGACACTTTTTAAAGTAATTTCACCATACCATCAGTAAACCTATAAATTATTTAACACACGCACAACTGTCACCACCAAAAGCAGCAGCCTTATAAATAATAATAATAATAATAATAATAATAATAATAATAATAATAATAATAATAAAAGAAGAAGAAATGTAGCTTGTAAACAGTTGTCCAGGTGATCATTCTGTCATTTGTATCCACCACTACTGTCATTCCACATACACTACACAAAAGCCTACAGACTTTACAGATAAATCAATACACATAATGCAGCCATTTTAAATAAATACATAGTAAAGAAATTCCTTAACACAAACAGTCCTATAAAACATATACATGAATATGCACCACATTGATAAATCTTGGCCTAATCCCTAAAGTTATAGCAATGAGCGTATCCCAGAAAAAAACAAAACAACAACAATAATAATAATAATAATAATAATAAAATAATAATAATGCTTGCACGTAGGGTTTACCAGTACTGTCTCTCAGCTTCAGAATCTCGGGTTCAAACGGAGACTCAGGCATTGCCTGTGTTAAGTTTCCATGTCCTCCCTGTGTTTACTCTTAAAAATAACGGTTCTTTAAAGGCACATCACTCGAATTTGTGATTCCTTGTAGAACTATTGCTGGGTGAAGAACCATTTCATGCTTGGAAGGATTCTTTGCATATGAAGTTTCTCCATTGTGCTTTGAAAAGGTTCCTAATATGCGGGCTAAACAGAAAGCCTTCAAGATGGTATAGGCTGCGTAGAAGGACACAACAGATCAAGAAATCCTGAAGTTGCCTGTATTATTTTATGCAGAAGGAGTCCATTTAAAATAATGAACCATCTGGTATTTCACAAATCTTTTATTATATTCATTGTGGTTTATGGAACTTCGTACATATTTAAATACAATTATTTTTAGAACACGAGTTTCTTTTGTGAACATAAAATGGTTCCCCTATGGCATTTCTCTGCATAGACCGTCTTCATCTATGTAATCGGATTTTTGGCAACATGGGTCTGCCCTCGCTGGCGCCCCGTCCAAGAATGTCACAAACGAGTAAGAAAGTGAATGGATCGATATTTATTTATTTGTTATTTATTAATATTAGTAGTAGTGGTAGTTCTATTATGTTGTAGTACTTTAATACTAAGTAGTATTAACAAGAACATTAATAATAGTACTACTACTACAACATTAATAATAACATTAATTATAGTTAGTATTATAGTACTACAACATAATACTACTACTACTACTACTACTACTACTACTACTACTACTACTACTAATAATAATAATAATAATAATAAATGCATTTGTACACGCGTATTCAGATTTCTTAACCCTGTTTTTTCAGGTGAACGCTGTATACCCGAATGCATAGTACCGGCGAAAGGCATATTATTTTATCAAAAATACGGAAAAAACTGAAACATTACTAATGGCATTATTTCGCACTACATTATTCTTTGATTTTATTTTTGTAGTTATTCTGGTGGAAATTAGAGATGAAAAGTTTCTATTAACGAAGCAATCTGAATGTGGGATTGCAGTACAGTTTTGCAATTTAGTGGGAATTTTTAAATTTCTTTATCAATGAAAATTATTAAGTTGCAGTACAGAGACTTGGGAGATGGAACCATTTCTAAAGGACTATTCATAAATAATTTTGCCAGTAGTTTCAAAACTCTGCAATATGGACTTCTCCTAAAATCTATATCTTCAGCGGTACAAATTGTGAGGAATTAAAGCAGCAGCTCAGTAGAAACTGTCGAGCACCTGCGCCCGCTACGGAGGAAAGCAGTGCAGGGCAGGGCATTCCATAACCGCGGCCCTGATACACTAAAAGCCCTGCTGCCCATAGTGCGCAGTCTGTATAATGGAAATGTTAATACCAAAGTGACAGAAGAACGAAGTGAACATGACGGAGTATGGAGAGAAATTTAAGAAGGAAAGAAAGGTGGAGTTAGACCATGAAGAGCCTTAAAAATTAAAAGAAGTTTATACTGAATACGGAAGGGAACAGGTATGCAGTTTAAAAAGTGTAGGAGTGATATGCTGCCAGGGTTTTAAGTGGGTAACCACTCTAGCTGCTGAATTCTGTACATATTGTAATTTATTTAGACTCGAAGCAGGGATACCAAAAAGCACTGCATTG
Source organism: Polypterus senegalus (assembly GCF_016835505.1). Classification (NCBI taxonomy): domain Eukaryota; kingdom Metazoa; phylum Chordata; class Cladistia; order Polypteriformes; family Polypteridae; genus Polypterus; species Polypterus senegalus. Next base: position 30,009,066 of record NC_053163.1, read on the forward strand.
CATTGGGAAGACGCGAGGTGACAAAAGCACGAACAAGCGTCTCAGATGCAGTATCAGAGACACAGGCCTATACATTTCTTTAAGGTGGAAAAGGGCAACCCTAGTAATATTATTAATACGAGGATCGAATAAAGGAGAGTGTATAGGATCAAGGACACACCAAGATTTTTAACCTGTGCAAACAACGATGTAATAAAGCCAGGGATTTTTACTGAGGTATTGTCTATTTTCTTTAAAGTGTCTGGTAATGCAATAATGAAATCCTCAGCTTTTTCACTATTTAGTCTGAGAAAGTTTTCAGAAAACCAGTGTTTTTATTGACAGCCAAACAGGCAACCAGTGCCAGTCATGTTTGCGTAAGCCCTTTGTGCAAAATAAATAAATAAATAAATCGGCGTATCGTCGGCATAACAGTAAAACCGTATAGGCCGTGCCGTCTAACAACACCGGGAGGAAGAATAGAAATGAGAAAAAAAAAAAAAAAGAAGCTAAGGGCCAAGAACTGATCCCTGTGCGACGTCCTGGAGCAAGTAAGACGGTTCTGACTTAAACGTACCGACAGCAACAGATTGCCGAGGGTTCTTAAGATACGGTTTCAGCCATGCAAGAGCTTTTCCAGTAATATTTAACTCATTCTCAAGTCGAAACAAAAGAACGTCATGATTGACCGTATCAAAAGGAGCAATGAGGTCTAAAAAGATCATTAGTGTTAAAAGACCACGATCTGCAGCAATTAGTCACCATGACAAGTGCTGTCTCCGTACTGTGATCTATCTATCTATCTATCTATCTATCTATCTATCTATCTATCTATCTATCTATCTATCTATCTATCTATCTATCTAGTTTTGTAATCTCTTGCTTCCATTAATCGCTCCATGCTAACCATAGGAAGGGCTCGCTGTGACGCGGTTTTACGCAGGCCATAGCGGCAAGGAGCGGCACTTCTTTACAAACAATTGAAGTCCTGTTGAAGCGTGTGTCCGGCTTGATCGGTGACATCGAATTTATCTTTATGTCCCTGCCTTTTGTTTTCCAACGTAGAGGAGAGGAAAAAAGAGATGAGAAGAGAAGGGGAGATGGAGAGAGAGAGAGAGAGACAGATGAAATGACACCAAAACTGCGCGGCCCATAAATCTAATTAGTGTATTAAACAGCCCGAAGTGATCTGACATATGTATAAATCATCAATGTCAGAATTTGAGGTTTAATAATCTGGATCAGATTATTAATGGGTTGCTATGGATTTTTGAAACATTATTTTGCTGACATCTTGTGTGCTCAGAGACCTGTGCAGGTTTATGTTTAAGCATTCAAACTTACCAATAACTGAATATGAACATACATTATATACATAATAATATATATCCATTCATAAGTATATATAAATATTTTAAATTAAAAATGATTTTAAAAATCGGTTTCCTCAAGTATTACTGAATTTAGCCAGCTTTGAACTGACATTGCACGGTTTTTGCCTTCCGTTTGATGAAGCTGGCAAAGGACTTACCATCCTCTGAAATGGAAATAGTAGGTTTAGTAAATGGATGTTTGTATAATAATGGTAAAATGTTTATCCTTTTAATTTATGATATATGAATGGAGACTATAACTTATTATTTTCAAATAATTAAAGTATTGGCAACATGGAACTGCTTCATTCAAGTATTGCCAATTGCAGCTGAGAAGCCCAACAAGTTCAACATCTCTGTGTGCTGCTCTGGGAAATCCAAGCATACAACAGGAGTGAGGAAAATTATTAGTGATAACTTTGATCTTAAAGATATGCATAGTGTAACATTTAATTCTAAATCTCACTTCATTCACTTTATGGTGATGGGAGACTAGAGCTTATTTTCTGAGCCCTACAGTCCTGGGTTGAAATCCTGGATCTTAACATTCTGAAAAAAAATGAGTTCAGTTTATGTAAGTAAAATTGACCTAAAACCATATTAGAATCTTGTTTGCTATAGCTTGTAACACTAGGGTGCAGATAAACAGCAGCATTATTTAAAGTGCACTTTTTAAATTTATATATGAATTATCATGAGGCCCAAACACAGAAATCTTCACTGCTGCTTTTCTAATTGTTTAATACGTATTTTGATAGACATAGGCTGAAGATACAGTACTGCAGTACTAAGAGAAAAAAACTGTCACGTCATTACCATATTGCGGTACATTTAAGCCTCATCATCTATGCTAAATTACTTCAGTAAATCAATTTAGTCTTGTGAACTTTTTATAGTCTGCTTGAGAACTATTCATGCATGTTAATATCACATGTTTGTCCTATGCTTAGCTTTACATTTACACCTGGTTATATATTTTTTGGATCATTTATTGAATTTATTAAAAGCATAAAACCTTCCATATAATCGAGTTAAACTTAACACAACTAAATACAAATCAACCCCCACCCATGAGAAAGAGAGGAAGGCCAAAAGCCAGAGCAAAACTGTTGAGAGTAGTAAAGAGAGAAAGGAGTCTTTCTCCCCAATATGAAAGCTTATTCTAAAATGTTATTGATTAGATCCTGCCAGGTTTTAAAAAAGGTTTTGAACAGATCCTCTAAGTGAGAATTTGATTTTTTTCAATTTCAGATAATATCTAACATCAGTTACCCAGTGACTTAAAAGAGGAGAGTTAGGATTCTTCCAGTTTAGCAAGATAAGTCTATGTGTCAATAGTGTAGTAAAGGCAACTATAGTTTGTTTGTCCTTCTCCACTTTAAGCCCCTCTGTGAGCCCACCAAACACAGCTGTTAGTGGGTTAGGAGGGATTGTGACACCAAGGCTGTCTGATAGGTATTTACAAATCTGTCTCCAGAATGATGTTAATTTGGTACAAGCCCAAAACATGTGGCCTAGTGAAGCTGGAGCTCGATTGCAACGTTCTCTGGTTGAATCTTACCCTGGAATCATTTTGGACAATTTTAAGTGAGATAAAAGGTTTTAGGTTGAATAATTGAATGTTTTGCACATATGAAGCTCGAATGAATTCTATGTGTAGCTGCCTTCCAATCCGTTTCTGAAATGATGAGTAAGAGATCCTTTTCCCACTGTGTTCTGGGATCTTTAAAAGGATGGAACCTAGTTATATTAATACTTGTAATAACTTGTCAACTTTTTTCTAAATTTTGGTCTTATGAGTTACCTTGATACAATGATTTCCAGTAGGCGAGTCATCCATCCATCCATACCTCCAGGCAGCCAGCCAGTTCTCATCTCAGTTGCATTGTGCAATAATCAGGAATTAACCTTAGATGGTTAGTCAGTCCAAGAGAGTGTATACTCATGCTCACTCACACTGAACAATCTAGACCTGACAATCACCCCGGATTTACAGTGTCAGATGTCCATAATTCCATTATTTTCTTTTCACAGCCACTCTACACTCAGAATAATTCCATAGAGGAACTATGTTTGGTTCCAAAAGAAACATCCACATGAAGGTTCTGGAAAGACCCAATATTTATTTGTTTAGTTCTGTAACAGGGTCAATAAATAACCATGAAAAGATAATTACAGATTCTTTAAATAGCAATGGGTTTGTAATTTTAAAAGGACTTTTGTGGCATACAATTACGCAGGATAAGTTTAAGTTTTCTTGATCTGTTAGTATTCTGCCATGTATAAGATTACACAGTAAAGGCTTCCATTAGGACCACATATTAGAAACATTTCCAAAGTCCAAACAACCAACTTCATATGCAAAGAGCTCCTCCCAGATTTAAATGGTTCTTTGTCAAATAGATAGATAGATAGATAGATAGATAGATAGATAGATAGATAGTTCTTTGTCAAATAGATAGATAGATAGATAGATAGATAGATAGATAGATAGATAGATAGATAGATAGATAGATAGATAGATAGATAGTTCTTTGTCAAATGGTTCTCAAAGGTTCTCAAAGGAACCACTCAACTCAGTAAACCTTGTTTCAGGACCATTATTTTAAGAGTGTCTATCCAGCATTAGTGGGTAACATGGTGTAAGTTGGTCTGCTCAGGGGTCTTATGTAAATGAATTGTGGGAATATTATTAGCTATTGAACAATTTAATTGCAAATGATGGCGGTGGTCTAATATTGCAGACAGTTTCATAATCAGTAGCATCAATGATATGGAGGTTACACAACTTTACTCTTCCACCTTTCTAAATGCCTCTCTGTAAAGCACCATGACTCACTGCGGTCTTGAAATTGGACTTTTAACAAGCACATGACCGACTCTTTCTGGTTTGTGGAAAAGTTCATTTTTTCTCTAGTAACCCATCTTTCACTTGAGTGATTCTATTTTTTAATTCATTTGAATTTTTAGCCATCATTAACTAATATCTTTAATGTATTTAAATTAAAAATAGCCATGGTCATTACAGAAATAGGTAGTTTCTTGACTATAATCTTCTTGACATGGTTATAATGTTGTCAATTTGCATTTTTAAAAGTTGTTTTGATGGTGTCCCTATGACCTCCACTGTCCTGAAAAACTTGCTAATTTAACATATAAAGCTTGAATTAGATAGATCAGATTACATTAGATTATCGTTTATTTGTCCAAAGAAGAAATTAAAAATTTACAGACATTCCCAATAAATAAATAAATAAATAAAAACAGCAACCACCCAAAACACACATACAATCTTTTGGCTTGGATACCCGAGAGCTGCTCCTGTCAATAACAGACTTGTAGCTGGCAGTCAGATGAATTTAGATCTGCTCAGATTGTACCACAGGTTTATATTTACATTCATTAATATTTGTTTAGAGCAGGACCAGCTGTAATGTCCACAAATGGAACATGCCTAAGAGACACTTGACTCCAAGTCTGAAGTCAGCAGCATTCAGAATGATTCATCATTAAGGTGTTGGTAAAGAATTGGTATCATTGCTGTTGCTGAGCAAGCCAGGAGGATGTAACTCGCATTCAGGGGCAGTGACATGGATGAATTCAGTCCGCATTTCAATATTTTCATCACACGATGTAGTTTCAATTTTATCATGCTACCTCTGTCACCATTGCACATTCACATACATCTCTAGTCCCAATCCGGCTTTTTTCAATCAGTCTGATGAAACCTGTCTGGCATTAAAATAGCATCTGAAATAAGAGATATAAGCTGATTCTCCACAGAACCCAAAATATTAAAGTAACTGACCTGAGCTGTATCTCACTATGAGATTTAACAGTTACTTGAAAGCAATCAAAAATTTCTCATTATACAAAGTCAGCCCAAGCCTCAATCCTTTCTATTTTAGTATTATCCTCACTCTAGTCTAGCTTGCAACTTTTATCCTTGTGGCTGTGGAAACAATTTGTGGAAAAAAAAAGGTATCTTTCTTATAGAAATTTTTCATTGAAGCAAAAAATAAAACAAAACATCATCTTTGTAAATTAAAAAATATATTTCAGGGCAAAAAAATCAATTAACGCACCAGTTTGCATCACCAGGTTTTTGAGTTACGTCAATCACTGTTTACCATATATACTCGTGTATAAGTCGGGTCTTGAAACCTGATAAATAGGATCATAAAATCTGACGCCGACTTATACACCCGTTCAGAAATGTGACACTTGAATTTTATTTTTTTTAACATCTTCTTGCCTCCTTCAATCTCACATCAGTTTCTCAGACACATCGAATTTTGTTGCAGCAGCGCAGTTGCCAATTTCTTTCGCCACTACAACGACTTTTAATTTAAAACCAGCTTCATATTTTCTTCTCCACTCCATCATAGATAAAGGATGCTCTTACGATAAAGGTGTATGAGGGTGTGAGATACAAAAAAAAAACAAAACAATGCAAACGTCACTTCGGAATAGTTTGGGTATTACCATGTGGTCACGTAGGCACAATACATATAAAAAAGGCAGTGTGCTCCATGGTTACTCTCTCAGGTGGGCGTTAACATATCATAATCTCCTGGACCAATAGCGTGAGTTTTCCGCTTTTGACTTATATGGCCGACATTATAAAATACTGGAAATTATACGGTTAAATCAAGCCCTGACTTATCCACGGGAGAACATATCTACGAGTATATACAGTAAATTAAGTAGATCCAACACACTTCAATTTGTAGCATGAATTAACTTTGCCTTTACATTATCATGTACTTAAAATTTACCAGAAAGTACCAAAATTTTTATGTTGGCTACACAAAAAAAAATTAAGTTGTTCCAGAGTACTCCTTTTCACTATGCATTAAGGCATTATGTGTCTTATGTCTCCCATCCAGGACAAAAACTCTGGTGTCTTCACTGAGGCAGCAGTCCTGCCTATCACATTACCTTTTAACATGCCATGTACTGTGCTTAGCAAACATCAGCAGGAATAAAAAATTTTTTAAGTTGTTGAAATGTTGTACATTTATGTCCTTCCAAATAGTTTTATCTTATTATTTGTCATCGTTATTAAGTTCAGTTTTGACATTAACATACATAAATGTTATCTGTTACACTCTTAACAATAATAGTACAGAAATGGCATTTTAAGTTTTTTGACTGGGTTGTGCGGTTTCTCATATAAGTATTGCTTGATAAAGCACCATTTCATTCTAGGAAGGGTTCTTTGCATAAAAAGTTGGCTTTCTGTGCTATGAAAAACTTCCTAATATGTTGAAAAACGAACCAAAATCTTTAATGCATGGTAGGCCACCTAGCAGGACACTAAGAAAACCTGAACTTAGCCTGTGGTACTATAAGAAGTAAGGGTCCTTTGAAAATTACGAGTCATTGGAACTTCATAAATCTGGTATCGGTTCATGGTTATTTATCGCACGGAGCCTATTATGGGTCTAAATAAGTAAAGGTTCTTTTTGGAACTTTCATGGAGGTGGGCCTTCTGTAAACCAAAAATGATTCCTCCATGACATTGTCGTGAAGAACTGCTATGGCACCTTTATTTTTAAAAGTGAACTTCAGTCAGACAAAGGCTGGAAGATGAGACCAAACAGATATTTTTAAAGTCTAATAGGTATCCTTACAGGACACATCAAGAAAACCTGGCCTGTGATATTGCATGCAGTAAGAGTTCTTTTAAAACCATGACCCACTGGTATTTCACAAATCTGTTATCCTCTATTCAAGGCCATTTATTGAATCTCCTATGGTTCTAAATAAATAAAAGGTACTTTCTGGAACTGACTCTAACATAGCTCAAAAACACACTCACTTCTTACCTCGGTTAGGGAACAGGGCATTCATTTTTATTGCTAACATGGCTCTCACAGTGATATCTTTCACTACGTTAGAATGATATTTGGTATTACTGGTTCCATTATTGTAGCAGCATTAAACTGCACAGGCCCCGAATGTTGAGCAACAGCTTGTCTTCTGTGAAGATACAATGTTTTGGTTTTAATTACAACATATTAGATTACCTTAGATAAGATATACTTTATTAATCCTCAAGAGGAAATTCAAATGCGTACCACAGAAAAAACATTGAATACACAGATACTAACTCAATACAATATAAGACATTAGAATAAAAAACAAAAAACAAAACAATACAATAGTAGAACGTTTCCACTGCGGCCTTCAGGGTGTCCAGGGTCAGTTCTTTAATGGAACTGGCTTTTCCAATAAGATTTGTTCAGGTGTTTTGCATTGGCCTGAACTCAGGGTTGCTTTCTCAGGAGACCGCAGTATGGAACAAATACGTGTTGGCTGCAACAGACAGGTAAAACATCTCCAGCAGCTCACTGCACACATCAAAAGACCCAAGTCTCTTCAGAAAGTACAATCTGCTCTGGCCCTTCTTATAAAGTGCCTTTGTCAGGCCAGTCCAGTTTTGTCTTCATATGGACTGCCTTTGTACGTACAGTATAGCTCTACCCCACTTCCACTCCCCCACCCTGGATGATTACTAATATCAGGGGGTCCTTGACATGCCAGAACTCTTTTGTCTTGTTGATGTTGATCTGCAGGTGGTTCTCCCTGAACCACAAGACAAAGTCTTCCACCAGTCTTCTGCACTATGACTAGTTTCCTTTACCAATACAGTCTATGATGGAGGAATCATCTGAGAACTTCAGTAGACAGCAAGATGGCTGGTATTATAGACAGTGAACTAGAGAGGATTAAGGATGGTTCTGTGAGGTGCCCCAGTATTACACACTTTAGTGTTGCATGTAATGATAGCATTACATATTGTTATAGCTGTAGCAGACAAACAGATGTCCTGACAGGGATGTTGCCTGCCAGGAAGAGTCATTGCCACAGTGTAATGTTTGGCAGTGCAACTCTGGTCTGGCTCCTGTCTGGACACCCGCAAGTTTGGGAAGAAGGCTCTGCAGAGTTACTCAGGGTCAGTCTGAGGTGCTGCCCGGAGAAGACTACCATATTATATGGCATTTCTTTCTGGAAGTTCTGGAAGTACTTTCCAGGTCTGAGGTAAAGGAAGCTACCCAACCTCTCTCATGTAGAGTCAGGAGGTGAATAACACTAGCTTGAGAGGAGTGGAGAAGAAGAAAGAAAGTTGGGATGAAGAGAATAAAATATCGGTGTCATTGAATATCCCTTGGAGGCCAATTAAAATCGTTTATAAATGAAAAGAGTATGACACAGTAGTAAATGTTCCTAGAGCAGGCCATCTAAAAAACTGAGTGATCTATCTATCTATCTATCTATCTATCTATCTATCTATCTATCTATCTATCTATCTATCTATCTATCTATCTATCTATCTATCTATCTATCTATCTATCTATCTATCTATCTATCTATCTATCTATCTACTGTATCTATCTATCTATCTATCTATCTATCTATCTATCTATCTATCTATTGTACACTTTTTTCTTTTTCTGTTTGTAATTAACAAAAACTGAAATGATTTTTATAACATCCCTTGGTGTGCAAAAAAGTGTGACATTCATTTGAGAATTCAACATTTTCTCTGTGTTTATTGATGTTATTTCATTATGTCTGCTAAATTAATTCATAATGTAAATACATCTACACCAACTACAACTGGAATACTGTATGTGTGGTGGTCTTAAGGTAGCGGCACTGCTACTAGCCATGCAGCTCAGATATACCAAGTCTTGTGGTTTTACTTGTGAATGGTACAGTTTTTGTTAAAGAGTCTCATTACCCTAAAAAACATCTAAAAAACTGAGTGATCTATCTATCTATCTATCTATCTATCTATCTATCTATCTATCTATCTATCTATCTATCTATCTAGTTTAATTAGATGCAGGGAAATCTCATCTGTCCTACACATACATCACTCTGCATAATGTAAATATTGCTGGGAATAACTGCAAAATTATTATCTTTGTAGAACAACACCTACTTTAGTGATTTTAATCAAATCGATTGATTTATTTTTAAAGGAGTGAGGTTAGTTTTTGTTATGGACAATCGAAAACCAGAACTAAAAATTCATAAATATGCCAATCAAACAGTAAATCCATCAACACCAAAACTCATTTCACAAAGGAGTAACCAAACCTCAGGTCAAGGTCAATGCCAGTGAATTGCTTTTAATTAATTTACTTGAATGAATTAATAGTTGATGATTTAATAATTAATTATTTTAATTGTTAATATGAATAGAGTACCTTTGTGTATTTATACAGGAAGTTTCATATTTCTCCACATTCTCAAAGCCAGTCTCCATTGCTAAGGTCTAGCGTGTCTAGGTCTTTGCCACCTGTGCTTGCCAATAAACTGACATTGCACCCAATTGTCACCCTTCGTCTTGCTGATGGTGAGTCCACAAGATGGCTCTGCATCTCCATTTCAAACTGAGCCCAGCCAGGTTATGTAAATTGTCCAATCATGAGGTGCTTGCCAGGGAATGTCATCTCCATGCCTGGCTCTAGTAGTGGTTCCTGGTAACCTACTACATGAAGGGTACATATTTTTTTATTTTGTACCTTCAATTTGAACTGTTCTTTATCTGACCTTTCAGCCCAATTCTCTTTGCCAAGGAAGACCTTACCAGGAATGCAAAGCTCCAGAGACTTAGTGCTGAGTATCAATAAGGGGCACAAGCTCCATCACCATGTCAAGTAGATTTGAAACAAGAATATGACCATGTCCCTTGTCATATATTGTGTGAGGAGCTGCAGGAATATTGGATAACAGGGCCACTCTTGTGTGTCATTCATTCCCTCTATGGATCCAGTGAGAGCTGTGTCCAAATTATTGGCCTTAAGTCATATTTGTTCACTGTGGGTGTTGGGCTCCATCAAGGCTGTGTCTTGTCACCAGTAATGTTTGTGGTTTTCATGGACAGGATATCAGGACACATCTGAGAATGTGAGTATCTCCAGTTGGGGAGTCTGGGGATAGCATTGTTGTTTTTTGCAGGTGAAGATGTCCTCTTTGTCTAATTTGTCTGTGACCTTTGTCATGCACTTGAGCAATTCACTGCTGAGTCTAAGATGGCTGGAAAAAAGATCAGCACCTTCAAGTCCAAGGTCATGGTTCTCTCTTGGAAAAGAGTTGATTACTCTGTTTGGGTGAGTGGGGAATAATTCATCTTACTGGAAGAGTTCAAGCATGTTGGGATTTTGTTCACAAGTGACAGTTAAAGGGAACATGAGATTGACAGGCAGATTAGAGTGGCAGTTCTGTGGGCATGGAAAGGGAGCTGAGTCTAATGACAAAGTTCACAGTTTTACTGGTTGATCTACATCCCTGATCTCACTGATGACCATGAGTTGTGCGTAATGGATGAAAGAATGAGATCTCAAGTACAAGTGGCAGAAATGAGGTTACTTCACAAAGGTGAATGGGATGACACTGATAGGATGAGAAGCTCATCAATTCGGGAGCGCCTCAGAGGAGAGTCCATGCTCCTTCTGATTGAGAATAACCAATTAAAGTGGTTTGGGCATGTTGTAAGGATGCATTTAGGTGGCCCCCCAGGGCCGCTCACAAATTGGAGGGATTACACCTGGGAATTCCCAAAGAAAAGTTGGAATCTGTAGTCTGGGACAGTGAGGTTTGGACTGACCTGCTTGGCCTGTTGCCACTCTGACCCTCACTGAGAAAAGTGGATAAGAAAATTGGATGAGTGACATTTGTTTGGTTATGTTGTCCACCAAAAGGGTTGTTTCTTTTTTGTCTTTTCTTGACATAATGTTTTCATTATTTAATTTTCGTTGTCACACTAAAGTTTTTTTTGATCTTTTCCTCTCTAAAAACCTTAAAGTCCATGCCTAGTATCCTTTATCAGCTTGTAAACCATATAAAGCGTCTAGCAAAAATAAAATTATTCTCTAGCAGTACATTAGAAACATTCAGAGAAAACTACTTGATTTAAAGTAGGGTTTCATATAAAAACATTCAAGATGTATTTCTATTCTTTTGGAGTGGGTAGAAATAATTGATGCGGTTGGAACGCCTGATGAAGATGCTCCCTCTCTGTCTCCTGATAGATATGTTCTAAACACATCCTTCCATGAAATACCCAAAAACAGAATCAATACATAGTAGAAGTGTTCAATTTTAAAACTTACTGCAAAAAAAATCCATAGAAAGAGCTAGAACCTGTTACTGTACAAAGAGAAAGGTAGAATCTTGTCAAGCCTGCTCAGTTTTTTGCTAGTGTGATGCATGCTAAGATAAGTAAGCAATCTAGAAAATGCATAGACAGATAGATTGATGGAAAAATACAATTAAATAGTTTGTTATGTATCTCTTTATTTAATCATTATCTCAAAAAAGGGGCAAACATTCATTAATACACATAGAAAATATCTGAATTTTAAACACTGGTTTGAAGTTGTCAGCATAAGTATCTGAAGGAGAGCTGTTTTCCTATGTTGACCTAAGATTTTCACCAGTAGGGTGAACCTCTTCCACTAGTACAGGGTGACACAGAAAAACGGGAACTTTTGAAAAACCCAATAAAAATGGAAGAAATCCAACAAAAACATTTTTATTGACAGCAATTAAACCACTACAACTTGCCTTTTAAGAGACAGTAATCCAAATTATCAATGTCTGAAAATTACGTCCTGTAGATGGTGTCCTCCTGTATGTATGCATTCTTCCAATCTGCTGTTGAGGTTCCCCATTGATTGCTGCAACATCTCAGCTGGGATACCACGAATTTTGTCTTGAATTCTTTGTTTCAATTCATTCAGTGTCCTTGGCCGAGTCGTGTAGACCCGACTCTTAAGGTAGCCCCACAAGAAAAAATCACAAACTGACAAATCCGGTGATCTTGAGGGCCAGGGAATGTCACCGAATCTTGAGATGACACGCTTACCGAACGATTCTCGCACAGCTGCCATTGATTGCCTTGCAATTGATTACTAAATTACTAAATGGCGAGATTGTTTACAGCTCAAGGTCCCTGTTCCGCAGTGCTGCCAACTGTACACGGCTGCCACTACACATTTCAAAATTTCCCGTCTTTCTGTGTCACCCTGTATAATGATTCAGATGACAGACACTGCATTTAATTCAGATTTTGTCTTCCTTGCCCTCAATTCAAAATACTAAGTGCAATAGTTCTATGTTCTACCAAATAAACATTCTGGATGAAGACCCTGATTTTCTTCAGGTTTTGTAGTGGCCATCAAGAACTGGTAAATCAGTTAGGTGACAGAGGGAGATATCACCTGAGGGGCACCATTTACAAAGGTTAAAGGGCACAAACTCTAGCAGCAGCCAACCCAGTTCATCAAATTCTAATAATATTGACTACCCATTATCGTCAATGAAGGGCAATATTCATCCACCCAGCCTAGGGCTCCATATGGGCTTCGACTGGCACTGTGGCCATCACCAACTTGAACTTCTTATGCTTTCTTTAGAACAACTGAGGATACAACAGAAACAGTTCCTGAGGAACCAGCTAACACAACAATTTCTGTGTAGATGACTGTCTTGCTGCTACATGCCTTCAAAATGCTGTAATACCAATCAGAAGTATTTTCCAAGAAATGGGAATTTCCCTCTGAAACATAAGGCTTGAAGATCTCTTAGCAATGTATTGCTCATTCTTCTGTTGCAACATAATTTGCAATATAACCTTAAGAGTGAACATTAGTATGATCTGTTATTCATTTTCAGTTATGGCAATTTTGTATTGCAGATTCAAGTTAATTATAGGGATTGCTAATGCATCTGCGTTTGTTGAGGGTTTTGAAAATAGTTCAAAATGTAGCTATCAGAAAGTTTCAAGCAATTAGTATTGTCAGGGATGCCAGGGGCCACGACCCGGCCGGGACGTCATGAGGGACCGTATGTGGGTCTGTGCCCACCCTGGATCACGTGGGGGTCGCCTTCCTGGTTGCTTTGGGGGCCACGGGTACAGGGCATGGAAGCTCCACCCTGTAGGGGCCCGTGGTCTCCGCCAGGAGGCGCCCCAATGCCTTGGGGACCTGTTACCCCAGCACTTCCACCACACCAGGAACACCTGGGGCTCATCCGGGGACTGTATAAAAGGGGCCGTCTCCCTTCATTCGAGGCTGGAGTCAGGAGGCGGAAGGACAAAGCTCAGAAGAGCTGTGGAGACGGCCCGAAGAGAAAGGCATTGTGGCCAGGACTGTGATTGGGGTATTTGTACACGTGACTGGAGTCTGAGTGACCAATGAACTGGGGTCTTTGTGGCCATATCATTTTGTATATAGTGTAAATAAACGTGTGTTGGTGTTTTAACAACATGTCCGCCTGTCTGTGTCCGGGCCGGGTTCACAGTATGTATATATATATTAGTTGTCACAGGTGGCTGGGGGTGGTACCCGGCCAGGATGCCCAGGTGGACTGGAGGAGGGCTTACGCCTCCCCAGACCACGTGGGGGCGATCGCCCTGGTGGCCATGGGGACCACAGGTACAGAGCTTTGAAGCTCAGCCCTATAGGGGCCCATGGTCACCACCATAGGGTGCCCCAATGCCTTTGGAGCTCTGGACCTCCACACTTGCCGGGAGACACCTGGAGCACATCCAGGTGTGTATAAAAGGGGCCGCTTTCCTCCATTTAAGGCTGGAGTCAGGTGGAAGAGGACAGAGCTCGGGGGGAGAGAAAAGAGGCGGCCTGAAGAGAGTGAGGCATTGTTTTGAGAGCCTGGACTTTAGGGTGATTGGTGCTGCGGCATTGGGTTGTGTGTGTTCCACCTTTGTATGAATTTGTAAATAAACATGTTGTGGTGCTTAAAAACATGTCTACCTGTCTGTGTCCGGCTGTTCCCCACATAGTACATCAAAAACTCCACAGTCCAAGTGTCTTCATTTATATGAGTCATTTATAGAATAACATCCACAAGGTATAGAGGGTTGTGTCTTGAGTAATGGTAATAGATTGGGCGTTAATGATTCTAGATTATTTGGGTCATTGGATGCCTTTATAAGGGGTTTGTTGTTGATCAACTCAACCTTACACACTCAACCTTACACATCACTGTTTGCAGACTTTCATCACCCAGTGTTGGTTGGTTAAGTACCGAGGTTAGAATTTTTCTTATAATTCTAATATATCTTTCTCATACTCTGTATGAGTGAGAGTCTGATGGTGGGTTAAAAATCCATTTGATTTCTTTCTTTGTCATAACATTCATTATTTATTTTTGGTCAAAGTGTTTAACTGCTTCACATACAGTAGCTCTCTTTTAGCTCCAATGATATTTGCTTCATTATCTAAGCATGTAATTTTAACTCTTCCTCTTTTGCAAATGAATTGATGTATGGCATCAGCTTAAGAATTTTTGTCTAAACTGTATAAAATCTCAATGCCAACAGCTCTGATTGTTACACAAATGAAATTACTCCAAACCTCTTGACCAAACTTTTATCTTTATCTTTTTATCTTTTAAGTTGATAAGGTCCAAAATAATCATCTTCAGCATTGACAACAGGTGGTGGGTCAGGTAGCAAATACTCTTCTGACAAATCTCATTGTTTGCTCTCCTGTTTTAGCACTTCATCTTCTGCATGTTGTGCGCTTTGAAATGATTTTCTTGGCAATTGAGTTACTATGAGGTATCCAATATTTCTGGTGTAACTGTGCCAGCATATAATTGCACCTATAATGTTCAATTTCCTTATGGACGTTCTGCAATAAAAAACAAGCAATGATCTCAGATTGTAGGTAGACACGTAGAGAGAAATATGAACTGTTAGATTGGCTTACAAATAGAACAATGGCATACAGTTTTCTGACTTAAAGTGTAACTGCGTTTGTCCAAGGTTTCCAAAATTCTACAGCTTCAGCTTACTTCATGAAACAATTTAATCAATAAGTGTTACACATATGCAAATAATTCCAAAGCCCAAGTATCTTCATTGTAAAAGTTTTAGTAAAAGTCATAGCTAACAGTCCATACATAAAATTTAGAAGAAAATTGATAATACACAAACACACAGAAAAACTTCTTATCTGCTCTGAGGTGCAAATGCGAAAGAAGAGAACCAAAGAAAAGTTGGGGTGCCAACCGAGCCACACCTTTTACTTCAAGTGTCCAAAAGTACAGAAAAAAAAATGAACATGCAGTGGAGCAACAGAAATAAGTTATAACAATGGCCTTTCTAGCCTCTGTGACCTCTCAGATAAATCAGCTCTCTTGAGTAGGTCTGGGTTGGGAAGCTTCATCATGTGAAGCTTCATCATGTGAACCTGAACCTCCCGAGTAGAAGAGGTGTGGCTTAGCTGATGGTGGGCATGGCTTAGATGGCTTCGCTGGGAGGGTTCTTGGAGCTACAGAGATAAATAGGAGATGGCATTGTTAGTGGTGGCTCCCCCTCTTGCTCTGAGAGGGTTTTGCATACCTTGTCAGAGACTGGAAGTTGATCCTCAGGTGCCTGTGCATGACACGCTACATTTCTTAAAGTTTCTGTATGTTATTAGATACACTAAGACTGATGTTTAATGTGTGCACATGGCAATCAGATAATTACTGTATATACCTTTATGCTTTTTTGTCTGTAAGTTCATATCTCTATTTGGCTGTTTATCTACAATCTGAGCTTATTATGTTATTGAAATACAGGAATATAGAAGAGCATTAAGGATATTTCATTAAAATATCAGCTAATATAGGATAAAACATGTCTTCCATTATCTATGTAGCTACTTTCATTCCATTCACTTTAAGTAAAAGCTTATGAAAATTTACCATTAACATTAACTTAAAAGTTTTTGCTGTTACATCTAAATTAAAACATTAATATGAAGCCAAAAAACTTGGGCTAAATAATCTTGCTTGATGTTATGTGCACATCTCCAAGTTAAAAGGGACAGCTATTGTAAACTTAGGAGTTCCAAAGAACAAAAGTCCCAAAAGTTTCCAAAGCACTTCCGATAATACCCACTAGAAGAGAAAAACATCATCAAACTCCCTGGCTAGATACAAATGGGCCTCGAAGAATCTTTATAAGATAAAAGATAAGTTCTTCACAAAATGCTCTTTAATACAATGAAGATCTATAAAGCCCAAGAACCAAAGGGATTTCCCAAAAACAATAAGGCAATCCAAGGCACACAAAATCACAATACAACATTTGATAAAGAGACATAATCAAAAAACAGAGCAAGAAGATCAAAATCCCAATAAATACAACAGCATAGAAAAGCCACCAAAACTCCCAGTCTACATTCGCAATGAACCGCCAGGAACTATAGGAGACCCTCTGAATTTATGGGATGGAGGGCAGCTCCTGGCAGTGGCAGGCAGGTGCCTCCCATAAAACACATTAGAATACCATAATGTACACAAAGCACATAATGCATAAATGTAAGATTAACATAAAACAATGACCAAAAAGTGAACAACAAATATATACATTAAGAATATGAGCCCCAGCCAGGGGAGGAACCTTGGCTGATATAAAGCAACAGCCAAAAATGGAGACTCTTAAAAATGAAGCCGGAGTCAAAATACCGAAAGAAGCCTCTCTACTGGTTAAATAAATGAAACTAATTAGAATCACAAAGACTTGTTTTGTTTATTCGCCAAGAGATAACTGAGAGATGTAAAGGCACTGAATTTACAGTACATGCAATGACTGTAGTGTCATTTGTGCAAAATCCAGAGACGGCTCTAGGCTTAGGCCTTGGCATGCAAGAGGGAACCAAAAAGTCATTTTGTATACCATTGCTAGGGTGTCAATTTCTAAGGGACACCTCCTATGTTATGGAAACGTTCTTGCAGATCTACATCACGGTCTCTATGTTGAATGTCTGTTTTTGGACCCTTGCATCTGAGTCTGTCTTGGGGTGCAGTATACCCTTCAGATGGCCCAGGTGACAGGTCAACTCACATGATGACTAAATGGTGTTTCATAAACACAAAATGACACGACATTAAAAAAGATACTAACATTTTAAAAGTAAACACAGAGAAGAAAATAAACAGCAAAATCAGATTCCTTACAAAAAATACTTAGAAAGGTGACATGAAACCCGCATACAAACTTCAAAAAAGAACAAAAAAATCATAACACTTTTTTTAAATGTGAAGCAGCTGAAAGCTTTTATGAAAGCGAGTGTCAGGAGGAGACAAGAATGTGGTGAATTGGACTAGCAGGAGGTCAAAATACAAGATACGAAATGAGATCCAAAATCAACAGTCAAAGTTCATACCACTAAACTAGAAATTCAAAGTACAAACCCTGAAAAATAGTTAGAAAATTCACTATGAGGTTGATTTTAGAATCAGTCCAAAACTGGGATTTCTGCACTAACCCACCATCAACTCAAGTACTCTCTGGGAGATAGAATCAGGCATCATGTGATGTAAACCACTACTTCGTAGTAACCATAATGAAGACAACCTAAACCACGAGGAAAACCAGACAAAATGGCAGAAGTCAAGATAAAAACAAAATCCTCTGAATGGTGGCAGAATGATTTAAAAAAAAACATAATGTTAAAAAGCTGGCACCCTGCCCAGGGTTTGTTTCCTGCCTTGCACCCTGTGTTGGCTGGGATTGGCTCCAGCAGACCCCCGTGATCCTGTAGTTGGGATATAGCGGGTTGGATAATGGATGGATGGATAATGTTAAAAATGAGTGCTAATTACAAATATGAACAATGCATATTCCAAAATTAGAAAAATAAATTCTAAGAGGCAAAAAGAACAGACTCTTGAAAGCCTGTATGCACTTTTAATAATGACAATAGAAAGTGCAATTACAAAAAAATATATATATGCCCAACGAGCTTCTTCCAGCCACACAATGTGGCCAAAGAGGGTCCTGCAAATGACTATCCGCACCTTGGCGGTGGCCACAGGCCCCAGCAGGGTTGAACTTCTATGCTCATGAACCCGTAGCCCCACTGGAACCAAAGGGGGCTGCCCTCTGTTGGTCGAGGGAAGAAACTGTCCTGGATATACTCTCTACCCCCAGTCCTTCCATAATCAGGGTGTCCTGGCCAGGTAGGTGCCCCAGCTGTCCACCACAATATATATATATATATATATATATATATATATATATATATATATACTCAAAACATACATATTAAATGAAACAGAAAGCTTCCTATTGCTAATCAAAATTAAATGTACAATGATACTCTTTTGAAGGCAAAGTTTAGTAAGCAACATGACATGACCTCTGGTGATGTTTGTATGTTCGTAGTTACTGAAGTTTCTTTTTATAGAAACAAACACTGAAGATTTCCTAATAGTCTGGTACACATAATGCTTAAGAATTAGTCTGTCAGCCACTTCCTAACCCAATTTGTCCTGTAGTGGGTTGCAGGGGCTTGTCCCAGATAGCACAGGGCGTATCTTTGTACAGATACTCATGTTTTGTCATCTGCAATGGCGCAGGACTGAAGTTTGCATGAATAGTGAATACTGTACATCTTCTTCCTCAACAGATCATGTCTACTAAGAGAACAAGCTGTTTGATTTGCAGAGGATCATTGGAGTATGTGAAGATGGTGCGTCTATCTGAAGTTGCAGAAAGAACTGGATGGATAACTTCTGATGTAAAATGTGTGCCATCATTTGGTAGGTAAAGGATCACAAACGTACTGTGCAATAGAACCTTCCAGAAGAACTGAAAACTGGACAAATCAACACCTACACTGGATGGCAGTTATATAATGCAGAGCCACAACTGTACAAATCCAACATCACTCACTAACAATAAGTGTCAAAAGACAATCAGCCACTGCCTCTGTCAGCTTAGTATGAACATAAAGGACTTGGCTGGTTTTGATGAAACGTTATTAGACAGAATGAAGGATGATTTTGATCCAACAACTCCATGAGAAAGGATTTTTCCAGAGATTCATTGTTAAAAAGCATACATCACCAAAATTAAGCATCATGGTTTTCGACCTACAGGATCCAAGTTAGTTATCAGTGTGCACATCATAACTGTCTAAATATCTTGTTTACTATATTGGAATCACTTTCATTGGCACAGATGGAAACCGAGTATTCCAGCACAATAATGGATAACCACACTTTGTTGCTTTCCAGGTCCCCTGAAGCTCTTGATTTTATTCCAAACAGACATTTTTGGGACCTTATTGGCAGACATCTGGATTCTGCTTGCCAGGCCCAGCCACAATTATGTCTCAGCTAACCAGGAACACAAAGTAGGAAGTGGAATAATATCCCACAGAAAAGTATCCAAGCTCTGATTGACTCAATGCAACTTTAAGTTCAGGCGTGTCATTATGATAATGGTGAATCTGCTATTATGAGGATTTTGGAAAAAAACATTAACCCATTAAAAGTGCATAAGAACATAAGCAATATGACAAACGAGAGGAAACTATTCAGTCCATCACGTCTGTTTGTTTACCTAAAAGCTGTCCCAAAGTTGATAGAAACTGAATAAGATCTTCATGGTCCTATAATTTATTTAAAGCACTTCATACTTGATTTTCTGGGTTCAATCTATTTACAAAGTCTTGGAAAATTCATAAAAACATGTTTATTATGTGTGGACTGTGGATATCTTTGTGCAAGATTATGAAAGGAATAAAGATATTACAGGTGTGGCAAAATTACATATTACCAAGAACATTTTCACCACAGATTTTGTTGACCTAATTTGTATATAAATCAAATTTTGTTGGCATCCTAAAACTATATCCAGAAGTAAATATTTTGTGTTTATTACACCAAGAATGTCCTTGTCACCAGAAGCAGAAAAAGGTATTTTGAAATGTAGGATGTACACTGCGACTAAAATTCTCAGTTCTGTTCTTTAACTGGAGTTACCCAATGGCCTAGCAGTTAATACAGAAGCCTTAAAGCTTTGGGTTTGAGTTGGAGTCTGGTTACTCTCTATGTGCAGTTTGCATGTTCTGTCTGTTTAATTTACCATCAGGTGCTCCTGGTTCCCCCAGTATCCCATAAAAGTGTGTTACATTAATTGGAGTCTCAAAAAATTTCTGGTTTGAATGCGTATAAGTGCAAATATCCCTTCTGATGTACTGGCATCATTGATTTTGGTAGACTGAGACCCTAAACTGGGTTAAGTAGGTACAGTATGTAACAAATGTCACAACAGGATGTATGCACTCTTCAGAAATGAAAATTAGCTTATTTAATTTGTGATTTTCTTGTGTATAAATAATGCGAACTTCATAGATAGGGTAGTCTTCCGCGGGAATGACAAGTTGATATGCAGATATATTTTTGAGGCTCCAATCCTGCAGTCTTCAGCTACTTTAGGATTTGAAACAAAAATAATGCATGATGGTGCTCAAAAGAAACTAAAAATGTTGCCACTGTAACGCCCTTGCTTCTGTTCAGGGGGACTTCTTCGATTATTATCAGGATGTGGAGCTCATTTGCTCAGGTCACTTAGACGACAAGTAGGGACACCTCCTTACGGGAGGCCATGATTTTATGGACAGGAAAGGGCTGAGTAAGTCACCTTCACTGTGTGGTTTCTCTGCACTGTGGATGAAGAAGAAGAAGAAGAAGAAGAAGAAGAACACGTTAGTGGCAGTGCCCCCTCTTGGCTCGGTGTGGTACCACATACCTGGGAGGAACTCGAAGGATGCCCCTCTAACGTGCATGTGTGACAACAGATAGGTAGATAGATAGATAGATTATCAACTCTGTAAACTGCAATAAATAAATACATGTACTAATTAATTAATGTCCATAGTCTATTATAAAAAGAACAACACAAGAAATCGTAAGAAAATATTTAATAGCCCTTTATAAGGCTAGATGTTACAACAATTGGAAGTCATTTTGAAATAAACTAATAAAGTAAACCACATTCAACGTCAGATGGTTCAAAATGAACATTGACATACATTTCTGAGGTTATTATGCAGAAGAACCAAAAGTGGCAGAGTCATACGCAAGGCTGGTCATTGGTCCTCATCTGGGTCTTTATCTTCAGCTCTGGAGGTGGAAAGGAAAATATGTAAGTGGAGGTGTCCCATACAACTCCTTCCTCTACTGTACCCTTTGTGACAAAGGTGCTATGTAGCGCCCGACCTGGCACAGACTCACTCAGGCATGTGTAAAAATACACAACACTTTTATTTTCTTCTGCTGGGGGGCACGTGTTCCCTGTGAACGCCTCCAGCCACAACACAGTCCCAAAAGCACTTAATATAAACCACACATCTCTCCACCTTGGCACCGCCATTCCTCCCAGGCAACCTCGTCCCCTTCCTCCCAATTCTGGCTCCAGAGTGGTGGATGCCGGCCCTTTTTATAGCCCACCCGTAAGTGCTCCAGGTGCTTGATCACCTGTTGCTAATTGCACTTCTGGGAGGGGCTGTAGAGGTGTCCAGGTTGGCTCTGGGATCCATGCAGCACCCCCTGGTGGCCACCCCAGATCCCCACTGGGTTGTGGAGAGCCCATGGAACCCTGCGGGAAACTGAGGCACCATCGTCAACCAGGGAGGCTGCCACCAAGCATCCCGGAGGTGGTACTGTGGAGCCCATGGCTGCTCCCCCGGAACATAAGTAGAATGGGAGTCCCGGCCGCCCACCACACCTTAAAAATAGAACCCGGTTGAAGTCACACAATAATTATGCCTATGACTCTATTTAAAGCAAGTATATAAACATGGCAGATAAATGAAAGCAATACAAAGTGGGTTTTCAAAGAAACGTCATATTGCACATATAAAACAACAACCTAACTCTTCAGTTAAGCATTAATGTAAATTGTCATTTGGGTCAATAATCTTGGTGTGAGATCATTTATTTTAAACTCTTGATTTTTTTGGCATATACTGTATGAAAAAGCAAGGTTTTGTGCACTTTTTGGTTGTGGTCCAGTCTGTGGGAAACCAATATCTCTCTATTATATAAAAAAAAATCTTGGGTCGAGACGTGATTTTCTCGGAGACACTTTGACGTCCCGTGAGAGGAGGACAGCTGCTGTACAGGCTTTTAAATGTTTGAAGCGCTGTGTGACATGCAGATCACACAGAACAGCACAAGCAGCAGCAGCAGCAAGCCAGCTGATCGAGCATAGAGGAGTTAAAATAAATGTATTTGTTTCCCATTGTATCACCATTTAAGAGGGGCTTTCGGAGGATTGACCGCATCTCCTTAGCATGTCTTCAGCCTCCCTCCTCACTATGTGAGAGGCAGAGACGCGAAGTGGCTGGCAAGTAGTGCGGCCTTGTGGGGGAGGTGGGGCGGGATTGGGGGCACAAACCTAGTTTTAATTAAAAAAAAAAAACAAAAAAAACAGAAAGCCCCAGAAGGTAGCCTACCAGGCTCACCTAAGATATGTGGTAGCACTGTAGCACTGTTGCTAACAGTCTTGTCTCCTTTTCCCTCACAGCCTCGAGACACTGAGCAATAAAGCCAAAGAAGCCCCGCCCCTACTGGTCCATTTGGTATAAGAGGGAGATGTTTCCAGGAGGTGGCATCTCATTTTGGACCTGACTGCTATAGAGAACATGAGAGAGAGAGAAAATGCATCCTTTAAAGTGTACTGTTTTGTCCCGACCTTAGAGTGTCCTTGAGCATGTGTTTTATTTACAGTTTTCTATTTTGCTGGAATTTAATAGAGTTTTGCCCAGTTGGTATGTCAAGCATTTCGTTTTTGCCCCGCCTCATTATTCGTCCTACACTATCAGTGCTGTTGAAAAGATGGCCTTCAAATATTGAGAAATTCAGACTTTTTCCAAAGTATTCCAATACACCTATCAACCTGACAGGAATTCACAGTCTTAAGATGTTTAAAATCAGATTTCCTTGGACAAATACTATTTTCTGATTGAAATGATTCCACTTGATTATCTGGTAAGAGTGAGTGAGGTTGTGAGCTCTCAGCTGACAGCCTTTGCATACACAGCAGTTGTACTCACATGGGCTAATTTATTTTTTATTGGATTTAACACATTGAAGTGAAATACCAGAATGGGCCTGTCAATAACATTTTGGAGTCAAAGTGTACAGTTGTGCTTGAACGTTTGTGAACCCTTTAGAATTTTTTATATTTCTGCATAAATATGACCTAAAACATCATCAGATTTTCTGTCAAGTCCTAAAAGTAGATAAAGAGAAACCAGTTAAACAAATAAGATAAAAAATTATACTTGGTCATTTAATTATTAAGGAAAATGATCGAATATTACATATTTGTGAGTGGCAAAAGTATGTGAACCTTTGCTTTCAGTATCTGGTGTGACCCCCCTTTACAGTAATAACTTCAACTAAACGTTTCCGGTAACTTTTGATCATTCCTGCACACTGGCTTGGAGGAATTTTAGCCCATTCCTCCGTTCAGAACAGCTTCAACTCTGGGATGTTGGTGGGTTTCCTCACATTAACTGCTCGCTTCAGGCCCTTCCACAACATTTCGATTGGATTAAGATCAGGACTTTGACTTGGCCATTCCAAAACATTAACTTTATTCTTCTTTAACCATTCTTTGGTAGAACAACTTGTGTGCTCAGGGTCGTTGTCTTGCTGCATGACCCACCTTCTCTTGAGATTCAGTTCATGGACAGATGTCCTGACATTTTCTTTTAGAATTCTCTGATATAATTCAGAATTCATTGTTCCATCAATGAAGGCAAGCCGTCCTGGCCCAGATGCAGAAAAACAGGCCCAAACCACGATACTACCACCACCTTGTTTCACAGATGGGATAAGGTTCTTATGCTGCAATGCAGTTTGTTGCTGTCTCCAAACCTAATGCTTTTCATTTAAACCAAAAAGTTCTATTTTGGTCTCATCCGTCCACAAAACATTCTTCCAATGGCCTTTTGGTTTGTCCACGTGATCTTTAGCAAACTGCAGATGAGCAGCAATGTTTTTTTGGAGAGCAGTGGCCTTCTCCTTGCAACCTTGCCATGCACACCAGTGTTGTTCAGTGTTCTGCTAATGGTGGACTCATGAACATGAACATTAGCCAATGTGAGAGAGGCCTTCACCTGCTTAGAAGTTACCCTGGGGTCCTTTGTGACCTTGCCGACTAGTACATGCCTTGCTCTCTATTGTTGCACTCCTGGGAAGGGTAACAATGGTCTTGAATTTCCACCATTTGTACACAATCTGTCTGACTGTGGATTAGTGGAGTCCAAACTCTTTAGAGATGTTTTGTAACCTTTTCCAGCCTGATGAGCATCAACAACTCTTTTTGTGAGGTCCTCAGAAATCTCCTTTGTTCGTGCCATGATACACTTCCACAAACATGTGTTGTGAAGAGCAGACTTTGATAGATCCTGTTCTTTAAATAACACAGGGTGCCCACTCACACCTGATTGTCATCCCATTGATTGAAAACACCTGACTCGAATTTCACCTTCAAACTAACTGATCATCCTAGAGGTTCACAATCATTTGCCACTCACAAATATGTAATATTCGATCATTTTCCTCAATAAGTATAATATTTTTGTCTCATTTGTTTAACTGGTTTCTCTTTATCTACTTTTAGGACTTGAGTGAAAATCTGATGATGTTTTAGGTCATATTTATGCAGAAATATAGAAAATTCTAAAGGTTTCACAAACATTCAAGCTGAACTGTAATTACTGTAAATTAATCATGCTTCATTTTAGTAAAATGAAGTCACATATCATGTTTTTCAATTTCTTGTATTTATTTGTTGTACTATGTAGTAAGAAATAGGAAGCAGATATAAAAAGGTTTGGGGATGGCCACCCCGTATAATGAAAAATCAGAAAATAAAGAAAGCACATCTTTATAAGGTGGAGTTCAAATCTGGACTAACTAACAAGATGAGTCTGAGCTATAAATATGGTGGGTTAGAGGAAGAGGGGAAGTCAGGGAGGCCTGAACAGGAAGTGATGTGGCAGGTAGATGGGTTCTGGGTATCAGATTTGATGTCATCAAAAGTGCCGAGAGTGACATCATCAGTGGGTGGACTGGTGGTGATGTAATTGAGAGGTACAGTCTTCAGCTGGTCTGCAGAGGGACAAGAGGAGAAAGGATCCAATGGCAGCGCCAACCCCTGGTCTGGCTGACAAATAACACTATTTGAGCCTGTAAACTGTCTGCCATGTGCACATGTATGACAACTAATAAGAATGAAGATTTGTAATGGATTTCAGCTCTATCATAATTTTAAAGTTAATATTGCAAAGTACTGCACCCAAATGTTGTATTTCTTATATCCAGGGTTAACCACAAGTAATTTAAAATACCATAATAAATGATTTAACCCATAGAAGGTTTAAACCTAAACCCTAACCACAACCCTACAAACAGTAAAATGCCACTTTGAAAATTTGCTCAATTTTGTTATTAGTTTTGCCCTGCAATGGATTGGCTCCCTTTTTAGAATTGTTACCTCTGTAGTGTCTAGTCCATTTGGAAAGTGATGAGTCTGAAATTGTGTGTTTGAACTGGATTGAATCAGACAGGGAGTTCAATCAGACATTTTCCCTTCAGTTATTAGGCAAGAAGACTGTGTCAGTTATTGTTATGTCTTTTATTGTTTCTTTAACCAAAAACAGAATCCACATCTAAATGAAATGAAAATCAAAACCATAAAAACAAATACACAAAATTAAAATGCAGAGATGTTACTGAAATAATAATAAAATATATAAACAAATGTAAGTAAAAAAATGAATGAAACATTTTTTATAGTTTGTTGATATGTTTGTCCCAAAACAGTAAATTAATAATTTGGAAGGTTGTTTAATTTTATCAAAATGTTTTTAAATATCACGAATTGCAATTCTGAGCATTTTTAATTATAGGTAAAAAAATTGCATGTTTACTTTTCATGTTAGCAGTAGTAAGATTTTGAATTGAGAGTTTAAACATCCATCCATCCATTATCCAACCTGCTATATCCTAACAACAGGGTCACGGGGGTCTGCTGGAGCCAATCCCAGCCAACACAGTGCGCAAGGCAGGAAACAAACCCTGGGCAGGGTGCCAACCCACCACAGGGCACACACACACACCAAGCACACACTAGGGACAATTTAGAATCACCAATGCACCTAACCTGCATGTCTTTGGACTGTGGGAGGAAATTGGAGTACCTGGAGGAAAGCCACGCAGACATGGGGAGAACATGCAAACTCCACGCAGGGAGGACCCAGGAAACGAACCCAGGTCTCCTAACTGTGAGGCAGCAGTGCTACCCACTGCGCCACCGTAGTTTAAACATTTTCTATGTTATTATTTGTAATTGTGACCTTTTTAAATTAATTTAGTCAGTTTGACACCTAAAAGCTAAATATGTATTGTAAATGTTTTTCATGTTGTAAACAAAAAAAGAAAAATCACATGTGAGGCTAGTGGAAAACTTTACTTACAGGCCATGCAACATTACACAACTTTTCGATTGAAGACTTAATTTCTGCAATCTAAGAGAGTTGGGGCAGTTGTGTTATGTGCCTGTAACCAGCAGTCGTATACCTTGACATATCCAGAGACTCAGTCCAATCAGTCTTTAACTCTCTCCGTCCAAATCAAGCAAGTTTGATTTTGTCTTAAGTTGTTAAGGCTGACTTGTGTGTGTATAAGAGCTATAATAATAATAATTCTTTGCATTTATATAGTGCTTTTCTCACTACTCAAAGCACTCAGCAATTTCAGGTTAAGGGCCTTGCTCAAGGGCCCAACAGAGCAGAGTCCCTATTGGTTTACGGGATTTGAACCGGCAACCTTCCGATTGCCACTGCAGATCCCTAGCCTCAGAGCCAATGAGCACTCACCCTCACCTGAAAGTACAATGCATGTAATGCAGCTACGAAGAATAAGGATTATGGGTGTTGTGGACCTGAAAAACAAAAGGGAGACTCATTTGTATTATGTTGTGTGTTTTACATATCATAACAGAAAGGTAAAAAGAAAAGGAAGGGCAGAAATTCAGGCTGAACTCACCTCACATGTAAACCTTTCACACAGCACCAGCTCAGTCAGGCAGAATGTTTATTGGCTGCCAGAAAAAGGAGCAAGCTTGGAATATTTTAGAAATTTTGGAAAGTCATCACACGGTCATCTAACTGGGCATTCCCTGAAATTTCTAGTTGCACCTAGTTGCATCTTACACCTCCAGGAATGAAATCAGCAACTGCTGTCATCAACTTTAACATCTCCAACAACTTAAAGTTGAGTAATCTGATACTGACCTGGAGAATCTAAGCAACACTGAGCACCTTCTGAGTTTTTTGTGTGTAGGGAGGGATGCTGCTGCTATATTCACCTATCCGTTCATTTTCAAGTTAAAAATGTCAAATTTAGGGATAGAGTACAGAGAAGGCCAGAAGGAACATTGCGTCTTTGTGGACCTGGAGAAAACATATGACAGGGTGCCTCGAGAGGAGCTGTGGTATTGTATGAGGAAGTCGGGAGTGGCAGAGAAGTTTGTAAGAGTTGTACAGGATATGTACGAGGAAAGTGTGACAGTGGTGAGGTCTGCGGTAGGAGTGACTGATGTATTCAATGTGGAGGTGGGATTACAACAGGGATCGGCTCTGAGCCCTTTCTTATTTGCAATGGTGATGGACAGGTTGACAAACAAGATTAGACAGGAGACCTCGTGGACCATGATGATGCTGATGACATTGTAATCAACAGCGAGAGTAGGCAGCAGGTTGAAGAGACCCTGGAGAGGTGGAGATATGCTCTAGAGAGGAGAGGAATGAAGGTCAGTAGGAACAAGACAGAATACATGTGTGTAAATGAGAGGGAGGTCAGTGGAATGGTGAGGATAAAGGGAGTAGAGTTGGCGAAGGTGGATGAGTTTAAACACTCGGGATCAACAGTACAGAGTAATGTGAATTGTAGATGAGAGGTGTAGAAGAGAGTGCTGGCAGGGTGGAATGAGTGGCGAAGAGCGTCAGGAGTGATTTGTGACAGACGGGTATCAGCAAGAGTGAAAGAGAAGGCTTACAGGACAGTAGTGAGACCAGCTATGTTATACGGGCTGGAGATGGTGGCACTGACCAGAAAGCAGGAGATAGAGTTGGAGGTACCAGAGTCAAAGACGCTAAGATTTGCACTGGGTGTGACGAGAATGGACAGGATTAAAAATAAGTATATTAGAGGGTCAGCTCAAGTTGGACGGCTGGGAGACAAAGTCAGAGAGGCGAGATTGCGTTGGTTTGGACATGTGCAGAGGAGAGATGCTCGGTATATTGGGAGAAGGATGTTAAGGATGGAGCTGCCAGATAAGAGGAAAATAGGAAGGCCTAAGACGTCTATGGATGTGGTGAGAGAGGACATGATGGTGATGGGTGTAACAGAACAAAATGCAAAGGACAGAAAGAAGAAGAAGAAGAAGAAGAAGAAGAAGAGAGTATGGTAGGAACCCACCATGGATATGACAACTGTCCATTTCAGGGCACATTTCTACCCACACTGCTAATGTGAAATAAATTGGAATAAACATAGAAAGTGCCACACATACACATAGAAGACTGCACACACACAGTGACTGCTTTCGGGTTCAAACTCAGTCTCCTGGAGTGGTGAGGCTACAGTGCGGGTATATCACTCTCATAAAGTTATGTCAAAGAAAAATGAAGTCATTTACAGTATATATTATTTAGTAACACTTTAGTTTAGGTACAGTGAAAATGCATCTATTTCTCATTTATGTTACTTAACAAGACCTTACCAAACACTTATTTGTATTTTCACTTATTTACAAAGTGTCAGCAAAGTGTTTATTCATCTCTGTAATATGACCTACTAATGGAATTTCACTTTAGAGTGGTCTGAGGTGGCTTAACTGAGTCACAGTTCTCTTAATATTACATATTATAAGACCTGTGAATCCTTCGTATTTATAAGCAAATTTACCACCATGTCAAGATTTCACACTACACAGAGATGAATAACCCATTTACTAATATTTTATAAGCATTATGAAGACCCTTTGTTAAGGCCTTACTACATAAGTGTAAATAAGTAATGGATGCATTTTTGCAGTATCTAAAGTGTTGCCAATTATTTTGCATAAAAAATGGACATAAACCATTAATAATTTGATAAGCCAGTTCAATCATACAGTTATATGACAATTAAGGAGAAAACCCATCAAAAGTAACATATTAGAAGTACTGCATTACTTTGATTTGACTTGCACAAAATGGCTTATTTAAAATTATAATAAAATACTTTTAAAATTAAACAGCACATTTAAACCACATCCTGTAAAGTACACTCACAGATTTTGTAAAGTTGTAAATTACAGCTGACATTACTCTTTTTTTCCACGTCTCTAAGGACAGTAGCCCTTTAAGCCTCACAGTGGGAGGATGACACTTCACGATTATTTTGTTGTTGTTAAAAGTTGAAATCCTTTTTTTTTTTGTCTTGGTCAATAGGAAGCATTTTTGCCCCATGTAACATAATAAAGAGACTCTGTTACACACTGAGCTTGGAAGTGCTCTGTTGAAAGGTAGTGGATAACTTGATAATGGCAGTCCATTATTCCAGTGACCTCTGGCTAATTAACACACTGAGAAGGTCTTGGCCTGAGGGTTTGAAGATCACAGAGAGCAGCTTGGTTACTATGACAGCGATGGAAATCATGAGACAGCTCCGCCTTCTCTGCACTTACATAAGTCACAGGCAATGAACAGACTAATTACTTAATAAGAGTTGGTTAATTGGCCTGATTGATGAAACCTCTTTATAGAGAATATAATGAGATTATGTCACTTAATAGTTGGAGCTCTTTGGTGTTTTCTAGCCATGTGTACAATTAATAAATATAGAATATCCTATTACTAGTTGTGAATGTTTGCTTTTTCTCTATGTGCTATTGTTTTTGCTAACAGATTGAATTTACACTTTTGTTTATAATAGCTCAGAATATGTAGTTTCATTAAAATTAGCAAAACGTAACTAGAAGCCGCTGGTCTCATAAAAAAGTATGATTACATGTAACTCAAACATAACAGCCTTCTTGGCTTTTTCATCATAAAAGTCGGAGCAGTTAAAGGGTGTAAGGAAGGAACCAACCCAGGATGGGGCGGCAGCCCATTGCAGGGATTACTTACCCACAAGCCCTCATTTAGAAACATAAGTACTTGACAAAACGAGAGGAGACCACTCAGTCATCAAGCTGTCCCAAGATCTTCAACCAGACTCTTTTTAACGGTTGTTAAGGTCTCTGCTTCAACTCCATGTCTCAGTAGTTTGTTCCAGAGTTCCATAACTCATTGCGTGAAGAAGTGCTTCCTGGCTTCAGTTTTAATTGCATTTCCCCTTAATTTCCACTGACATCCCCGAGTATGTGACTCACAATTAAACCAAAATAATGTTTTTGGATCTAATCTATTTATGCCTTCGAGTATTTTCAAAACCCAGTGACTAAACAGGTTTAATTCTCAGAGTCTCAACAGTAGGTCCTTGGTTGCTCTCCTTTTTACAGGTTCAAGTGCTGCTATGTCTTTCTTGTACTGTGGTGACTTGAACTGCACACGATACTCCAGACGTGGTCTGTTAGTGCATTATATAGTTTGAGTATTATGTCCCTTGACTTATATTCAACAATTGTGATAGTATAACTTAACATTTTATTTGTATTTTTAATTGTTTCTGCACATTGCTTAGTTGATGAGAATGTTGTGTCAACATAAACCCCTAAATCCTCTTCAGACGTTGCTTCCGGTAGGACAGTGTCTTCCATCTTGTATTTATAATTGATATTCCTTTGGTCCACGTGTAGCACTTTCCATTTTTTTTACTTTTAACTGTATTTTCAAGGTGTTCACCCATTTCTGAAGGTGGTCCAAATATTTTTGAATTATTTGCTTCCTCATTGTCCCTCCAGTTTTAGTGTCATCTGTGAATTTCACACGTTTACTAACCATAAGACAATTTATGTCATTAATAAAAATCAGAAAAAGTAATGGTCCAAGGACAGACCCCTGAGGGACTCCACTGATGACCTCGCTCCACGTGAACCATTCTCCTCTTACCTGTACCCTTTGTTTCCTGACAGTTAATCAACTAGAGATCCAGTTTTGTATGTTACCTCTGATGTCTATAATTTCTAGTTTCAGAATAAATCTTTGGTGTGGGATGATTAAGTCAAAGATTTTTTAAAAGTCTTTTGTTTTTGTCAGTTATTCTGGTTGCTTCTTCAAAAATATCTAAGATTGTTTTGGCAGGACCTTCCTGTCATAAACCCATGCTGGCTGTTATTTAGTATATTATTTGCATTTTGGTAATTTTCTAATTTATTTCTTATTATAGTTTCTATAGTTTTACATGACACTGAAATGAGACTTATTGGTCAGTACCAGGATCCATTTTGTCTACTTTCTTGAAAATGGGAGAAACATTTGCAACTTTCCAGTCCTCCAGTACTTCTCCTTTCTGACTTGACTGCCCAAATATGCCTAATAAGCTTTTAAAGAGTAGTTCTTATATTTTTTTCAATACAATTGGTAACATTATGTCAGGTCCAGGAGTTTATTAGTCTTCAACATATTGAGGGCATGAAGCTCACCTGACTTTTCTTATTTTAAGATCTATAAACTCAGAGTTAGTTTTTACTTATGTATGAGGAATTCCACTTGTTTCTTCCTTTATAAATAATTGGGTGAAATATTATTGTTCAATTCATTTGGCCAGATTATCGACACCTCCTGTCCTCTGCATCTTATGCTACGCCCATACTACTACGTTTTCAATTAAAAATGGCTTTTATCATTGAAAATGATCTCCATCCACAGTAGTGTTTTCAAGCTGTTTATGAAAATATCTTAATCCACATGAAAATGACCAAAAACATGTATGTTGGAGCTCTTCACCAACACTGAACCTGCAAGCATTGGCAAAAAAATTCTTGAAAGGATGGTAATGTTGCCAGTTATGGTATTTATCAGAAAAATGTAGAGACCAGTTAATTATTTTCTTTTTGCACATGGTGGTCACTTGCTGAGGAACTCTATATGGTCGGCATACACCTTCAGTACTAGTGATGAGCAGAACAAGCAACTTTTGGCTAGAATTATTTATCTAATCTCCATTCAGTAGTTAGAGCTGATATGGTCAAAACCTGCAGCCTTACCAGTGAAGCCCTCCTCATGTCTGTGTCTTGACCTGATTAGCACATTATGGATATTTTGTGAATGCGGGTGGTGTCATTTATATACCTGGGAGTTTGTATCAATGGAATAGAGGGGGATTCAAAGTACACATCACTGGAACATCAGTATGGTTTTGTTGGATAAGAGCATTGCAGAACTAAGGAAAAGGCATGTGTGAAGTATGTACAGTGGTGTGAAAAACTATTTGCCCCCTTCCTGATTTCTTATTCTTTTGCATGTTTGTCACACAAAATGTTTCTGATCATCAAACACATTTAACCATTAGTCAAATATAACACAAGTAAACACAAAATGCAGTTTTTAAATGATGGTTTTTATTATTTAGGGAGAAAAAAAATCCAAACCTACATGGCCCTGTGTAAAACAGTAATTGTCCCCTTGTTAAAAAATAACCTAACTGTGGTATATCACACCTGAGTTCAATTTCCGTAGCCACCCCCAGGCCTGATTACTGCCACCCCTGTTTCAATCAAGAAATCACTTAAATAGGAGCTGCCTGACACAGAGAAGTAGACCAAAAGCACCTCAAAAGCTAGACATCATGCCAAGATCCAAAGAAATTCAGGAACAAATGAGAACAGAAGTAATTGAGATCTATCAGTCTGGTAAAGGTTATAAAGCCATTTCTAAAGCTTTGGGACTCCAGCGAACCACAGTGAGAGCCATTATCCACAAATGGCAAAAACATGGAACAGTGGTAAACCTTCCCAGGAGTGGCTGGCCGACCAAAATTACCCCAAGAGCGCAGAGACGACTCATCCAAGAGGTCACAAAAGACCCCAGGACAACGTCTAAAGAACTGCAGGCCTCACTTGCCTTAATTAAGGTCAGTGTTCACAACTCCATCATAAGAAAGAGACTGGGCAAAAACGGCCTGCATGGCAGATTTCCAAGACGCAAACCACTGTTAAGCAAAAAGAACATTAAGGCTCGTCTCAATTTTGCTAAGAAACATCTCAATGATTGCCAAGACTTTTGGGAAAATACCTTGTGGACTGATGAGACAAAAGTTGAACTTTTTGGAAGACAAATGTCCCGTTACATCTGGCGTAAAAGGAACACAGCATTTCAGAAAAAGAACATCATACCAACAGTAAAATATGGTGGTGGTAGTGTGATGGTCTGGGGTTGTTTTGCTGCTTCAGGACCTGGAAGGCTTGCTGTGATAGATGGAACCATGAATTCTACTGTCTACCAAAAAATCCTGCAGGAGAATGTCCGGCCATCTGTTCGTCAACTCAAGCTGAAGCGATCTTGGGTGCTGCAACAGGACAATGACCCAAAACACACCAGCAAATCCACCTCTGAATGGCTGAAGAAAAACAAAATGAAGACTTTGGAGTGGCCTAGTCAAAGTCCTGACCTGAATCCAATTGAGATGCTATGGCATGACCTTAAAAAGGCGGTTCATGCTAGAAAATCCTCAAATAAAGCTGAATTACAACAATTCTGCAAAGATGAGTGGGCCAAAATTCCTCCAGAGCGCTGTAAAAGACTCATTGCAAGTTATCACAAACGCTTGATTGCAGTTATTGCTGCTAAGAGTGGCCCAACCAGTTATTAGGTTCAGGGGGCAATTACTTTTTCACACAGGTCCATGTAGGTTTGGATTTTTTTTTCTCCATAAATAATAAAAAACATCATTTAAAAACTGCATTTTGTGTTTACTTGTGTTATATTTGACTAATGGTTAAATGTGTTTGATGATCAGAAACATTTTGTGTGACAAACATGCAAAAGAATAAGAAATCAGGAAGGGGGCAAATAGTTTTTCACAACATATGTTAGTTGTTATGTATGATTGGAGCACAGAGACAGGAAAGATAACTTGGTGGAAGTGAGAAATGATGAAATGATGGGGTGGTGGAAATATAATGGCAAACAGTTTCAACAATTTAGCCCTTTCAAGATTTCTGCTGGTATTCCACCTTGCTGCTTATTGCCATGCAACTCCTTAAATCTCTCATAGGACATAGTCTTACAATGCATTTTATACCTTCCACAACATACTTTTGGCACAAAAACAACAACAAAATAAAACCAAACACTTTGTACAGCAATGAAAAATAAATCTGTGTTATTCTGTGATCCTTCAATACTGAGTTTACTGCTACAGTTAGGTAAGGTTCAGGAGCTCATGTTGACATGAGTCACCATCGAGGTTGTATATTCAAGCAGGGCTGTTTCTTGCCCTTTTTGGACCCTAACCAAGATATCTATTTCAGGGCCCTCCTTCTTTATCCTTTTTGTCTGTGTAGAGTGTAGCCCTTCACTAGCTATTGTACCCCATACACTCGTTTAGCTTCTTATGCCAGAAAATGCCCCTTATCTAGGGTGTCCAAAAGCTATCAGCTGTTCTTAGGAGTGAAAAAATGGGCGCCTGTTTTTATATGGAATTGACCGGTAGGCAAAGGAGGCAGGCACAATCAGATATGCCCTGCAAAAAGAATGACTCACATGAGAATGACATTCAGGGCAACTGAAGCATACCAAATCAGCCCTCCTTCCTGGGCAATGACAACAGGCAGCAGTAAGCCAGACATTTCCACTGATGTTTGAAAGCTGAAAATATCCAGCAAACATGTGGACAGGGGGCAAACAATGGGCAGTGTGGGCTTGGGAAAACCCAATTAAATACCTCACTGGCCCAATGTGAGGGCTTAGCAGAGTTCTTTAAGTGGCCCAAAATGGGTTAATCACTTGCAGTCCAAGTTCAGTAAGCCCGCTCATTGGCCCAATGATAGTTTGGTAATGTTGGCCAATGTCGTCATTACCCCATAGTGTCCTTCTTTTTAATGTTGTTGCAGAGTAAGTAATGCAGTTAATTATTATTTTCAGTGGGTTTTAGAATTTGAGTTCAGAACTTTATATATCAATTTGAACGACTTAAAAAAGTATTGTTTTTAGATTGGCTAAAAGTGTAAATTTTTTTTATATATTACTGGTAATGTCTTCATGTTCAGGGTTGTAACACTGAAATAAAAAAAAAGATGGATTAGTACCAATAAATTCCATCCATCCATCCATTTTCTAACCCGCTGAATCCGAATACAGGGTCACGGGGGTCTGCTGGAGCCAATCCCAGCCAACACAGGGCACAAGGCAGGAACCAATCCTGGGCAGGGTGCCAACCCACCGCAGGACACACACAAACACACCCACACACCAAGCCCAATTTAGAATCGCCAATCCACCTAACCTGCATGTCTTTGGAATGTGGGAGGAAACCGGAGCGCCCGGAGGAAACCCACGCAGACACGGGGAGAACATGCAAACTCCACGCAGGGAGGACCCGGGAAGCGAACCCGGGTCTCCTAACTGCGAGGCAGCAGCGCTACCACTGCGCCACTGTGCCGCCCACCAATAAATTCAAATTGTGAATTAAAAAGTTAAAGGCATATTAGTATTGCATTTTTTATTTCTTTTCTTACTATCAATTAATTGTAAATCTTCATAATTATGCATCATTTGATAATGAAACAACAAAACTGGCAGTTCTCAATCTGTGGGGCGTGAAGATGTGAAAAAAAGAAAACAAGAATCGAAAATAATAAAAATACATCTATTGAAACCAAAACAAATTCACTTAAACTACATTCTGATACTAGAAAAATAAATATAGAGTTAGATAAATGTCAATGAAAGTTAAGTAGGTACAATAAAACTTGTAGCGCTGTATTAGCAGCAAAAAATATAGGAATAAATTTTATTAGGGTTTCAAAAAAACGTTAGGGGGACGCGATTAAAACTATTATGAAACCTCGGGTTGCAAATACTAAAAGGTTGAGAAACGCTAAACTAAACACTTAAAAAGGTTTCAAGGCAAGGGTTCACATCTTGGGTCCTCCTTGTGGATTTTGCATGTTTTCCGCCATGTCCATGTTGGTTTCCTCTATGTGCTCCGATTTCTTCTCACAGAAGAAAGTCATACAGGTTTGGAGGTCTGATGGTGCTAAAGTGGCCCTGATATGTGCTTGTGAACCTGTGAACCCCCTGATTTGCTGGTGCCCTGTTCAGAGCGTGTTCATGCCTGCACCCTTTTCTTGCTTGGATAGGCTCCAGGTGCCAACCCAATCATGGCTAAGCGGGTATAGAAAATAGTTAGATGGACTAATAAGGTATGCACTTTGTTCAGGTTCATCATTACATTTTGGCTCCCTATCTGTTTCCCTCTCTGGGCCAGTGGTTTGAGGCCCTGATGTGCAAAATCCAACTCTGCCATTGTTGGCTGCCTACATAGGACCTACTCTGGCCCAATGTTAATTTGCTTGCTGGGCAAATATGAGTTTCATCATTTTCATATTATGGTACATCTCTCCCTTCCTAATGTCTCATTTGATGCTGCCTCACTCAACCTGACCCATTATGTTAAGACTATACAGGTCAGTTTAGATGAAGCGGAGTGAACCTTAGACTAAAGCTGCTATTCTCTTAACAATAACCACGTCAAGACTTGGGGCTTGGAGACTTCTGAGCAGCACAGCTGTTTTAATCTAAAAACGACACTAGACACAATATACAAAACAGAATAGGAACAAAACATTATAATAAGGAGAAAGGTTCAAAATGTTAATTAAATCTGTGTTTGCTATGTAAAGTATCTTGTGATGGTGTATTCTGTGAATGTGGTATATACAGTATATATTACTTGACTAGGTGATTGGCTGATTTAAATGATATTTTTATACAAATTAACATACATTTTAAAGCAGGGGTTCTCAAACTCGGTCCTGTGGCTGCAGGTTTTTGTTCCTAATCAGTGACAACACTCACTTAATTAGCTGGTATTTTGTTATCTTATTTTACATTCAGAAAAGCATAGCAGCAGGATTTTTACATTTATAAGAGATTTAGAAATATTTGTGCTTTTGCTAGTGATACAGTATTAATGCTTAACTCTCTTTTGTTGATTTCATTATATTTTGCCCGTTCTCTATGCAGTTTTTCCCCTTCGTTGTATCTTCTTAATGACAATTAAAAATGAGCAGAGCAGACACACTGGCTAACAACATTGAATAATCAATGGCTGCAAGTACTTTAGCATCAGACCCACTAATTAGTAAATGATGGATTAATTAAACAATTAGAACACCTAGAAAAGTAGAATGAAAATCAAGATGAAAATATTGTTAAAAAGAAAAAAATACATTATTCCCATATAATTGTTTGGTACATTTTATTTATTTATTTTTTTACCAAAGTTACTTTACTAATTTCTATATTGTTCCTAAAACACGGAACTTGGGAAATAACAGTTCGCTTCATTAGCCCCGAAGTCCAATTAAAAACAAAAACCTGCAGCCACAGTGGGTCCCCAGGACCGAGTTTGTGAAGCACTGGTTTAACATCAATGACCCATTAAATAATTGGACCACTGGCAGCTTAAGTGAGTTACAAAGATTCAACTGTATAGTCCGGTGCCTTATTCACTAAGACACATAGCCTGAGGATATAATGGTACTCTTAAAACTCTTCTTCTTCCTCTTCGTCTTTTCCACTTCTCTGTGGGGTCAACGTACTTGATAAATCTTCTCTAAAGCACAGCTCGGCCCTGCACCTCCTCCCCAGTCCCTTCTTCTTCAGATCATCTTCTTTTGCTTTATCCATCCCCCTCTGCTTTGGCCTTCCTCACTTTCTCTTCCCCAGTACTTCCATTCCCATCACTCCTTTGCCAATGTGTCAATTGTCCACTGTACTATCTTAGATATCTCTTCCACTTTATCGTGCCTCTGATTGTCTAGTTTGTTATTCGTTCCTTTTTTTATAACTCCACACATCCATCTCAACATTCTCGTTTCTTCCACATCTTCCACTGTGCTTACTTTACTGCCCATGTTTCAGCTCCATACATTATTGCTGGTCTTACCCCAGTCTTAGAAACCAACAAATCTATTAAAGTATTGTACTTATACAATTGTAAGTTCAATGACTGATACAGATCAATAAACAGAGTGAGGATGGCTACCTGATAGTTCAATGTTTAGTAAAGTAATAAATGTAAGCTTTGAAATGAAACCCATGGATTCTTGAGCTACTGATACAGTTTCCAACATCAGCTTGAAGGAGGGATGTAGAAAATGTTGCAAGAATAATAAAAGAAGATAGATTATAATCATAAAAATAAAAAAATATATACTTTTGCATGTTCTCCTCTGACTTTTTCTAGCTACTCTCTGTTGCGGCCTGACTGAAGTGAACATGTCTTCTGCACCTGGGCAAGTTCTGCTGCTGCTCTTAATGATCAGGTAAACAACGCTGCTTCTTTGTGCTCC
This sequence comes from Polypterus senegalus, assembly GCF_016835505.1. Taxonomy (NCBI): domain Eukaryota; kingdom Metazoa; phylum Chordata; class Cladistia; order Polypteriformes; family Polypteridae; genus Polypterus; species Polypterus senegalus. The sequence continues at coordinate 30,047,766 of NC_053163.1, forward strand.
CCTCCTCTCACCTTCTCTCATTCTTTTCTTTCCCACAGCTGCTGCTGAGTCATATTAAACCGGGAGTGGATGTGATGAAAGCTTAGTCTCCCACCTGCATTTTGAGGTTCAAAACAGACCGGCCTTGTTAACACTGGTGCTCACTGATTTATTTGCTGGGGTTTTCCATTCTTCTTTCCATTCATTTTCTTAGTTCACAGTGACAAGTACTGTTAGCAGTTGCTTTCTTTAAAAAGCTTGTCATACACATGAAAAAGTGGAAAAAATATTTTCTAATGATCCATATATGTTCTTCATATATATTTTCTGCTTAATTTCTCAAAAACTAAAGTTAAATCTTAAAATGCCCTACATTTGGCATTTCTGGTTTCAAGTAGTCATCCTTAAGTAGAATATAACTTACAGTTAGGTCCATAAATATTTGGACAGAGACAAATTTATTCTAATTTTGGTTTCTGCACATTACCACAATGAATTTTAAATGAAACAACTCAGATGCAGTTGAAGTGCAGACTTTCAGCTTTAATTCAGTGGGTTGAACAAAACGATTGCATAAAATGTGAGGCAACTAAAGTATTTTTTAACACAATCCCTTCATTTCAGGGGCTCAAAAGTAATTGAACAAATTAAATAACTGGAAATAAAATGTTCATTTCTAATACTTGGTTGAAAACCCTTTGCTGGCAGTGACAGCCTGAAGTCTTGAACTCATGGACATCACCAGATGCTGGGTTTCCTCCTTTTTAATGCTCTGCCAGTCCTTTACTGCAGCGGCTTTCAGTTGCTGTTTGTTTGTGGGCCTTTCTGTCCGAAGTTTAGTCTTCAACAAGTGAAATGCCTGCTCAATTGGGTTAAGATCAGGTGACTGACTTGGCCATTCAAGAATTTTCCACTTCTTTTCTTTAATAAACTCCTGGGTTGCTTTGGCTGTATGTTTTGTGTCATTGTCCATCTGTATCATGAAACTTCGTCCAATCAATTTGACGTCATTTAGCTGGATTTGAGCAGACAGTATGTCTCTGAACACCTCAGAATTCATTCAGCTGCTTCTGTCCTGTGTCACATCATCAATAAACACTAGTGTCCCAGTGCCACTGGCAGCCATGCACGCCCAAGCCATCACACTGCCTGACTCCACTGTGTTTTACAGATGATGTGCTATGCTTTGGATAATGAGCTGTTCCACGCCTTCTCCATACTTTTTTCTTGCCATCATTCTGGTAGAGGTTGATCTTGGTTTCATCTGTCCAAAGAATGTTTTTCCAGAACTGTGCTGGCTTTTTTAGATGTTCTTTAGCAAAGTCCAATCTAGCCTTTCTATTCTTGAGGCTTATGAGTGGCTTGAACCTTGCAGTGCACCCTCTGTATTTACTTTCATGCAGTCTTCTCTTTATGGTAGACTTGGATATCGATACGCCGACCAAGCCCTGGAGAGTGTTGTCCACTTGGTTGGCTGTTGTGAAGGGGTTTCTCTTCACCATGGAAATGATTCTGTGATCATCCACCATTGTTGTCTTCCGTGGACGTCCAGGTCTTTTTGCGTTGATGAGTTCACCAGTGCTTGCTTTCTTTCTCAGGATGTACCAAACTGTAGATTTTGCCACTCATAATATTGTAGCAATTTCTCTGATGGGTTTTTTCTGTTTTCGCAGCTTAAGGATGGCTTCTTTCACCTGCATGGAGAGCTCCTTTGACCGCATGTTGTCTGTTCACAGCAAAATCTTCCACATGCAAGCACCACACCTCAAATCAACTGCAGGCCTTTTATCTGCTTAATTGATAAGACAGAACGACGGACTTGATCACACCTGCCCATGAAATAGCCTTTGAGTCAATTGTCCAATTACTTTTGAGCCCCTGAAATGAAGGGATCGTGTTAAAAAAAACGCCTTAGTTGCCTCACATTTTTATGCAATCTTTTTATTCAACTCTCTGAATTAAAGCTGAAAGTCTGCACTTCAACTGCATCTGAGTTGTTTCATTTAAAATTCATCGTGGTAATGTACAGAACCAAAGTTAGAAAAAAGTTGTCTCTGTCCAAATATTTATAGACCTAATTGTAAGTCAATAAATTACTATTTACCACCGAGTCCAATTTCTGTTGTTATTTTTGTGATGGCCAGCTGAGATAGCACAAGGTTCCTTATCTGTAAGGTAGGCCAGCCCTTAGGAGGCATAATGAAGAAAGTGAGGAATGTTCTCCCTCAGCCAGGAGATCAGGCAAAAAATGGCAGTGTGGCAGTGGGTACACTGGCATCCCAGCAGGTTTGGACTGAGGAACAATACGCAGTGTGATGGAAGGACAGGGGGAGGCAACCTTTCAGGGCTACATGCTCCCCTGACACACTAGATGATAGCCTCCCTGGGCAACATTATCTGTGTAGTCACCTGCAAGGCATGCTGGGAACTGTAGTTCCATAGTGGCCTTGTTGGTTCTGTGGGTGCCACCAGGGGTTGTTGCTGGAATCTGTCATCCCTACTATGTGCAACTTCCATTTGACCCAGCGCTTGAAGTACTACAAGATAAAAGACGCCACTCAACCTCATCTAGGAGAGTTTGAGTCAGAAGTGGAGGGTAGATAAGGCTCACCTGGAGATGAGGAAGAATTAAAGAGAGAAAGAGAGAGAAAAAAGTATATTGTGCTCGTGAATATATTGAGAAACCTGTGGCAGGTATTTTTTTTATCAAATAAATTATTTTTTGAACTTGTGTCTGTGTAGTTGTCTCTGGCTTTTAGGGTGATGACCCCATTTGGAAACATTTAGTCTGACTGACTAATTACATAGTAATGTATAGTGCCTTGCGAATGTGCAGTATTCACACCTCTTCACTTTTTACACATTTTGCTCTGTTACAACCTTGTGCTAAAATCATTTAAATTCATTTTTTTGCCCCCGGTAAGCAACACCTAAAAGCCCAAATGAAAAAAATAACAATAGATTTTCAGAATATTTTGCAAATGTATTAAAAACACAAAACTGAAATATCACATTTACACAAGCATTCAAACCCATTACTTATTACTTAGTTGAAGAATCTTTGGTCACAGTTATAACTTGGAGTCTTTTTGGGTCAAATATGTTAATCTTCACTGGATGGGTACGGAGGTTCTGACTGCACTGGTTGACACCATCAGAGGGTGCAACACCCAAATGACTGTCTATAAAATATTTGTGCATTGTTTTGGGCTGAAATCACTAAGAGGGACCACCCCTCTGGATGATGAGATGATTGTGTGTCTGCATGCATTTATTAATGAGAATTACCATACTGCAATAAATGGCTGGGAGTTTCTTTGTTAAGGAGCTCTATCCATTAAGTCAATGAGCGGTCTGTGGCGGTCTGAATCTGGCCTTGGTTATCACACTGGGTGGCTCTAGTGATGCCACTACTTCTGCTGTTCTTCTCTACAGATCCTCTTAAGTTCTCTTAGGTTGGATGGAGACTGTTGGTGTCCAGCTATCTGCAGGTCTCTCCAGAGATGTTTGATTGAGTTCAAGTCGGGGATCTGACTCTGAGACCTACAACTCAAGTGCTTTGTTCTTAGGATCATTGACTTGTTAGAAGGTGAACATTTGGCCCACTCCGAGGTCCAGTGTGTTCTGGCACCAGGTTTTCTTTAAGGATATCTCTGTACTTTGCTCTGTTCATCTCCTATCAACCCTCTCTAATCTGTCAGTCCCTGCCATTGCAAATCAAACTCACAGCAAGATGCCATAACCATCCTTCTCTGTTGGAATAGTATTGCACAGATGATGAATGGTACCTGGCTTACTCCAAACATGGCACTAATCTTGGTTTCATCAGAACAGAAAATCTTGTCACTCTCTAGATGTGAGTCCTTTAGGTGCCTATTTGCAAACTCCAAGCAGGCTTCCATGTCTCTTTTATGGAGGAGAAGCTTCTGTCTTTCTACTCTTCATAATGCCCTAACTGGTGGAGTGTTGTAGCGATGGATGTCCTTCTGGAATTTTCTCTCATCTACACACAGGTACAATGGAGCCTAGCCAGTGTGCACTGTGTTCTTGTTCATGGTCCTTCTCTCAACATTACTCAGTTTGGCCTGGTGGCCAGCTTTAGGAAGAATAATGGTTGTTCCAAACTTCCTCAGTTTAAGAATTATGAAGGCAACTGTGCACTTGGGAACCTTCAATGTTATAGATTTGTTTTGTATCCTTCTCTAGATTTGTGGCTCCACATAATCCTGTCTTTAAGCTGTTTAGGGAGTTCCTTCAGCCTCTTGGATTTTGCTGTGATACACACTGTCAATGGTGGGGCCTTTTATAGGCAGGTGTGTACCTTTCTTAATCACATCAAATCAACTGAATTAACACAGGTGGACTCCAAACAATGTTTAGAACATCTCAGTAATGATCAACAGAATGTGAAGCACCTGAACCCAAAAAAGCTAATTTTCAGTACTTTTCTACAATTTTTTAAATCAATTTATTGAATGCTTTTTTAATCACCTTCCCAAAGATTGTAAGACAAAAAAGATTTGATATTACCTCTCCTCAAATTACGTAATCTGGAGAACATATTTTTTAACTTTGAAAAGCCTCTTTTTACAGAAATCAATGACAGTGGACAATTTGTAGCTTCCTTAGCATTGCATTGTTTGGTCTGAAAACTGACATTTTTATTAAATCTCATCTTTCTACTGTAAAACATGCAAAACACTAAAAGTACACAGGCAGAAGTGTACAAAGTATAATAATAATACAAATAATATTAATAATAATAATAATATGAACAGCACATGCATATGTGCAAGTGACGCGAACGTCACTTTCAGATTTACCAGGCTCATCTTTGGTTTCTGTACTGGCCTCACTGTATCTCCTATTCAATTATCCATCAAGCTAAACACCTTCATGCAATAATTCCTGGAACCACGAAGTGATGTTGAGAATGTTTAATTACACAAATGGTGTGAAATTGTAAATACGAATACAAACAAACACTAATAAGTACGTGTGTAAGTAACATAAAGTAAATACAGCAGCATTTCTAACTACGTTGTAAGAGCTTAACAGCCGAAAGCTCAGTAAATGTATGTGTTGAAATGCAACATTACTTTGACATTCCCTAACTAAAGGTACTTAAAAGCTATAAAACTAGAAAAAAGAGATAACTTATAGGGAATGCCTTCACAATGGCTAACTAGGTGAAGGATTGTTTGAGAGAACAAACACAGAGATAACAAACACACCATGCTTACTGCTGCTGCACTCACTTCCTACTTCCTGTCACATTGGCTTCCTGTTTCCTGCAGCAGCAGTATTACGATTTTTATGAAGATTATGTGACAGGTGTCTGGTCACACTTACAGGTAATCTAGTCTATATACCGTTAAAATATATAACTACGCCACCCAGTTTTATTAAGAGACTGGGAACTGTTGAAATTTACTGATAATAGCACACAGGTTTATTTAAATTGAGTGGTGAGTAAAAACACAATGAAAGACACAACAGTAATTTCAGGAAAAGCAACAGTAACTTCTATTACCCAAGACAATATAAAGTACATTAAAAAGATAAACAAACCTAAAAAATATATAACAATATCAGGAACAAAATTCCCTTTTTTAAAAGGAAAGCACACAGTTCACACTTTAAAAGTTCATTAAAAAGTGGAGGATACAACCTTTAGTGGTGCAGAGTCCAGTTTGTGCACTGCGTTACCCCAACCATTAATCGTCCAGCAGTCCACACGGATGCACTCTGTTCATCGGCCACTCGTTTTGTTAAATCATTGAATCCCTGTCAGCGTGTCTTCATTGTTCTTTTTTTTCCACTAGGGCGCTCCTTGTGTTACTGCGACCTAGGCACATCTCACTTCTTGTCTGCCATCTTTGCTTGGTCCTTTTATGTGGCTTCCCTCTATCGCTGGACCCACAACCGGCATCTTCTTGTGGAGCCGCCTCTTCCTCCCTCGAGGTAAATGTTGCCGTCCTTGTGCCTCACGTCGTACCAGCCACGTACCCTCATCTGCCTGCAAGACCCTGTGCTCTGTGCGAGTGTCTTGGCAGCGTTCTCAGTGGACTGTCCCTCACCATTGCCTTCTCCAGCCCAGAAGTTTAAATGTCCTTCAGTCCCTGCCTAGATCAACAGGACAATGGATTAAGCAATGGCACATCCATATTTTAACTAATAGTGAAAACACAAGTTAACAAAATGTTTTGCTACCAACTACCAATGAGTACACATAGGCTAATTAGAAACCAATATTCTCAGACTTGTTAATTTTCAAGTCAGGTAAATACAAACGTTTTTCAAGGAAGGAGCAGTTCTTTTATCACAATTTTTCAACTGTGTGTATATTTAAACAGTTGAAACTTCAAAGCGATGATTCTTTTGCAAGACAGCAAATACCTATATCCTGTGGACAGCCATCACAATAATCAGTAACAGGATTACCCAGGAAATCTGCCTTTTAACTTCTCACCCCAGTCCCAACAAAGGGTGCCTATTGCCTCTTCATCTACTGTGTTTTAAATGTAATATTTACATGTTCCTTTGCCTAAGAGGGAAACGAAACCACCCAGTGTACAAAAAATGCCCCCCTCTGACATTAGGGTTACAAAAGTTTCCTCAATAATAAGAACAGTGCCAGTTTCACTGACCATTTTAATTTCACTGCCTGAAGACAGATCACTGCTGATGACAGACGTTTCGTATGAGGCTAGGAGAAGACGAGTCTACACTGTTGCCCAGGTTATACTCAAGTAAGACATGCCTATTCCATGCTGCTGGGACTTTTACAGCCCGCATAAACCTCTGTTATTGAGCGAGATGCTTCTTTACCGCTGCCTGAGTGATGCTCGGGACTAACGCTAAGGAGGTTAAAAAAAGATATTCTAATGGAGTATTATTATTTGTATGAAGCAAAACTTATTTTATTCATTTGCTTTCTAAATTTGAATATATATTTTCATACAGAGCACATCCACAAGGCTCTGATAAGGTAAGCCCACCGGCACAAGTGCCTGAGGGAGCCCAGTTGCTAACACCTTCTTGATTCTCACCCACAGATGAGCTGTGACATCGTTTCCAGTTTCTCCTTGGAGGTTCACCCTGGGAGTCTGTTTAAGGAACAATGGTACGAAAACATTGGGGTTCATCAGGGAACCCACATCCAAAGAGGATGGCGCTGTAGAGGGGAGAGCAACCCCCTTAGGAGAAACAATTACTTTGTAGCATATCCAAGAGGCTCCAAAGGATGCAAGATGTCTGTGAAATTGTTTGGGCTTTCTTTTTTGTCTTATTTGTTGCTTTATTTTGTCACTGTCTTGCTCCACTGACAGACTGAGGAGATTGTTCCTCGCTCACACTATGCGACTATTCAATTTCACCCAAGGGAGTAAATGCTAACATTATTCAAAGTTATTGTCTGTTTTTATATGCATTTTTATTACTCTTTAATTTATTATTGTTTTTTGTATCAGTATACTGCTTCTGGATTGTGTGAATTTCCCCTTGGGATTAATAAAGTATCTATCTATCTATCATATAGTGCCCTTCACATCTATCTATCTATCTATCTATCTATCTATCTATCTATCTATCTATCTATCTATCTATCTATCTATCTATCTATCTATCTATCTATCTATCTATCTGTCTAAAATGGGGGCATGGTTGGTACCTAACTCTACTATCTCTGATGCAAAATAATGCTCATTTTTGCCAATTTATTTATACTTTAAAAGCTTTTCTTAAATAGTGCAGATTAAAGACAAAAACAGTAGAAGGGGACAGTTACAAAAATTCACCTAAAGCTCAGTGTGGCAGCAGTTAAATAGTTAAAAGAAAAATCTGCAGTGCCCCACGTCCCTTGATGCCCTTGGTGCTTATTTTGCTGAACGGTTAATCCAAGGTTGCTTCATGGTAATGATGTTCAGTGCCAGTCACATGATTAGATGGCATCATTATGTGTGATGCCCTTGTTTAAGAAGGCAGCATGGTACATTAAACATCTCAGCATTAGATTTGTGACAACACTTTTGTAAGCCATTCTGTTTAGGATAGTGGAAACTAAAAGGGCTACTGAGAAGGACTTCCTTTGTTTTGATTTCCAAGCTACAATTTTAATTTTGTGCTTTGGTGTTGTTGCTTAGGTTTTGTTTGCTTTTTGTTTGATTGTGGTTTACTTGCTCCCTTTGATTCTATGACGTGTTTTTCTTGTTCTTTTTCTCAGTTTTCCTCTGAACACCTTTCTGGTAAAATGTGCTCATAACAGAAGAAAAGAAGAAAAAAATCCATCCCACACTATAGCTTAGAACATGCACTTTAAATAGAGACAAATTAACTTATTTTTTTATTTGTATCTGCTGCTATTTCTTGTGGTCCAGCTTTATTAGCTGGACAGCATGTGTCACCTGCCTTATGTAAATCAAATGAGACGATGTTGCTTTTCTCGCATTAATATTATATTTACATCAACAAAAGTGTTAACATTGTCTGATATATCATCAGGAGATGTTGGTGAGGTACAATTGCAAATTTTCCACCATGGGTACAAAAGAGATGATACTGGCTCTATTCTGTTCTGCATCAAGAAATATCCCAGGGGAGAAATAGTGCCTCCTGCTGGATTCAGGTGCCTCGGCCCTTTATCTTTGATTGTATCCTCTTTTCCATTAGTTAATTCAGTTCTGTTAATTTCAAAGACACTTTAGAAAGATGACACGGGTGCATGTTACATGTTGATGTTATCGCAGGCATTTGCAGTCATTTAAAGATTAATAAGGATAATAAACCAATTCCTAGATGCTATTAAAAAAATACATACTCAAAATAAAACAATGCCAAATGTTATGAAAGACCATCAGAGCTGGCAGCATTAAACTTTGTCATATGCAAGAGTTTTACTCTTCCAGAAACATTTTATCTCATGAAATAGAAAATCAACAAGAAACAGAACATAAACAAGATCATGAGACAGTACCTAAGGCAATCCATTTTATGACAAAAACTAAATTATCTCCTGGTTTAGAACTTTTTGCAGAAATATTTTTATAGGTGCTACTAGTTCTACAAAACTATTGTAGGCATTTTGCGAGCCAAATTCAGACATTCAGACTGTGGAGGTCTGTTTTTGAATGTGCAGCAATAGTGTGAGCTCTGGTTTGGAATGGATGAGGTCAGACTTCTGTTCTTAAAATGTAACAACAACATTTATTTCTATTGCATATTTTTATGTAAAGAATGTAGCTGAAAGTGATTTACAAAATGTCAAAGAAAAAGTTTCAAGATAAAAGAAAACAAAACAAAATAAGAAAGAAATAATGGCATAATCAAAAATAAGAAAAAAATAAATATGCATTGCAGATGCCAAGGCGATTCCTTACCTAGCCAGGAGGCCATAAGGGAAAGACAGCTTGGAAGGAGCCTGGCCAGGATGGGTGGCAATCCTTATCTCAGTCGGGGTGAGAAGGTAATGAAGAAACTGGGCAAAGTTGAATGTCAGAGGCAGTTCATTCCCCCACATGGTAGGTGGCAATGTCCCTCTGGGCTGGTCTCAGTTTAGGACTCCTGTAAGGTTGTATGGGAGTTGGAACGTAGAAGAACAGCTGTGTTGGAGTCCTTGGATTCCACAGGAGAGTGCTGGTGGAGGTAGACTGCCCTGGTTTCCATACAACCCAGAAGTGCTACGGAGAACCACTACTGTGACACTAGAAACATTCCTGGATCTGATATAAAAGAAGCCTGCCACATGCCCTCAAGAAGTCAGAGTTGGGAGGCAGTGGGCAAAACTCACTTTAAGGAATGAAGGAGAGAACAATTTGTTAATTGTAAGCACTTTTGTGTTGGTCTGGCAGAAGCTCATTTGTCAAATCAGATCATTTATTTGAAAATAAAGTGGTGTTGGGTGGTATTGTGTCTATGGTTTGGGCCTCAGTGGTCCCCACTTGTGGTCTTTATTTATAGATCTGTTTTTTAAGTCTATTAAGATAAGTCCGATGTTATGATCAAGTGGCCAAGGAGGACAGAAAAAAAAAAAAAAAACATTAGGGGAACGATGTTGGAGAAAAAACAAAATCTGCAGGGGTTCCAGTGCCTAAAAAGCCCCTTCACAGCATTCTACTTTGCATAATTTCACTTAGTTAGTCCCCTACAGTTGGGCAGATGTTACGATACACAAAAACAGAAGGTGACCATGACTATTTGGAATATTCTTTTTTAAGCTTCAGCCTAGAAGATTTCATAAAATGGGTCTTGTCGATATTTGAAGTTTTCACTTTTACACAAACATTACAGACACAATACTTTGATCAAGTGTTGGCGCAAAGCACCACCATAGAAAAACTGAAAAAGAAAGTGAATTAAAGGTCAATGTTGGTTGCATATAGAGAATGAAGTCGGTGTTATAGTCAACCAGTATAGCGACTTTAAATTGGTTGTTGAAAGAAAAACCAAAAGCAAATTGATTGGAAGTTTGGTGGATGTGGCAACATCAGCTTTCCTGAATGGTCAACATATTTTTCTTGCAAGGTTGATGGACATTGGTGGAAATTTCCTCACATCTGCAGCTAGTAGTGTACCTGGACATTGCCTAAGAAACACTTTAAAGAGACACTTAGAAAAGGATCAGTTAGAAACTCTCATTGTTATACAGGTTATCAGGTTCATGGTATATAAACAGATTTGGAGAGAATTTATAGGTAATGAGCAAAAGACAACATTTAAAGAGTCATCTGAAATTTCAACAGATTTGAGAATTTATTACATTCTATCGTTGAATTAAATCATCTACTTTTGTTGCTTTTCTGAATAGCCAATAGCCATATACACTGACAAAGTTTCATAATTTAAACTTTTGAACTGTCCTTCATTATTTATACTTTAACTTGTTGTATCCATGTGTTCAGTGTACAAGAAAACAGAAGGTAGGTCAGCTTTTAAAATTAAATGGTTGACACTGAATTTCTTTTTCTTGTCAGTTTTTGAAAAACAATAACAAACTTTTGGCAATTTCAGTATTTTATACTTATAATTATAGCCATGTTTAGTGCATCTCTCTTGAGGCGCACACATTTGAACTGGATTTGAAAAGAATGCATTATAGAAAGTTTTTTGCATGCATTAGCTAAATGACAGAGGCTGCATTACTTCAGTCCAGACCATTACTGTACAACCACCACAGGTGTCACTTTTAAGGAAGACTCTACCTTCTCTGAAACACACTTTTATTGTCTTGGTGCAGAAAAGTACACATTTATCGCTTTGCCATTACACTCTGTATATGGCATTCCTGAAGATGTGTAGTTATCATTTTTGGAATTTAATTCATTTTTTCACTATAAATTGGGGTGAAGTCACCATGTGAAGTTTTGTTTTTCTGTTCCTGGAACGTTCGTCACCAATTTCTGACTATTTTGCATGGCTGCAGCCATATTGTTTGCAGTCACTATGCCCATTGCCGGGCTGTGACGGACGGCCGGGTCCCATGCCCGGCCGGAATGCCCCTGCAGCATATGTTTCGGGGGAGCAACCATGGGCAACTTAGTACCTCCCCCGGGACGCTTGGTGGCAGCCTCCCTGGCTGGCGGTGATGCCTCAACCTCCCGCATCTGGCTCATGGGAGATGGAGTCCACAACAGCCCGGTTGGGAGAGGGGGTGCTGCATGGATTCCACAGCCCAGCTGGATAACTCTACAGCCCCACTTGGAAGTGCAATCAGAAGCAGGTGATCAAGCACCTGGAGCACTTTCGGATGAGCGAGAATGAGGAGGAAGAGGACGAGGCTGCCTGGGAGGAGTGGTGGTTCCAGACGAAGGGTTGTTTTTTTTGATTAGTACTTGAGACTGTGTTATACCTGTGGGGTTCACGGGGAAGACGTGCCCCACAGGTGAAGAAAAATTAAAGTCTGGTGTGTTTGACACGTGCCTCAGTGTGAATCTGTGGTGGGTCGGGCGCCTATATAGTGCCCTAATTCACAGGGCTCATAAACACAGATCATGTGATGGAGTGCAATCATCTCATTCCACCCATAAAAGATGGTGGCACACATCTTCTGTATTCTCTCATTGGGTAAACAAGCATCATGGTAGAAGAGTTGGAGAATAATTCTCAGTTGTTCAAGTTAATTTGGCTTCAGTTATCATTGTTTAAGACCATCATTTCTGGTTAGTGTTCTGTTTCATAATCTTGGGGGGCAGTAGTTAGTGCTGCTGTCTCCTGGAACAGGTATCCTCTATTCAAATCTTGCGGCTGGTGGTTGTCTTTGTAAAGAACGGCCTATTCTCCCTGTATCTGCATAAGTTTTCCCCTGGACTGTAGTGAACTCACGTGTACTCTATAATGAGACAGGCATAGGCCTCAAGAAAACCTCAAAATAAGGCCTAATCCAGGAAGTCTGAGTCCCAAATTTAAATGGCTAGTTTTGACCTACACATGCATTAAGGGCACAGGCTGTGAAAGTTTTAGACAACATTCTGTTAAATGTCTCTAAAGAAGTAGAAATGATCCTTCTTGGGAAAGGAAAAATAAAACCATTGACTGTGAAGGCCAAGGCCAAGAAAAATCTTAAAAAATAAAGATAGGTATTAATAAAAACAGCACAAAAATACCTAAGAAGTCCAAAAATGGAATCTGAATATCAAAACTACAAGAATTGAAGGGAGAAATAGAAATTAGCAAAACCTTTTATACTCACAAAGCTCTTAAACACGGGAAAACATTCAATGAACTTTAAAGGATTGGCTGATTTTATAGGAAGGAGCGATCCATTAGCAGTGATGCAAGAGTGGACCACCTCATGGGGACCCTCCCACAAAATAGAGAGAACATAGGAAAATACTGCTAAGTTAATGGATAATAAATAATGGACAGACAGAACAATGAAAACAAAAGATACATAAGTACAATAAATACTTGAAAGGAAATATTTTACAATGAACAAAAAAGACACACGAAAAGAAAATAAATATAAATCAGCGAACACAGCCTGGCTGACTCTTGGCATGGATAACCTGATTTTCCTACCACATTCTAAAAAAATGTGTATTAGGTGCAGTTTTATGGGTAATGCATATAAAGTAAAATGCATTACACAGGTTTCTTTTAAAAGTAACGCGTAAGGCAATGCAGTCCTTATTTAATTGAAATGAAAAGTAACTGTGTTACTTAAAAAAAACAGATAAGCCTTACTGCTTTAGTAGCATAGTGCATGTGTGCACACACTCCAGCCACCTGGTGACAGCTACTGAGAACGAGGTGAAGCGCGTCGTTAGCTTCTAATCAAGTGAGAAGAATTCAACAAAAGCTATAGGTTTAGATTGAAAAGAAAATCTGTAAATCAAGTTTCATTTTAGTTTTAATCCAGTTATTTTCTATTTGATGTTGAGCCAGTGTGGTCTGGTGGTGCTTGGGGATGGACAAAGGAGATGAATGTTACTGGCTTCACAGAACATGAAGGTCTAAATCTATTACAACTGGGGGTGTGAAAGAGATAATAGAATGGAATCAGCTTCTTCTCACTGATTAGTGGTGATTGGGCCTAAATAGAACCTTTTGGATTCTTCAGCGGTCTGCTTCTGCCATGGCACTGAAGTCTTTAATGGCAGCATGCACTCCCAGACACTTTAACCATTTGAGCGCTCATAAACACAGCCCAGCTCAGCCTCTTTCCACTCATTCTGCTCACCAGAGGCAACCCACACTATCCGCCAAGGTCAGGGTCCACATCCAAGGCATCCTGGCTGTGACACATCAGGGGTGATGGGCTTTAGCAGCAGGGAGATAAGAAGTTCTCTCTGAGTGGTGTGTCTACTCCCCCACTTTGCTGCTCAGGGGGCTGATTTTTATTACCATGCATATTTTTAACTTCACCTGTTTGTTGTCTGGTACAAATCTTGTAGTCGATATTTAACCCACTTCCTATTGTCCAAATGACTTGAAATTGTGCACACTTACTCACTTCCGATGACAATACATGAACCAATAATCAGTTTCACTAATTGATCAATTAATCCATGTTAATTAAGAAATGAAATTTTCATATAAAGAATAGTTAAAGATTTCACCAATAGATGGCACTAGTAACAGATAGAAATATTAAAGGAAGTGTTAAAATATTGATTACAAAATTATACTAAAACCAACCAACCAACCATTTTCTAACCCGCTGAATCCGAATACAGGGTCACGGGGGTCTGCTGGAGCCAATCTCAGCCAACACAGGGCACAAGGTAGGAACCAATCCTGGGCAGGGTGCCAACCCACCACAGTAAAACAAACCCAAGACTAAAAAGTTGAAATTTATATATATATATATATATATATATATATATATATAAATACTTTTTAAAAACCACACTTATATTAAAATATTGCAATAAAATTTTAATATAAAAGCATGGTCGCTTTTCATCAATCAACATTCAAAAACACTTCTTAAAATTTTAGCAAAAGCACTCAACTTTTACTTTACGAGTGATATATGAGATACTTATTTTTTACTTTTTAGTACACTTTTTAACTTATTATAAGCATGGTTATTAAAAAGTATTTTTTTATATATATTATTTATAGTTGGCTTCTCCTGGTACTCCTGCTCCCTCAGAGAGGTCTCAGGTGTGGATCAAGGGACCCTACAGAATTTATAAAACACCAAGATAATTATTAATCTTGACAGTTTTATGAAAGTTCATGAACTTAGACTTGAATAGCAAATGTCAGCCAGTTGAATGTGCAGTTTTTCATACAAAAGGAGAAAAAGCAAAATTAACACACTGTTTATAATGCATTATATTTTCAATAAGTACCTTTATAACAAATCAAGATTAAAAGTAATTAAAAGTAAGTAAAGAATAATGTAACTAAGTTACTTTAAGAAGTAATGTTGCCTAACACTGATTAGATAGATAGATAGATAGATAGATAGATAGATAGATAGATAGATAGATAGATAGATAGAACTTTATTTGTCTCCAAAGTGAAATTTACAGAAGCTTATCATATAAATAAATACAGTACCTATACATTCACATATTATTGCCTATCCACTTTTATACTTCCTGTCTTTGTTTGAGGCCTTTACTCATCCTTGTGTGTCTCACACACACTTTGTATTTTGATTGCATCACCAAAGCTAAACAGACCAATCAGAATGTCCTGAGAGACTGGACACACACACACTCACACCCACAAATGAGCATTTTATTATATAGTAGATTATTTAATAGCAGACAACATTAGTTTAAGCTTTGTTTCGATGACTAACGTCCTTAGTAAACAAAGTTTGTCAATTTTCATGCAGTTCAGTGCAGGGGTGTTTCTACCTTTGGCACTAATTAAGGATTTAGCCTCACTTTCTCATAAAGTCTTTGCCTCATCAAGAAAGTCATATATAGTCTCCCGTAAAGTTTTAGAGATATCAACAATTCTGGGGGTATTCCCCGTGGAGTTTTTGCAGTGTTGATGATCAAAGGGAGGTGCTTGTTAGCCCGTTGAATTTTTGTGTTGTTGATGGGCATTGTCAAAATATTGAACGGGAGAATTAAGGGATGGGCTTTCAAAGATCAGAGGTCAGAACACCAAGTTCACTGGATGGGTAGGCGGGTTTTCCTATTGGTCAGTGGCTGAACGCTTGACAGAAGGGGCTAAAGCACCATAAGCCTCTCCAATAGCACCACTGCTTCAGTGTTGTCTAATCAGAATTAACAGGCGATTTTGGGGCAACAGGTTTCTAGGAAAGGTTTTTCATATAAATAAATTGCAGTTGGGTTATGACAATTCAGTTTCTGAAGGGGTTTTCAGTAATGGATCAGCTCATTCTTAAAGCCTGAACGTCTCTCCTGTTAGCACCCTACTTAAGTTAGGACACAATCATTAAGATGTCCGCTTGTGCTGAATGACACTGCTTCAGGAAACAGTTACTTGTTTTATACTTTAGTGATTATAATGTGACTCAAACACAAAAAGAAAGTAGTCTGCATTTTTTTGCAAGAACCATTTTCATTATTTCTATAAAACAAAGAGAGATCCTACATTTACTTATATTTTTGCTAGTTAAGTTCACTTCATATCAGATCCAGTCCTTCTATTAGTTTTGCGATGTGCCCATTTTTAGAAAGGAGTCTGCTTTTATTCAGTTATGGCTGTTGGGTATTTAATAGCACACTGACTGGTACCCTGTGTGGAGATGGTTTCTGTTTCACACCCAGAGATGCTTTGATAGGCTGAAGCAGCTGGGATTCTTACGTGAATTAAGAAGGTCCAAGAATTTCTTATTATGTTAAAATATGCAAAGGAATGTAATGGAGTCATATTTAGTTAGCTCTCAGATCTGTTTAGTTTGCATAAACATTCTGTGTACTGTATCTGCTGGTACTGCTTCATCGGTTACATTTCCCCATAAATTGTTAAGTCATATGTGCAGACTGCATCTCTATTGTTAGTCATTAGCACTAAAACATAAATAATATGATAGTTAGAATTTGTTACTAACCCTCACCTATTCTGTGTCTCTTCTCTGTACTCAAATATGGCAACTACTGCCACTGCCCAACTGCCAAGTTGTTTGCTTGCCTATGGAAAGTCTTCTCTGATGGAGGAGCACTGGAACCGTTAGGTAGAGGAGGTCCTTTCATCGGATTGGCTGGCCCAGCGCTGACTCAGCTGTGAAATGGCCAGTAGGCGGGTGGTAGCTTGATGGCCGAGGTCTTCAGGATTCTGAACAAATCCTATTATGTGATATCATCTACTGCTGAATTTTGCACTTGTAAACAAGCGCTATATAGCACCCGACCCGGCACAGACTACGCAGAGGCACGTGTTCACACTCAAAGGGCTTTATTTTTCTTCAGCTGTGTGACACGTCTTCCCTGTGCCACACAGCCCAAACACAGTCCCAAACACAAATACACAAAGAAACCAAACACTTTCCTGCTCCACCACTCCTCCCAGGCAACCTCGTCCTCTTCCACCCGATTCTGGCCTCGAGTGGAGGTGGCTGGCCCGTTTTATACCCCACCCGGAAGAGTTCCAGGTGGCTGACCACCTGGTCCTAATTGCCCTTCCGGGTGGGGCTGAGAATTCAAGCAGCTGGGCTGCGGAGTCCATACAGCACCCCCTGGTGGCCACCCGAGCCCCCAACGAGGCTGTGGAGGACTCCATCTCCCATGGAGCCCTGCGGGTGGTTGGGGAATCACTGTCCGCCAAGTAGGCTGCCACCAAGCACCCCGGGGGAGGTACTGAGCTGTCCTTAGTGGCTCCCCCGGAATATACACAGCAGGGGCGTCCCAGCCGGGCATGGGACCCGGCTGTCCGTCACACACTATACTTGTAATATTTCCATTGTACTGAGGATTACTTGTGTCCCGTTCTGTGTATTGTATTGACCCCCTTCTTTTTGACACCCACTGCACGCCCAACCTACCTGAAAAGGGGTCTCTCTTTGAACTGCCTTTCCAAAGGTTTCTTCCATTTTTTTCCCTTCAAGGGTTTTTTTGGGAGTTTTTTCTTGTCTTCTTAGAGAGTCAGGGCTGGGTGCCTGTCAAAAGGAAAGGCCTGTTAAAGCTCATTGTGGCACTTCATGTGTGATTTTGGGCTTTACAAAAAATAAATTGTATTGTATTTCTTTTCTTTACCATATGAAAAGCATGGAATTACAGGCACACTAAACATTGATTTAGCTAAGCAATGCCTGTTTTTTTTTGTAGTTTCCAAGTTATGCATAAGTTATGCACATATACATAAGTTATGCATATAAATCTGCTTATAGCAACAAAATCTAACTTTTTTCATATGTAACAACCACCAATTGAGTTGTTTTTACACATTGTATAAAATGTTTATACTCAGTTTACAATATATCTTTAATCCTAGAAAACTAATATTTGATATGACAATCAGCTTTTATTTGTTCATTGCTCAAGCAGCATAAATAAACAAATACAATTGTAGTACACTTTCTTTTTCTTTCATACCTTTCTTATTCAGTATAGAATATAGAGAAAAGCCAAGCAAAATGACACCTTTTACTGGCTAACTAAAAAGATTACAATATGCAAGCTTTCGAGGCAACTCAGGCCCCTTCTTCAGGCAAGATGTAATACAGAAACTGAAGTTTCCTGTGTTTATATCCACACACTAGGACAAGAAACAAGATGTCGCTGTCCATGTGTGCCAGTTTCTTCCACCGGGTCTTCAATTCCATGTAGTAGCGGTACATTTCGGTGTCTTGTATGTCTGTAGTACTAGGTTGTTGTACCGTGTTAGCCATTATGAATGTAGAGAAAAGCCAAGCATGGAATTGAAGACCCGGTGGAAGAAACTGGCACACATGGACAGCGACATCTTGTTTCTTGTCCTAGTGTGTGGATATAAACACAGGAAACTCCAGTTTCTGTATTACATCTTGCCTGAAGAAGGGCCTGAGTTGCCTCGAAAGCTTGCATATTGTAATCTTTTTAGTTAGCCAATAAAAGGTGTCATTTTGCTTGGCTTTTCTCTACATTCATAATGGCTAACACGGTACAACAACCTAGTACTTCAGTATAGAATAAAAATTCTTGTTTTCTTTATTTCATATAGTTTCTGTCTATATTAATTTCAAAGACAGTGACACTGATTTAAAGGGAGCAAACCATTTCTGAGTACTAGAATAGGAGGTCTATGTTACTAAAACAAAGTTGTGATTGTTTTACTTGAATTAATTTAATATGTTTTCTAAAAATATTTAAGTCGTCTAGAAAAGGAAACGTTTCAGGTCACAGTATTTAGATGTAAATAAGTGTTTAATAGATTACATGGGCACATATAAAATGATCAGATCTGTTCAGGTTTTTTGTTTGGTAGTCTCAAAATAATGTGTAATCATTTAAGGAAATACTATTGACGATATTATATCATTTAAAGTCTGATTGATTGATTAATAGGCTTGCTATATATCAGCGTTTCTCAACCTTTAAGTATTTGCGACCTGAGTTTTCATAACAGTTTTAATCGCGCCCCCTAATGTTTTTTTGAAAGGAGCCCACTAATACCAATTTGTTCTTTTTTAATTAACGATATATCATAGGTGCATATTTTATTATATCTACTTAACTTTTATCGACATTTATCTAACTCTATATTTATTTTTCTAGTATCAGAATGTAGTTTAATTTAATTTGTTTTGGTTTCAATAGACATATTTTTCATATTTTTGATTCTTGTTTTCTTTTTTTCACATCTTTAAGCCCCCTTAGGGGGGCCCGCCCCACAGTTTGAGAACCACTACTATATATGATACATAGAGAAAAGTCAAATATGAAGCTGTTGGATTTAAGCATATCCACTCACCAGATTCACTAAGGTTGAGTGAGAGACGTACTTTTGCAGAGATTTCTGGAGCCCCACACACTCCTTTCCAGCGACCTCATGACCCCCGAGGCTCTCCCAGTCCATCTACTGACTTAATAAATTAGAATAACAAAATAGAAGTTTATATGAAGGACTGACCTGAAAAATCGGGATATTTGGCCACATGTGATGTAAATAATATTCCAGTCTCTCAAGATAAAGATTGTACTCACTCATTACTGAGAGTGGACAGACATGATGGATTATTTCTGTTTTTTTCTGTATCTATTGCTACTAGGAGATATTATTCAGAAACACAGTATTACAGTATCTTTCATTCATATGCTGAAGCATCCAGCTATTTTTGTCATTTGAAATAAATAATATAGCTTACTTACATTATTAATTGGCTGCTTCCTTGAAAGGTAATAAAATGAAGATAATTATTTGCTCTATACAATTTACAAAATAGAATTTATTTTAATTGGTTGTTACTCTGTGAGTGAAAAAGTAATATAAAATAATCTTACCTAGAAAGTCTTGCCTTTCAAATTCACTGACTCCCTCTGATAAGTACAGTACAGTAGCAGTTCATCTTTGACACACATTTAACATTCAGATGTTAGATTTCTATGCTTTCTAAACTTGATTACAGATTACATCTTGCCTGAACAAGGGGCCTGAGTTGCCTTGAAAGCTTGCATATTGTAATCTCTTTAGTTAGCCTATAAAAGCTGTAATTTTGCTTAGCTTTTCTCTACATTCATAACAGCTAACGTGGTACAACACCCTAGTACTAAAGCATGCTTAGAAATGTTATAAAGGTTCATGAAGGATATTTCATAAGATTTTTTATGGATCAGGATATTCACATTGTTCATTTGCTACTTTACAGTTAATTAAAAAACAGTCCGGTCTTTACAGGTTGGACCTGGAGAGGAATGATCATATAATTTTTGTAGTTCAAAGAGAGACCCCCTTTTTTTGTAGTTTTTTGTATCAGTATAACTGCTGCTGGAGTACGTGAATTTCTCCTTGGGATTAATAAAGTATCTATCTATCTATCTATCTATCTATCTATCTATCTATCTATCTATCTATCTATCTATCTATCTATCTATCTATCTATCTATCTATCTATCTATCTAGCTGTCAAATCATGACACTGGCATATAGCTGATTTTAGATCCAGTCTTTCTTCTTGTATATTAAGTTGTGAATGGTTTATCAACTCTTTACTTTACAGACCTTATTTATGTTTATGCTACATGACATACATTGCAATCTTAAGATTCTTGTTTATAATTTAAAGAACAAATAAAAATGAGTGAACAGGTAGAGAGTTTAGTTATAGTGCACACAAACTCAGAAAACATTTACCCACCAATATTAAAGGAGCTTCATCAGCATTTAGCTCAAGGTTTAAAATTCATTATTTTAGCATAGCGTACTCTTTATAAAACATCTGTTGAGGCCAACTGTTAGTTTCACATGCACGTAAAATGTGAAAGCTCCTGCACTCTTAAAAATACTGGTTCTTTAATGGCAATATACGGTTCTTTACTGGGTGATTCCTTGTAAGAACATTGCTTGACAAGGCATCAATGCATTTTGGGAAAGGTTCGTTGCAAATGAAGTTAGTTCCATTTGCTTTGAAAAACGTCCCAAATGTCAAAAATAAAAAACCTTAAGAAATCTTTAATGTGCTTTAAGCTATCTAGCAGGACACAAAAAAATTAAGAAAACCTGGACTTAGCCTGTGCTACTGTATGTATGCAGCAAGAGTCCGTAAAATGGTATTTCAAAAATCTGTTACCATATCTGTTCATGGTTATTTACTGTAAGAAGCCTGTTACAGATCTAAATAAATTAAGGTTCTTCATGTGAATGAGTCTTCTGGGAACATTCCATATACTTTCGCTCTGAAGAACCCCTTTGGCACCTTTATTTTTAAGAGTGTACTGTTGTCGTCATGTCAGTCTGTGTGTCTGTTTCTGTCTGTCCATATAAAAATACACGTTTCTCAGTGGCATGATTTGGTTGCGTTTTGGTACACTTATTTTTCACGGTTCAATTTTGTTGTGCACAAGTACAAATTTTTGAATCTCGAATTACTACATTTTTAAAATCACCTATCATAAAACAGGAAGATTCTGTGTGATGTTAACTGCTGATTAAATTTATCTCGAAAGAGGTTAATTTCTTCTTTTACACATCTGGTAGTCACTCCTGATGGCAAAACAGATCCCCTATTCAAGGGACTCGCTGTCATGTGAGCTGATTACATATGCAGGTGGTGGTCTTCAATATGGGCTCTGATTTGCCAGTACTTCTTTAAAAAATGTAAAGTGTAAGAAACATGAATTACAATTAGTCATAGAGCCTCCGCAATCTGCAACAAACAATAGGACATCAATCAATGCCATTTTGCATCACTTGAGTACAAATCTTCTATTTATGAAAACTAGTCCAGCTTATTTGAGCTCAATTTTTAAATGCATGAAATTGCAAAATGCTACCATGAAACAAGCCATTTTTTGCAGTCTGGTATATAGGACATGCGATTGCTTTCTGTGAAAACCCTCATTGTTAAACACAATATGTGATAAATTAAAATCTGTTATCTACCTCTGATGAAAGAAATAAACAAAAATTGAAATGCTTCAACGTTTTTAACAGTTGTAATAGATTAAGTGCTCGCTCGCACCCTTGTACCCTCAGACTATACGTCAGACACCAGGTAAAAGTCCAATAATGATATTTATTATAATAATAAAGTGCACAAAGCACGCTCCTCTCCACAATTCTCAATAAACAATACAATAATTAATAAACCAATCCTCCACTCCCAGACGCTTAGCCACCCTGCCTCCCAACTCAGCTCATTGCCTGGGAGTTCCCACAGTCCTTTTATATTCCTTGACCCGGACGTGTTTGTCCCTCAGTCCATGTGACTTTCTATCACTTCCGGGTCAGGTAAAACTTCTCTTTTTCTTCATCCCGGAAGCACGTCATTTCTTCTGTCCATGTG
Source organism: Polypterus senegalus (assembly GCF_016835505.1). Classification (NCBI taxonomy): domain Eukaryota; kingdom Metazoa; phylum Chordata; class Cladistia; order Polypteriformes; family Polypteridae; genus Polypterus; species Polypterus senegalus. Next base: position 30,070,093 of record NC_053163.1, read on the forward strand.
AGTGGGACGTACTTCCGGAGTGTAGGGAAAAAAGTCCCTGGGCCTCCCTGCAGCGACTCCTGGCGGCCCCCATGGTATCCAGTAGGGCACCTCTACGCTGCAAGGAGGGCTCCATCTGGTGGCCGGGATACATAGCCGGCCATATCTTACACAGTTAATTAAGTGATCTCAATGTCATGTCGTGCATACATTTTCTAACTTACCTGCAGTGATAGTTTTGCTTGTCCATTGCTAAGACTTTTCCAGTTTCATTCTGTTTTTGGTGTCCTTTGCACTTGGTTTGCCTTACGGCGTATCTTCACAAACTATGTGCATAATTTCAGACATTTTTGTGTCAAGTTCATCTAGGTATGTGACTGAGAGAATGAAGTTACAATGTATTCTCTCTGTTTATGTGAGGTTTCCTCCCACAGCTAAAATATATGATGTTTGAATAATTATTTAAACTGAGTGTCTGTGTACATAATTGTGCCTTACAATGGATTTTAAAAATCCCTGGATACATCTCTCCTCGATCTATTCCTACCTGCTACAAATACTGAATATGTGCAGTACAGACCATTGAGTCGTATTAACAGAACCCAGCAATGCTAACAGTAGGGGTTTTGATTTTGGAAAGAATCTTTTCCTACAATACTTGATTAGCATTTTGGTTTGGTTATTATGATTCTAATCTTTGAGATACAACCATTCCCTTCTTTGTGGCTTCTCTCTTGATCATCCCACTTAAAAAAATTAATTTCCTTCTTGGAAAATTTATCATTGCAGATATTTTGTATATTCCAACCATTCAAACAATCAGAATACACAGAGTCCTGCCCTTTAGAAGACAAAGCAAGCCTTCCGCGTGGCATAATGAGGCACTCTGCTGCTATTACAGAATAAAAGGCAATGGCCTGATAGAATTTAGACAGGAACTGTATCTTAGCCAGGAATATTCATAATTATTATAATTGGCTACACATGTTTAAAAATATTTTCATAGAAAATCAATTAAGAAAATATTTTTGTAACAGGCTCAGTGGTTTGTAGGGAAACAGTTATGATATCAACTTAACTTCCAACTGTGCCACATGACTGGTGCGCACAACTCAATCATCACAAGTTATCTTTTACATGCCACTAAATAACTGGTAGCTTTGAATAGAAAAATGTTTTCTTGACAGAGTAAAAAATACCAAGAAAATAAATATCTAGCGCTAGTATTCACTGTGCTTTCTGAAAGTATTTCAACCTTTTCACTTTTTACACATTTTATTATGTCGCAGCCTTATGCTAAAATGGTTTAAATTCATTTTTCCCACATCAAACAACTCCCAATACTTCCTGCTGACAAAGGGAAACAGGTTGTTAGAAATTTTTGCACATTTAGTAAGTATTTGTTATTCAGACCTTTTGCTATGACACTTCACATTTGGCCTTTTGATCCTTGTTCAAATGTTTCTCCAACTTGTTTGGAGTCCCTCTGTGGTCAATTCAATGGATTGCTCATAATCAGCAAAGGCAAACACCTGTTTATAGAATGTTTTTCAGCTGACAAAGTGTATCAGAGTGAAACCATGAAGTCAAAGAAATGTACGTAGAGAGCAGAGACAGGAGACACAGATCTAGGCAAGGCTACAAAACCTTTTGCAGCATTTATGGCCCTCACAGCCACAGTAGCTTGCACAATTCTTAAATGTAATAAGGTAAGAACAACCACAACTCTTCACAGAGCTGGCTGCCCAGCCAAACTGAACAATTGCACGAGAAGGGCGTGATTGAAAGAGGTGACCAAAAGCCCGATGGTCACTCTGGTTGAGTTCCAGAGAATGTGTATGGAGATGAATAGAAAGATAACCATCATTGCAACACTCCAGTATTCTGTTTCTTGTGGCAGACTGACCAGACAACACATGAAAGCTCTCTTAGTTTTTGCAGTAAGGCATCTTGAGGACTCCCAGACTGTCGTAGAGAAGATTTTTAAGTCTGGTGAATTGTTTGGAATCAATTCTTAGTATCATGTCTGGAGGAAATCAAGCACTGCTCATTACCTGCATAATGTGGGGTTTTATTGAGTGGCAGAGATTGGTAGAATAGTCAGGGTTGAGGAAAGTTGAATGGAGCAGAGCATAGAGATATCCTTAATAAAAATCCTGCTTGTCCATTACAGGAGATGGACGTCTGAGGTGGCGCTCCGTTAGCAGCGGCTATATTTTTTCTCTTATTTCTTATTATCATGAGGTACCCTGTATTTACCCATCCTGAGGAGTTTATACTACAGTATATATGAGTAACAAAAAAGGCGGTCAGAAAAAAATGGAAAAGAAACCTAAAACTACACCCAAATCTAGACAGAAATCAAGCCCAAGTGCAAGGTACGGCCTTTCAGAGACTGACCTGGAACAGGCAGGCAAAAGCACAGACTTCCCAGGATCCCGCTCCACTGCAACATCTCCAGTCGAGAGCGAAAATGGGAGTGAAGGTGTAAGTGATGCAGGTCACGATTGCTCGCTGATTCCAGAAGATCACTTGAAACTAGGGATGGCCTTGCAGTCCACGCATTCATCTACTCCTCGTGAGCCAGAAGCATCGGCTGTAGCGGGGGTTGCCACTTCATCCACGGAGCACGAAAGCGAAAATGATTTGTCCAAACTGAAGGAAATGATCACAACATTGGCCACGGCCAAGAGTGAGCTCAAGAAAGACATTCAGAAAAATATGAAGAAAGAAATAAATGGCTTGCTCAAGACAAACGAGAAGACAAATGCGAAGCTATGGCTGGAACTCCAAGAGATGCTGCAGGAATATAAAGACTTGGAAAAATGTATATATAATCGTTTTGATGAAGTCTGAGAAAAATTGAGGAACACATTCAGGAAAATGCATCTAAACTGAGAAAACTTGCCGATCAGCTGGAAGACATTAAGCAGACATTCACGGTTCGAATTGAAACAGCGGAACATTTGGCATCTAACGCTGATTGCAAAGCTACAGCTGCGAATTCCGAATGCAAAAATTCTCGGAAACAGACTTGCGGCTCTGGAAGATGGATGCAGAAGGAATAATATTAGAATTGAAGGTCTACCTGAGAATCGTAAAAGTCCAAACCCAGTGAAATTAATAGTTGAACTATTATCAAAAATAATTGGAGAGGACTTTATATCAGATACCAAGATAGTGGCCGCTTATCTCATATGTAGATCAAATACCTCTAAACCTAGGTCTTTAGTTGTCCGCTTTAAGAGATTACAATTTAAGATTAATGTAATGTCACATCTCAGACAAAAACAAGACATAGAAAGCCGATATTAGATACAGCCTCTTGTATCCTGCCAAACTGAAAGTGGAAATTCAAGACAAATATCACATCTTCTCCTCCATGGAAAAGGAATTAAGAAAGCTCATCCCAACGCTTTTTTGAAATACAATTGTGAGTCGCATCCTGTCATGGTATGGCAAGAAGATATTACCTGCTGTCTGATCTTCTTGCAGTGATACGGGTACCATAATTATACATCCTTTTCTCTTTTCTTGACACTTTTTGTTTATGTCTTAATTCCAATTATAGGCGTAGGTGTGGAAGAAATAAAAGTAGGGTTTTTGTTTTTTTTAACTATTCTAAAGGAGACTGTTTAACATCATACTCTTGGTTTATTGTTATCGTTATTATTGCATTAGGGTTTACTATGCTTATCCAGGGCCACTTTTTAACACCACTCCCTGGGTTTACTGTCTTAATATTTCAAGACTGCTAAAGATTATGTTTTATGCTTATAGTATTTAGACTTTATCAGCAATAGATATCTCTACTTTTTAATCCTCAAATGCCGCTGCCAGGGTGCTTGTTTTGTTTTGGACATGCTCTGTCTCTAGGTATGTCATAGGACTGGGACTTTGTGAAGTGGGGTTCAGCCTCACGTGGGGAGGCAAAATGGGGGGATGGGGATAAGGGGGGAGAGAAAGAGAGCAAGCTATATCTAATCTATCCTTTTAATCCTTATAATGATAACTACCAATATAACAATAGGCTGCATGGCAATAAGTCATGGGAAAATTAGAAATTAAGGTTAAAGCTGTCTCACTTCCAGTTAAGACTACAACATGACATCAAAAATTCAGAATCAATGTCTCCATGATGGGACAGTTAACTTTGTGAGCTGAAATGTTAAAGGCCTGAATCACAAATTAAAGAGAAAGAAAGTATTCTCTTACCTAACAGGTTTAAAACTCTAAAATAGTATTTTTACAGGAGACCCAGTTACTAAACAAGGATCAGTTCCGGTTACAAAAACACTGGACTGGCCAAATGTTCCATTCCAGCGTTACAAAGAAAACTAGAGGTGTGGGAATTCTCATACATAGAACAGTCTCATTTGTGGTATCAGATGTAGAATCTGATCCTGAAGGGAGATATGTGATTGTCATGGGCAATATATTTAACTGTAAAGTGATTTTGATAAATTTTAATGCACCCAATGTCGATGATAGGGAATTCATTCAAAATGTATTTGCATTCATTCCCAATGTGAACACGCAAAAAATTATAATGGCTGGGGACTTTAATAGTGTTTTAAATCTACTCTTAGATAGGACTCCTGTCACAGGGGGGAATGACATCTAACACTGCAAAGACAATTACACAGTTTTTAACTGACCAAAACCTATCAGACACCTGGCGATTTCTAAACCCAAACTCAAGAACATATTCCTTCTACTCACCAGTGCATCACTGCTACTCAAGAATTAATTATTTCTTTATAGATAACTAGCAAACCCGCGGCGTACCATATGCCACATAATCAGGCAGGTTTTCTAATGATTTTTCAGCACAGGGAGAAAATTAACATTTGAAAAATTGGTAATGTAATAAATCAGCAAGAAAAGCAACATTGTAACAATGCACGGAACGAACCAACACACAATTGTTCGTGGCTGAAAACTGGCGGACCGCCATCACTCATGTGCCCACCTCCAACTCGTCACTTGAGTCGTTGTCGTCTTTGCACAGTCCAGATGCACCTGTGACTCACGTAGACTTTCTGTGTTCCTGCAGGAGCATCTAAGAAGACGCACATTTGTCGCGGATGCGAATTGCTGTATGTAGCGTGTAAAACAGTTTGCTATGGTGCACACGGTCGTGCGTCATAACCGAAAACTCGGTTTTTAAAGACTGATTCCTTCATTGTGTTTTAACTTCAGTTGTAAAGGATTGTTTTAAGGATCCCATGAGATACCCCTCGCAAACCGTTTTACACGCTGCATATGGCGATTCACCTCCGGCGTGGCTCCTTCCTGTGTGCGCCATAGGTGTCTTACTTGTTGGCGGCTTAGTGAGTCCACGCCCCTTCCGGCGTTCTTTCCATGGTTGGCTTGCCTTAGTGAATTATATATATAGATAATTTCTTACCTACGATTAAATCTTGCAAGTATGACGCTATTGCTATTTCCGTTCATGCCCCTCTGATCTTGGAACTAAAACCATTATGCCCCACACACTCATCTCGCAGATGGCGCCTTAACCCATTTCTATTAGACAAATACATCCTCAGAGGTCTCTGCAGGAATACTCTGGGAAACTCTAAAGGCCTTCTTAAGAGGACAGATTATTTCATATCTTTCCCACAGAAATAAATTCGAAACCAATAAGGTATCAGAGCTAACCAGCGAAATTACAAGAATAGATGAAGAACATGCCAGGTGCCCAAGTGAGGCTCTTCATAGGAAAAGGCTGGCTCTGCATTCAGAACTCAACCTCTTAACAACCAAAGAAACTGAACAACTCATTTTTAATTCAAGACATCATTACTATGAACATGGAGAGAAAGCTAATAAACTCTTAGCTCAACAAATCCACAAGCAAGAAGTTTGCAATGCAATCCCAGCAATCACCAGCATAAACAGAGATAAAATCATTGACCATAAAAATATAATGTACAAATTCAGAGACTACTATAAATCCTTATATTCTACTGAGTTTAAAGAAGACAATACACAATCTAATGCATTTCTTGATACATTTCAGATACCACAGATACTTTTTAGTGCAGAGGAACTGGATAAACCTTTGGTGCTGTCAGAATTACTAGATGCTATAAAGTCACTTCAAAGTGGAAAAGCAGCAGGCCCTGATGGCTACGCTGCAGAATTTTATAAGAAATTCTGCACTCAGCTAGCTCCCCTCTTATTAGCAACATTTACAGAAGCTAGAGACAATCAAATTCTACCTCAAACTTTTCACCAAGCATTAATAACCATCTTTTTTAAACAAAATAAGGACTTATTACAATGTGCATCATACAGACCAATTTCACTTCTGAATAGTGATGTTAAGACACTCTCCAAAGTCCTAGCTAGAAGGATGGAGAAAGTGCTGCCATCAGTAATATCACAAGATCAAACTGGATTTATTAAAGGCCAATCTTCAATGCCTGTTTAATGTAATATTTTCACCAGCAAAGTCAAACACCCCAAAGATATTATTATTGTTGGGGGCAGAAAAAGCATTCAACATGACTGAATGTAACTACCTTTTCACTGCATTAGAGAAATTTGGGTTTGGCCCGAACATTTGTGCATGGATCAAACTCTGTATACCAATCCAGAAGCTTGAGTTTGTATTAACAACATTTGCTCAGGCTACTTTAAACTAGAATGTGGTACCAGACAAGGATGTTCCCTGTCACCACTGCTATTTACAATCGCCATGTAACCACTGGTAGTTCACTGATGAAATGCTTATCAGATAAAGGGGATTATCAGAGAAGGACTTAAACAGAAAATTTCTCTACATGCAGATGATATGGTACTGCATATATCAGACCCACAAAATATAGGGTGGTCCAGATCTAATTATGCAATTTTCATTACGCTATAACTTATTAAGTTTATTACTTTGAAAATCACCCCAAAAATCCAGGACTATTGAGAAGTGTGGGAACTGACGACATGAAGAATAGTCTTCGCGCTGTACTGGAATCATCCCCGCATAAATCAAAGTCATCCAGATGATCTGGATCTGCATAATTAGATCTGGACCACCCTGTACTGTGCCTGCAGTCTTAACAGCACTTACAGAATTTCAAAAGATCTCTGGTCTCAGAATTAATTTGAATAAAAGTATGTTCTTCCCAGTGAATTCTCAAGCCTACAATATCAGATTGGACACCCTCTCTTTTATTATTGCAGATCAGTTTATAAACCTAGGGGTAAATGGAAAAAATTATGCAAGACTTGCATAGCTGGTCAACCCTTCATCTCACTCTAGCTGGAAGAATTAATGTTGTTAAGATAAATATCCTACCTAAGCTTCTCTTTTTATTTCAAAATATTTCAATATACATCAATAAATCATTTTTAAGCAATTAGATTCAACAATTCATTTATTTGGAACTCAAAACATTCACATATCCAAAGAGCGACCCTACAAAGACCTAAGGAAGAAGGTGGCATAGCTCTACCCAACTTTCAATTTTATTACTGGAAAGCAAACATACAAGCTATAAAAACCTGGACACAAATAGATGAACATACACAGGCCTGGTCTGCAATAGAAATAAAATCCTGCAGTACTTCTTTATATTCCCTGCTTTGTGCCTCAATAAATGCAAGTTATCGCCAATATACTAATAACCCAATTGTGCTTCACTGACTCAGAATATGGAACCAATGTAGGAAGAATTTTAAGGTGGAGAATCTTTTATCTGTGACACCTCTGCATGAGAACCACCTTTTACAACCCTCACAAACATATGCAGTTCTTAATATCTGGAAAACATTTGGGATGAAATTGCTTAGAGATCTTTATATAGACAACATCTTTACATCCTATGAACAATTACATCCCAAATTTAACTTTCCAGCAACACATTTCTTTCACTATCTTCAAATTAGAAACTTTGTTAAACAGAACCTGCCCGAATTCCCTCATCTCGCACCTTCCTCTATTCTGGAAAAAATATTGCTTAGTTTCGAGGACTCATTTCTGCAATATATAAAATTATTTTACAGTCCCTCCGTTTCAAAGATACAAGAGGACAATGGGAAAAGGATCTCCCACTCAACATCTCAGAAAAGGAGTGGAAGGGAGCAATGCAGAGAATTCACTCGAGCTCCATATGCGCAAAGTATACAATTATTCAACTCAAAATTATATATCGAGCACATCTGTCTCGCCTAAAACTGTTCAAAATGTTTCCAGGACAAGATCCAACCTGTGAACGCTGCAATCAAGTCCCAGCCTCACTGGGTCACATGTTTTGGGCCTGCACCAAATTAACATCATTCTGGACCAAAATTTTTAAGTGCCTTTCAGACAGCCTTGGTGTCACAATCCATCATAATCCACTAACAGTTGTGTTTGGTGTTCTTCCAGATATGCTTAAAGTGGAGAAGGATAAACAAACTGTGATTGCCTTCACTACACTATTGGCATGCAGACTTATTTTGATAAACTGGAAGAATCCTAACTCTCCTCTTTTAAGTCAGTGGATAACCAACGTTTTATACTATCTGAAATTGGAAAAAATCTAATTCTCAGTTAGAGGATCTGTACAGAACATTTTCAAAACCTGGCAGGATCTAATTAATAATATTATAGAATAAGCTGTTAAAGCACTGAAGAAATCGATTCTCTTCCCATTTATTTTTTTTTCTTCTCCATTCATCTTTATCCATCTATTAAACTCGTCAGTTTATGTATTTTTACGAGCTTTAAGTTTTACTCCGTTGGCCATGCTCTCTTTCTCAGGGGTGGGAGGTTGATTTGTTTTCAATTCTATTTTTTGTAAAAATCAATCTATCTGTATGGAATGATTACAATAAAATCAATTAAATTAAAAAAAAAAACCTGCTCCAGAGCACTATGGAGGTCAGACTGTGCCAGTGTTCATACTTCTAATGGCACAGTGCTTAAATATAAAGCAAAGGCAACACGGGAGCTGCTTAAGGGACAATTCTGGGAATGTTCTTGAAAGGCCAAGTCAGTGTCTTGGCTTGAACCCAATTGAACATCTCTGGAGAGACCTGAAAATAGGTCTCCACTGATGGTGTTCATCCAGTCTTATAGAGCTTAAGAAGATCTGCAGAGAAGAAAATCACCAAAACAAGGAGTTAGAAGCTTGCCATGTCAAACCCAATTTGAATCCAGGCCGGAATTGCTGTGAAAGGGACTTCAATGAAATACTGAGTTAAAGATCTTAATACTTATATCAATGTGATATTCTTTTTTTATTTTAATAAATCTTAAGAAATTCCTAGCATCCTGCTTTTGTGCTACTACTCTGGGGTTCTCAGTATTGCTTAATGTGTGAAAAAAAAACAAATTTAAATAATCTCAGCACATAGGAGTCTGAATACACTCTGAACTCAATATATCTTCATTAAAGAAGCTCCTGTATTAGTCATTTACTCTTATTTAACAAAGCCTTCTTTTGGTGTTCATAACACTTTTAAAATATCAGTAGACAGGTTATTAATCTCTGAACAGTGTGGCCTACTAAAAAACTGCAGTTTGGAATAGTCAGAGGAGCCTTAAGTGCTACATACAGTATGTCTCTTGATATTGCATATCTACTCTTTCTATATAAAATTCTAAGCCTAAATGTACAATGATTTTGTGCAACGATTTTATGTGACGTTTTTATGTCACATTTTTTGTCACACTTAAAATTGGGCTTATTTTAAAACCTACATAAATATGTTTGGTATCATTCTTTTCAGAATTTATCGAGCTTTAATGTGACGTTGTTAGATTTTCAGATTCTTATTCCATTTTAAAAGTATAAACTAAAATATCAAAAACTCACGTCCCATGAGACGAGACTTTATGGCAACAGATTTAACCACGCTTGGAGCCTAATATAAGACAAAGAGTAGGACAACTGCTGTACAGACTTTTAAATGTTCAAAGTGCAGCAGCAAGCCAGCAATATCACCGTTTAAGAGGGGGTCTCGGAGGAGCGACCACAGTCTCCTTGGGGTGCGTTCAGCCCCCCTCTTCACAACACAAGCGGCAGAGATGCGAAGTGGCTGGCGCGTAGCACAGGCAAGGGGGGTTGGCGAGCGAAGCAACCAGTGGTAAGCCCCCTAGTTTGAATATAATACTTGTGCATCTTTTATATTAATAAGTAATTTTACCAGCTTATTAAATACCACACTGTACAGATAGGTATAGCCACTTTATCGATGCTTTGTAAGTGTCACTAACACCAAAATGAAGCCGTTGTTAAGGTTTTGCTACGAAACAGTAAATGAGTAATAGATGCATTTTTGCAGTGCCTCAACTAAAGTTTTACTGAAGTTCCTTTTGAAGTCAAAATTAACTGCTATATCTACATAAGACAGAAATAGTAAAGTTAGTTCCACACGTTATAAAATTAAATAGGTCACATTACAATGTTGTTTCTTTTAAACGTCCTACACATATGCTGTAGATGTTTAAACAACGCAGGGAAGCCGTGATAAGGTGAGAGGTACAGTATGTCTTTGATCATGACTGTTTGTTCCAGTTTCAGTATGCAGTATTTCTGGTTGAAGTTATGCCTTCAGGCAACACCCTGCGAAATCAGGCTGACCACCTGTTTCAAGCCTCATCTGAATATCAGATAAAATGTCAAGGAGTAGGAAGACTTCATTGTTATCATTTGGGGATTCCTTTTCATTTTCTTTCCATTTGTAAACTACTTTAGGAATCAAAAAACATGTGGCATGCCTGAGCCCAGTGAGAAAACAGATATATATTATTTAGTGGAGGAAAAAGACGGAAAAGAGAAGACAAAGTAGGAGGCTAAATTTGGACCTGTTTGGTTTTTGCTAGAAGGCGAATTCTGGGATGGTTAACGAAGTGTGTAAACTTTACTGAGTTACAAACCTCACATTTTATACAAGGCCAGGCTACAGACAGGGATTATTCAATTTCTACACCATCTGAGCACTACAGATATGTACAAGTTAGAAAATGTGTGCAGGCCATAGCACTCAAGTGAGTTCAATGTTTTGAAAGTTGGAGCATTTTAAATTTTTGTTTATTTACTTCATCATAAGCACAGAAATCACATTATTGTTCATGAAATATTTTTGTAACAATAAATCACATTCTAAAATAGCAATGATAATAGAATGTAATTAAATACATTAGTAGAGCACATAAAATACACATTTTCTAGGTGCATTTGCATATAATCCATGAAGCACCTATTGCAATAGCCATATCTGTGTGCCTGTTGGCATATCTGTCCACATGAAAGAAGTCAGCCATCCATGGACCAATTTCGTTGAAATGTGGCATGCTTATTCTTCGATGAAATTTGTTGAGGAGGTTCAATTTTCGTCGGAATATCTCAAAAAGGTCTCACTGTATGAAATTTAGAAATTTTTTAAAAGTCTCCCATTGGTGAATCTGTGAAATCGTTTGTTATAAGATAAGAAATGTTCCTTGTAACTTCAACTAGGAATTTGCTTACTGTTTCGATTTTAACTTGAGTGTGGTTGCTTGAACTTGTATATTCTGAATATTTTCGTCTTTTATTTGTCTTGCAGCCACTTAGATGCCCAGTGCAAGCGTGTCAGATGCCAGGGAGACAGGAACCATCTTACACCGAAGCTTTCTTCTCCTGCTGCTTCAGGTATGTTAATCGTAGAAGTATAAAGCAAAAACAAAATAAGACAAAACATAGTCACTTCTCCGGAAATAAATGGAAGGGGGAAAGCAACTATGTAGTGTAAGTATATATAAGACTGAATTGATTGAACTAATATTATCTGTGAATTATTTTTGTTAAGAACCGATGGAATCTGCTGTGCATGAAAGGTAGTGAACCACAACAAGTGTACCTCTGCTCCTCTTTTATCTCCATTGTAAAGTGCTTTTATTAAGTGGAAATTCAAATGTGTACAGCTGAAGAAACACAAAAAACAAAAATATGTATTCACAGGATAGATAATACATCCAATCAATCAATCGATAAATAAATAAACACAAACATACATACATACTTAAAAATAAACTTAACGAGTATATCAGGAGGAAACATTGAATTGCCTAATAGCAGTGGACAGAAAAGATCCCCGGCAGTGCTTCTTAACACACCGTGGTGGAATGAGCCTGTGGCTAAAAGTGCTCCAAGAGAGCATGTCCTGGAAGGGATTTTTCATGATGGCGTCCAATTTTGCCACCATCCTCTTTTCCACAGCAGGTTCCAGGTTTGCCCTATGATGGAGCAGGCCTTCATTATGAGTTTGTTTAGGCATTGGTTTATTTTGTGCTCAGATTGCTAGGATACTACATACTTTCTATTATGGACTGGATATGTCCATGATTATGAACTATATGCTGGATAGGGCCTCCTTTTGCTCTCAAAACAGCCTCAAAATGTTGGAAACATTGCTTTGACATGATTACATCACACGATATCTGATGATCAATCAGGTGCACATTCATGCTGTGAATCTCCTGGTCTACCACATCCCAAAGGTGTTGTGTTGGATTTGGATCCTGAGATTGTGAATTCTCCTGAAGAACACTAAACTGATTGTCATGTTTATGAAAATATAGTTTGAGTTAACTTGTGCTTTGTCTTCTTCTTCTTCTTGCTCCCGTTAGGGGTTGTAACAGCGGATCATCTTCTTCCATATGTTTCTGTCCTCTACGTCTTGCTCTGATACACCCACAACCTTCATGTCCTCTCTCACCACATCCATAAACCTTCTCTTAGGCCTTCCTCTTTTCCTTCTGCCTGACAGCTTGTTGACTTGTGCTTTGTGAAATGGTGCATTATCATGAAGGAAGTAGCGATTAGAAGATGGGCAAATTGTGGCCATTGTTGGCTATGTTCATGAAGGAATACTCAAATATGCCGTGGCAAATGTTGATTGGTATTAACAGGCTAAAAGTGTGCCATGAAAACTTTCCCTACTCCATTACACCACCACCCCTACGACCCTGGGCTGATGACACAAGGCGGGTTTGGCTGCATGGATTCATGCTGTTGGTACTAAATTCTGATCCTACCATCTGTGTGCCTCAGTTGAAATTGTGATTCATCACACCAGACTTCCAGTCTTCAGCTGTCCGGTTCTGGTGAGCCTCCGTCCTTCACTGCAAACTCATTTTTCTGTTCTTGGCTGACAGGACTGGAACCCGACACAGTTTTCTACGGTTGTTGCCCAACCACCTTAAGGTTTGTGTTGTACACTCTAAGATACTTTTCTGCTCACCAAAGTAGTACAGAATGGTTATTGGAGTTGCTATAGTTTTTCTGTCAGTGCAAATCAGGGTGGCCATTCTCTTCTGGCCTTTCTCATCCACAATGTGCTTCTATCTGCAGAATTACAGCTCACTGGATGTTTCTTGTTTTTTCACCATTATGAGTAAACTGTACATACTGTTTCTCATGTAAATCTCTGGATAACAGCAGTTACACAAATACTCAAACCAGCCCGTCTGGCACCAACAATCATGCCACAGTCAAAATTACTGATATCATAATTTCTTTCCATTCTGGTGTTAGATGTAAGCATTAACTGAAGTTCTGACCTGCATCTCCATGACTTCATGCATTGCGCTGATTGAATAATTGCATGGATAAGGCAGGTGTACAGGTGTTCTTAATAATTTGCTCACTAAGTGTATATTTCTATCCCTTTCTTTATCTACTTTGCAATGTTCTTTATTTTGTAATGCAATGATTCTCATCCTGACCCAATTTACAGTTTTGTCACTTTAATGAGTTCTACTCTTTTGACATGGTGGTAGCCTTTTTATGGCTCTATAAAATATGACTATGATGCAGTCATAAAAATAGTATCAGTATTATTATTGAGATTGTTACATGTACAGAGTAGGATGAAGTTCTTACTTGAAAGTTTGATCAACAATCAATAAAGAAACACAAACCAGCCTACCTGATGTACTCCTTACCTATGTTTCCAGTTATGAAAGATTTGAGTATTAGATTCATTTTGATAAATAATAAAACAAAACATATTTAAACTGTAGTAAAACATATTTGTCATAAGAAAATGTTTGACTTATTTTCAAACGCACCTTTTCACATCCAGGCTCTTGGTGATCATTCACACCTCGTAAACCAACACAAGCAGGAGTCACATTTCAAGAAAATGATTCAGTAATGCAAGGACTCAAATGTAATTTTAAACACTGTTTGAATATGTAAAAAGAGCTGTAGGAAGTAAAACATTGTGATAATACTGACATTTGATCACACCCTTGGAGCAGAGAACAGATCCTTAGCCAATGAGCTACACTGTCTCAGTAAAAATTCCTGTTGATTTCTTGGTATTGCATTGCCTAATTTGACAAGTCCCTCTGGTCCAGGCCTGGTTAACATCTACAGTATGTGAAGTTTGCCTTTTCTCCTTATGTTCTTCTTGGTTTTTCTATGTTCTCCAGTTTCAACCAACATTCAAAAGATGTGCAGGTTAGGCAGATGGTAAGAATTTCTGAGTAATGTGTGCTGAAAGAGAAATACACTTTCGCCAATTGAGACAAGTATAGTTTATGACATTTTACGTTTAAAAACTGACATAAGAAAATTTAAACATGTGATGGAAAATTTTTAAATGCTCCAGGTTGCAATGATAATAATATATTCTGTCTTCAATGAGAAGTTCTTAGAATGCTTAACAATCAGTGTCATTATGCAATTTAAATAAAGACACAAGAAGTTTGGATACTGTCTAGAATGGCAAATAATTAGTAAGCCGTGATGAAAACACAACAGAATCATACAAAAAAAATAAATAAAGGATAAGGGACTCAATAAATACATCAACAAGCTTTATTTTATAATGCACTCTTTACTGAACACACCAAGTAATGGCCTTTTTAAAACAAGAAATCAAAAATAAAAAGGCGTAATTCATTGGAAAACACAAAATACTTAATCATTCAAAGCATGATAAATTATATCCTATATTAAAAATGAAAATAAGACATTTTAATTAGGAACAAAGTAGTGATGAATCCTCAGGCTTTAAATAAAAATTGGGAGAAAGACTGAAATAAATTTATATAAAACTATGCAGCAGTACTAGGATTGTTCATATGTTCAGACGCTTAGAGCACCAGATTGGGTTTAGGGCTACACTGGGCAGACTGTTAAGTTTTACAGACACTTGCAGATTAAGAATTTATTTGGGCTGTTCTTTTCCTTTTTCGCGAGTAAAAACAACTTCTGCAGTCCTCCTGTCTTTCTAAAGTTTACACAAGATGTGATTGTTCTGTGTCAGCTACTCTGATAATACCAGCTAATTACTAGGTGTCATTTTCTTTAATTACATTGGGATCTCTTACATGAAGTCATGGAAAGTATTTGAGCCCTGATAATATGGCGTTTCATTTACATTTATTTGAGGTTAGTTGTCAGGATTAAATTGGCTGAAGTGGTCTGGGCAGAGCTTTTCTTCCCTTGCACCCAGTGTTGCTGGGCTCCACACCAGCCTTACCCTGTAAATCTGAGATCTGAGAATTTTATGTTATGTTACTTTTTATTTTTATTTACAGCATGCTAATTAATCTTTAGACCTCTACTTGTAATGTTTTACAGTTGAACTTTCGAATAGATAGATAGATAGATAGATAGATAGATAGATAGATAGATAGATAGATAGATAGATAGTGTGACCATTAGGGGGCACTGCAGCACCCCAAACACCAGACACAACCTCACAAATACAAGTCCAAGGTGCAATTTTTCGTTTTATTTTATTTATTTTTTGTTTACAAATTTATTTATGCATAAATGTATAAGTTTAATAAATTACCATTAAATAACAACACAAAAAAAATTATTAATATTGACAAAAGGAAATTATAACTACAAGAATACAAGAATCATTTTGAAAAAAAAACATTAACATATGAAATTGTGTGTCAAGTTTTTTTTTTTTTTCATTAATTTTATTGTAATCATTCCATACAAATTGATCAATTTTTACAAATAATAGGATTGACCCCTGAGAGAGAGAGCTTGGCCAACAGGGTAAAACTTAAGGCTTGTAAACATACCTAAATTGATGAGTACGATAGGCCAATAGAGATGAATGGATAAGAAAAAGAAATGTGGAAATAACTGCTTCCTCGATGCTTTAAGAGCTTTTTCTAAAATATTATTGATTAGATCCTGCCATGTTTTGAAAAGAATCTGTACAGATTCTCTAACTGAGTATTTGATTTTTTCCAATTTGAAATAGTATAACACATCGGTTTCCCGCTGACTTAAAAGGGGAGAGTTAGGATTCTTCCAGTTTGGCAAAATAAGTCTGCGTGCCAAAAGTGTAGTGCATGCAATCACAGTTTGTTTGTCCTTTTTAACTTTAAACTAATCTGGAAAAAAACTAAACACAACTGTTAATGGGTTAGGAGGTAAGGATATTAAAAATTTTGGTCCAGAATGATGTTAAAATGGTGCAGGCCCAAAACATGTGACCCAGTGAGGCTGGGACTTGATTGCAGTGTTCACAGGTTGGATCTTGCCCTGGAAACATTTTGGACAATTTTAAACGAGAGAGATGTGCTCGATATATAATTTTGAGTTGAATAATTGTATGCTTTGCGCATATGGAGCTCGAGTGAATTCTCTGCATTGCTATTTTCCACTCCTTTTCTGATATATTGATTAAGAGATCTTTTTCCCAGTGTCCTCTTGGATCTTTGAAAGGAAGGGACTGTAAAATAATTTTATATATTGCAGAGATGGTGTCTAAGTCCTTGAAATTGAGCAATATTTTTCCAGCATGGACGAGGGTGCAAGATGAGGAAAATCGGGTAGATAGTGAAAGAAATGTGTAGCTGAAAAGTTAAATTTGGAATGTAATTGTTCATAGGATGCAAAGATGTTGTCTACTGTATATAAAGATCTCTAAGCAAGTTAATCCCAAGTTTTTTCCAGATATTAAAAACTGCATATATTTGCGAAGGTTGAAAGAGGTGGTTCTCTTGCAGAGGTGCCACAGATAAAAGCTTCTCCATCTTAAAATGCTTTCTACATTGGTTCCATATTCTGAGTGAGTGAAGCAAAATTGGATTATCAGTACAGTGATCCCTCCTTGATCGCGGGGGTTGCGTTCCAAAACCCCCTGTAAAAGGTGAAAATCCGTGAAGTTAAAACCTTATGTTTATATTGTTATTTTTTATATTGTCATGCTTGGGTGACAGATTTGCACAGAAATACAGGAGGTTGTAGAGACAGGGACTTTAAAACACTGCAAACAAACATTTGTCTCTTTTTCAAAAGTTTAAACTGTGCTCCATGACAAGACAGAGATGACAGTTCCATCTCACAATTAAAAGAATGCAAACATATCTTCCTCTTCAAAGGAGTGCGCGTCAGGAGCAGAGAATGACAGAGAGAGAAAAGAAAACAATCAAAAATCAATACATGCTGTTCGGGCGAAGCATATCATTGAGAAGTTTTATTTAATATGTGATACGTGCTCTGATTGGGTAGCTTCTCAGACATCCGTCAATAGTGTCTCTTGTATGAAATCAACTGGGCAAACCAACTGAGGAAGCATGTACCAGAAATAAAAAGACCCATTGTCCGCAGAAGTCCGCGATATATATTTAGATATGCTTACATATAAAATCCACGATGGAGTGAAGCCGTAAATGTCGAAGCGCGATATAGTGAGGGATCACTGCATATTGCTGATAACTTGCATTTATTGGGGCACAAAGCAGGGAATATAAAGAAGTACTGCAGGATTTTTCTTCTATTGCAGACCAGCCCTGTGTATGTTCATGTCCAGGTTTTTATAGCTTGTATGTTTGCTGCCCAATAATAAAACTGAAAGTTAGGTAGAGCCATGCCACCATCTGCCTTAGGTCTTTGTAGGGTCGCTCTTTGGATGCGTGGATGTTTTGAGTTCCAAATAAATTAGGTTATTTTTGAATCTAATTGCTTAAAAAATTACTTATTGATGTATATTGGAATGTTTTGAAATAAAAAAAAGCTTAGGAAGAATATTCATCTTAACAAGGTTAATTCTTCCAGCTAGAGATGAAGGGTTGACCATCTATGCAAGTCTTGCTTAATTTTTTCCATGCAGACGGCAAAATTTTGTTGATAAAGAGCTTTGTGTTTACTTGTGATGTTTACTCCGAGGTATTTAAACTATTCTGCAATGATAAAAGGTAGGGTGTCTAATCTAATATTATATGCTTGAGAATTCACTGGAAAGAGTACACTTTTATTCAGATTAATCCTGAGACCAAAGATCTTTTGAAATTCTGTAAGACTGCAGGCACAGAAGTTTGTGGGTCTAATATATACTGTACCATTTCATCTGCATGTAGAGAAATTTTCTGTTCCAGTCCTTTTCTGATAATCCCCTTTATCTGATCAGGATTTCGACATTGAACCGCCAGTGGTGACAAGGAGCATCCTTGTCTGGTACCACATTCTAGTTTAAAGTAGCCTGAGCAAATGTTGTTAATACAAACTCAAGCTTCTGGATTGGTATACAGTAGTTTGATCCATGCGCAAATGTTCGGGCCAAACCCAAATTTCTCTAATGTAGTGAAAAGGTATTTCCATTCAATCATGTCAAATGCTTTTTCTGCATCCAATGATAATAATATTTCTGGGGTGTTTGACTTTGTTGATGAGTATATTACATTAAACAGGCGTTGAAGATTTGAAGGTAAGTGTCGACCCTTGATAAATCCAGCTTGATCTTGTGATATTACCGAAGGCAGCACTTTCTCCATCCTTCTAGCTATGATTTTTGGGAGTATCTCAAATTTCAGAAGTGAAATTGGTCTGTATGATGCACATTGTAATAAGTTCTTATTTTGTTTAGGAAAGACAGCGATTAATGCTTGGTGAAAAGTTTGAGGTAGAATTTGATTGTCTCTAGCTTCTGTAAATGTTGCTAAAATTCTACAGGGTAGTCATCAGGGCCTGTTGCTTTCCCACCTTGAAGTGACTTTATGGCATCTAGTAATTCTGTTTGCACCAGAGGCTTATCCATTTCCTCTGCACTAAAAGTATCTATTTGTGGTATCTGTTATATATCCAGAAATGTATTAGATTGTGTGTTGTCTTCTTTAAACTCAGTAGAATATAAGAATTTATAGTAGTCTCTAAATATGTGTATTATATTTTTATGGTTGATGATTTTGTCTCTGTTCGTGTTGGTGATTACTGGGATTGCGCTGTGAACTTCTTGCTTGTGGATTTGTTGAGCTAAAAGTTTATTAGCTTTCTCTCCGTGTTCATAGTAATGATGTCTGGATTTATAAATTAGTTGTTCAGTGTCTTTAGTCGTCAAGAGGTTGAGTTCTGAATGCAGAGCCTGCCTTTTCCTTTGTAGAGCTTTGCTTGGAAGCCTGGAATGTTCTACATCTATTCTAGTAATATTCATTTTATTAATGCAAACACCTCTCACAGACTTCCTCAAAAGTCTTCTTTCCCTCTGTCTCTTCTCCTCCACACCTCCTAGGTAAGCTTTGTCCGTCCTCCACACCCGACTCCAACTCACCTGGATGACTCAGGAGTATTTCCAGTGTTACCGCAGTCCTGGTTGGAAGTCTTTCTGGGTCAGGCAGAAGTTTTTTAAAGTGTGTCCCTGTCGGCATTCAAGGATGGGACTGTCCTGCAAGTATCCATGCAGGCGCGATAGCCCAGGAAGACTGCCAGCATCTGTATTGGGGAGCAAACAGTCCATGCGGTTAGTCTCCACCTGTCCTTCTGACATGCACACGTACCGGTCCCGGTACATAACGACGATTTTACGACGTCACAATCATCTCACAGCCATGTGTGCATGCCCCTCTGTCATGCACCTCGACATACTACACATCAAATGAAAATTCAGAGTCTCGTCTTTCCGATGATATAAACCATTTTGACACACAACAACCACAGCACTGACACTAAATCCTTTTTTACAGAGAAGTAAATACTTTTAAGAGCTAACTTTTCCTACCTTTGACTACCTTTGAAGGCTCTCTGCAAGTCAAACATCAATATTTCCGAGCAATATTGGATCTCATTCTGTCCGTAAGGCTCCAGGGAATATAATCCAGTAAAACGATTAGGTCCAAAACACACGATAGATCCTCAAAGGGACAAAAACTCCAGAAAACGTTTTTTAACTCGAGACTTGCTCCGACATTTTTTATAACTTCTATTGATCATATCAGACGTAATCTGTTTCTGTCGGCAATAACCATGCTAAAGCATGTTACACGGAAGTGTTAGCTTCTGATTGACACCTAAGTTGGCCAATTACGATGGGTCTGGGGGGTGACTGGCACCTCGTATAGCCAACGAGTGTCACAGACAGCTGAACGATGACGCACAACTCCAAACCCTGGTAGAATCTACCAGTTTGATTGGACGCTGTGAGTGTCACTCCAAACTTACAGCCAATGAGCAGCTGAGCATGTCGATATGTAACTTGCCATACCAACTTGTAAACAAAACCGATCGGAGCTGCGCGAAGCTGGCATTTGTGCCAGTCTGCAGACTTGGTGCGTGGTTGTTTATTGTAATTTCACCAAGTTTTTTCGCATTTTAAATATGGATAAGAGTACAGATAAACTTAAATACACTCTCGATTAAATAATAGATGCATGTACGCGGCGTGACAGTTATTGATCGACCAGGAGACGTCTAATGGCAGAGAGCGACATGTGACACGCCCTTGTGCTTTCTGCCTGCTAACGATTGCTACAATCAGTGGCACGTGGAAAAACGATGAGCTGTATTGAAACAGTTTGTAAAAAAAATGTATATAGTTTGTGTGCATTTTATTAAGGAAACTTGGACCATCCTAGTCTGAATGCCAACCCATGCCTGCTGTCCATGATGATAGATAGATAGATAGATAAATTGATCAATCTTTATTTATCCCAATGGGGAAATTTGGCTTTTTACAGATGAAATAATATAATAAACATCAACCCTCAAATTAATACAAAAATAAAACAGTAAAAATAATAGTAATAAATAAAAAAACTTCATACTTGGGTAAAGATAAGACATCAGTCATAATGAGGCTTTATAAAGGCATATTGCTGTTGGTATAAAGGAGCTCCAGACATGTTTCTTCACTGGTTGAAAGTTTTCAACGCTATTGTGTCATAGAGAGGACGTGCAGCATTGTTCATATTTGCACTCAGTTTAAGCAGGTCAAGAGTGTGTCCCATAGCTGAGTCTGCCTTCTTAATTAACTTGTTGATTTGATGGTCCTCTCTTGAAGTGATGTTACCAGCACAGCAAACTACAGCTTAGAAAATCAGACTGGCCATCACAGAGTAAAGGATATTACAACTCACATTGAAGGAGCACAGGTTACTAATAAAGAGATTGTTCTGCCCATTCTTTTATAGTTCTTTTGCATTGCTGAACCAGTCCACCATTAATGGTAAAAAATACAAGTGAAGGTTAACACTAGAACCAATGCATTCATTCCAGCGGAGTGGTTATGAGGTTGCGCTGTTTAGTAAATATGGCAACTCTAACAGCAACAGTTTTCTCACCTTTATAATATGTCACAA
Source organism: Polypterus senegalus (assembly GCF_016835505.1). Lineage (NCBI taxonomy): Eukaryota > Metazoa > Chordata > Cladistia > Polypteriformes > Polypteridae > Polypterus > Polypterus senegalus. The sequence continues at coordinate 30,091,598 of NC_053163.1, forward strand.
GACCAGTGAGGTTAGGGTTGAAATAATCAAGGCAGATACCTTGTAAGGCATCTTTCATGTCCATGATATTTAGGATCTGTAGAAGGTGTTAGCAAAACCTGGCAGGGTTAAGCCCCTCCCCTTTTTGTCACCCACTACACGCTCAACATACCTGGAGTTTTTCCTTGTCTTCTCAGAGAGTCAAGGCAGGGGGGCTGTCAAGAGGCGGGGCCTGTTAAAGCCCATTGCGGCACACCTTGTGTAATTTTGGGCTATACAAATTAAGATCAGTGCCTAAAAGGACTGAACTGTTGATCTAATAGAATTGGGAATTATTTCTTTAATGTGGATAAGTGTACATTTGATGTAATATAAAAATAAAGTATATTTTAGAGCTCTTGATAAAATACCTAAGACCAGATCATCGTCTTTTTTCTACTTCTTGATGGTCCCTGGAACAGTAAAAATGGTAAGATGTTTGTGAAATAATGAGGTTGACTCTTACTTCGCGGTTCACAGGAGATTAACATTGCATTTTGTGATGCTGTCATTACAGGTGAGTGAATGAATCAATAATAGCTGGTAAGCAGAAAGCCTGGCTAGTGATGAGACAGCAAAAATAAAAAATAAAAGTGCAAATGCTGTAGAAGATGGAAAACCAAACAAAAAAATTGATTGAGGCATTTCAAGACCAGCTTGCTTATCTATTGCTTGGTGCTGAGGAGATGGTGGTACAGATTGCCAGTCCAATGCAGGACACATTCACTTATAAAAATGTACGTTCAGCCACACCTGGCCAATTGCTTCTTACCCTGACACACACATTTGTCATGTGGGAGGAATGTCTGAGTTTTCAGAGACAATGCTCATGCAGACACCACACAGCCATTAAGCAGGTCTGAGATTCAAACCCACAACTCCAAAACTGTGACGATACAACAACAACCACTGTGCCTCCATGTTACATTTGTGTATTATAGGTGATGGACTGGTGCCCTGTCCTGTGCTTGATGCTGGTGAGATACATACCAGTGATCCTGAAGTGAATTAAGTGAGTTTGAGGATTGAGTTATGAAATGCAGTAATCAAGCTGTGACGATATGAAGTTATATTAATTAGCTAGGAAGGGATCCATAATGATGCCTACATACCACTAGCTGCATGTACATTTTAGTATGCACATTTTCATTTTCAATGCTTTTATTACTTCCATTGACTAATATATTGAATAATATGAATTATATTACACAAATTGTAATGTATCAACTTACACATCCTTACAGCAATGGGCTAAGGTGAAAAAGACGCCTAGTTTAGAGCGAGATGGTACTGTTTCAAAATGTTAAAGTGAAAGTAGAGGGCTAGTTTATAAGTGCTGCAAACTTCAGGCTTTAAATAATAGCCAGTTATTTTCTAAGCCACTTAGTCCTGAACAGGGTTGCAGGGGTCTGCTGGACCCTATCCCAGCTAGCATATGGTGTAAAATAGGAAAAAAAACCCTGGATAGGGCACCAGTCTATCGCTGGGCGAAGGCGAACACACACCCCAAACACACACTAGTGCCAATTTAGGATCGCCAGTTCAACTAATCTTCATGTCTTTGGACTGTGGGAGGAAACCGCAGCACCAGGAGGAAACCCACACAGTCACGGGGAGAACATTCAAACTCCACACGGGGAGGACACGGGATGCGGACTCTGCTCTGCAGTACGTTATTTTTGTCTAAATTAATGTTTAACTAAAATGTCTATTTAATTGTACCCTTGTGTCAGTTCAACTTTCTCCTAGGCCCATAACTCGTTCCAACATTCCCCAAAAGCAGCCCTGGCTTTTCACATCTTCACACCACAAAAGCATTACGTCCTGCCATGTTTTAGTGCCCCACTAGATGGCTTCTTAGTACCTCATAAAATTCCAGAGTAACTCTGCCATAGAGCATTATAGACTTCAGATTTACGCTATACATTTGCATATGCAATATATAATTACATGTAAAGAATTGGGTTGAATATTCTCATTTTTAAGCTTTTTTTGCTTTGGTTTTGGTGTGATTAATTACCAGTTTTTTACAGAGTTGCCAAAGGTGGAATGGCAAAATTGAGAGCTCTGCATCAAAAATATGTCAACTTTCAAGATGAATTTCATATAGTGTGAGATAAGGCAGGGTTGGCTGTGCCCCCCAACAATGTTATAGTACACAGCAAAAAATAATTTAAACATTTATGAAGGCAAGAGTGCAGAACCGGGGCAAAGTCATTAGTACTGCTGCATCACAGAGCTCACTGGCTTCTTCACTACCGATGTGAATTCACATATATTCTGTTTTTATGTGGCTTATATGGGTGCTTTGTTGACTCCTCCTCTTTGTTGTTCTTCTTCTCCTTCTTCGTCTTCTTCTTTTTCTTCTTCTCAATCTCCTTTTTCTTCTTCTTCTTCTTCTTCTTCTTCCATAGCTATTCAAATTTGCATATGGTGTTGCTATTTTTTTTTACTAGACTTTTTTTCCTACCATGTCCAAATGATAAGCATGCTAAGTACAGTATAATAAAATGGCAGGTTTACAGGTTTATTGTGTGAGTCGTGACCATTTTATAGCTATCTCATCAGATGTGGCTTATTGTAATGACTTGACTCTGTAAGTGGTTAAAATAATTATTGTCTTGGAAACCCTTGTTATTATGATTGATTCAGAGCGGACACCTTTAAATACTCCACTCATTGAATTGTGACAGCTCAGCTCAATTGAAAAAAAATCAAACTTATACAACACTTATAAAAGTGTTTTTCATTTATTTTATTTATTTTTTCATTCATTTCCGGTGCCGCATCCGAGTGGCAGCCTTTCCAGCAGCTCTGTATATGACTTTATCTTTTTACCTTTCTATCTCTATTTTTCTCTACTTCACTGATCACTTCTACCACTTTCTTTTATGTGGAACTGCTCCCTGGACCCTTTTTACTATTTTACTATTTGACATGGATTTTTACACTCCGAGAATCGCCTATTCAAGTAGTCAGCTTAAAGCACTGAGAAGAAATGCTTATGCCAGTGTGGTTCCTTATTTACCTGATGAGGTAAGAAGACGATATCGGGGCAGCCGAGCCGGCGCAAAGATAAAAAATAAGATTAAATCGAGACAACTTGAGAGAAAATGGCGTTATAAACCGTCGGTGCCTTCTGTGATCCTGGGAAATGTAAATACTTTGTGAATTTCCCCTTGGGATTAATAAAGTATCTATCTATCTATCTATCTATCTATCTATCTATCTATCTATCTATCTATCTATCTATCTATCTATCTATCTATCTATCTAAAATAAAAACATTTATCGATCAATACATAAAATAGTCTTTAAGTCTCTTCATAAATTGTCCTACACCAATAAATCCATGATTGAATTATTTCATTTCTAAAGTTCTCTTATACAAATGGAAGAGACAGAGCTCATCTGAGGTCATTTGTTTTCTACGACTCTCCTCTGCGATGCACAGGGCCCCTCAAACCTCTCGATAAGTTACTGGAATGTCTTTTCCAATTGTGACCTTCGATTTTTTCCTGTCTCAAAAGTTTCCTTCCATTCAGTAGACGTAAAAGCTCAAAGGATGACCGTTCGGTCATTCTCTTCCTTCTTTTTGTCTTTTTTTCCCGGGCTGGATTTTATTAAATGGTCTCTTCCTTAAGGAACTCCATATTCTATTCTAGATTCTACAATCAATAATATGAACACAGACAATAATAGGACAAGAGTTTTTATAATAAAAATAGTATATATACAGTCAGAAGTGGCCTTAGGCGTATGCGGGATCTAGGACTAACCAACCCCATGCGGGGCAGGTTATGTCAAATGCTGTTACCAGCTTGTGTGGTCTGTATAAACTTGCACGTGAATTTAATAAAAATAATGTTAACATACACTGGATTTTCACATTACAGAATTCAGCTAAATTTTTGCAAGATAACACGCAGACTTTACAAAATATAACTGGAGAATATAACTTGACAAATCCACTCGAACGGGTCACGCGGACCTCAAAAGCAGGGGTCTCTATAGGCATAGGGCCTGAGGAGGTCACCCCTAAAACTCGCTCTTGTAAACAGTACATTCAACCACATATACAAGCACAAATATACTGCCCCTTTGCCCACACTTTATGTAGCTTGGTCACAGCGTGTGCACCCCTATTTGCTTGGTGGGAGGTTTTAGGTTGCATTCTGCTTTGAGCCTTTGAGCTTTGCTCACCTGAATGATAGAGAAAATGTATGGATAGATTCTGCTGAATAAATACAGGATACACATGTAATGAGTACACTTACCAAATTTACAGATGATACCAAAATGGGAAGATGAGCAGACATTGAACAGGAAATAAAATCAATCTTTATAAGTGTAGAAACAAACAGAACATTAAATTTCATACAAATAAGTGATAAGAGCAACTTACATGGAATGGTGATGAGTGACCACGGCCATGTTTCAATTAACATACAGTTTTGTGAAATTGACACTAATATTAGTTTTGTTTGCAATTTCTTTGGTGTTTCAACATTTTTTTGGGGGCAAAAAACAAGGACTGTAGGTGTGTAATACAGATAATCACATGCAGACCGACAAACTCAATTCTCTTTATGCTTCTCATCCACATCACCATGGAGGTGCAGCATATATTTCTGAAAAGGTGCCATGCTGCAAGCAGGGCCAGTGCCACCATTAAAGCAAATTAGGTATTCGTCTAAGGCATGAATGTCGAACTCCGGTCCTGGATGGCTGCAGTGGCTGCAGGTTTTCATTCATCTCATCTCCTTCATTAGTGACCAGTTTTGCTGCTAATTAACATCTTTTACCTTAGTTTAATTCACTTGACTCAGGTCCCTTAGTTGTCTCTTTTTCCTTAATTAGCAGCCAAAAAATAATGAGACACAAAACGAGCCACCACATGACCAGCTCACTTGTGCCCGTCACACAATATCTGAAAGTAAAGAAAGGTGATGGTCTCGGTAAGGTTGATCTCTCAGGTCACCAAAACATTTTGACAGTGTTCATAGAAAGAACAGAAAAACAAACGGTTTTGGAAATGTCTGCTGTGGCAGAATGAGAGCAGCAAGAAGCCATGGAATTACATAATGGGTTTAATCAATAGCAAGAATCAGCTTCTCATCAAGAGACTGGTTGGAGTTTGAAATCCCAATTTAGGTCATCTGTTGGCTCGTTTCACATCTGATTTCTGTTTGGCTGACATTTAATGAAGAAAGGAATAAAATTAAGATGACTGAATCCTTAAAAACAGGGCTATTAAAATGAAGGGAAAAGGAGTTAATTAGCAGGGAAAACTGGGCACTGATTAGGAAAAGTGTGTCTTGTTACCAGTACAAATAAAACGCAAATCTGTTGGCTCAACAGATGCGATAGGAGATGAGTCCGTGATTTTGTTTTTTTTACAGATCTTCATTTAAATGGTAAATGACAGGAGGTTGCACGTAGAATGCGTAAAAAAGGTTTCAGACAGGAAATACACTAAACTGGAGTTCGAATGGGAAGCTCTGCTTTGGTCCTTGAGTGTTGCCAGAGGGAGATGTTGGGTAAAAACTCATCTGTCACATGGAGGTTTCACCTGACAGGGAAATGATTTTTGTGAACACGTAAAGTGTACGAGTTGACCTTCTAGGATCAAATTTAAAAAAAAAAAAAGAAAAGAAAAAGATGGTGATTTAGAGTTGAGAGTGGAGGTGCAGAAAGAAGAGATAGAGAATGAGAAAGAAATGGTATCCTGTGAGAGTTATTGGATTTTGTGAAGAAGTTGAAAATGGTTTTCTGTAAAATGAAAGATGCATTTGGAATTGGAGCCTGGTGTACTGTAGTTGTGGTCTCAGGTTCTGCCACACAAACACACACACACACATACACACACATATATATATCCGGGTTCCAAGATGGCCACTGGAGCATCACCTCCAACATTCTCTAATGACGTCGCTTCCGGCTCCGACCCATGATGACCCTTCCGGTCTCCCGAAGATGACGTCACTTCCTCACTACTTCACTTCCGGTCCCCTTTTGATGACGACATATCCGACTGCCTGTTTCAACATCATCTCCTGCCAATTCATATCCGTTCACCACTTTGTGTATGAAAGCCACCATTTGTAAAACTCCTGTATGATGTGCTGTGAAGTATTTTGATCACCAATTTTGACCACTGGTTTAGATTTTTGTCCATTAGACATTATATGGGGATGGTCCCCAACTCTTTTCTGTAATGGAAATTCCCCTTTTCTTATCAATATTATATATATATTTATTGTGACAGATAGGGGGCGCTCTCGCTCCCTTGAACCCTTGTCCACGACTCCAGACATCAGGTAAAAGTCCAAAAGCTGACTTTATTAAATCGCCACAGTGCACAAAGCACCCTCTCCGCCACTATACTCATATAAATCAATTACAACAAACAATCCTCCGACTCCCAGATGCGTTGCCACCCTTCCACCCAGCTCAGCTCACCGTCTGGGAGCTCCCGTAGTCTTTTTATATATTCTGACCCGGAAGTGTTCCCAATCCCCAGTCCATGTGATCTTGTATCACTTCCGGGTCAGGTAAAAAGTCATTTTCTTCACCCTGGAAGCACGTCATTCCCCTTGTCCATGTGTGCTTCCAGGGCGTAGGGATAATACCTGTTGTTCCTCCCTGCAGTGTCTCCTAGTGACCCCCACGGCATCCAACGGGGCTGCGTATAAAAACTGCAATATCCATGATGCCCTGCTGGTCTTTGGGGAACCACCATACTGCAGGGAGGGCTCCACCTGGCGGCTTGGGGATAAATTGCTGGCCATACACCACTATATATATATATATATATATAGTATCTTCCAAATAATGGAAAGAGTACACACCATTTGTCAAACCTAAGACATTAGTACCTAAGGCAAAGCTTTTGATAGTGCACCACGGCAGCTGGTTCGCTTATATCACTGGTTGAAGATCGGAGTATTACATTCAAAGGTCTGAGTTATAATATATATATGTATAGCTCCCCAAACCTGGACACAGATGGGCACAGAGACACAAGTCCAAAAGCAGCACCCAGCTCTCCACTTCAGAGCACAATACACAATTAAACAGCACAACAATGCTCAGACTCTTCTCTTTCTTTCTTTCTTTCTCTTTCTCCCTTTTTTTCTCTTCTCTGCCACTTCCACTCCTCTCCATGCAATCTTTGTTCACCACCTCCCAACTCTTGTTCCTCAAAAGGAATGCACCCGGAAGTGCTACTACAGGTGTACTCTGATCCTCTGGTCCCAACACAATCCAGTGGAGTTGTCCTCTCATGTTTTGGGGGAGGTCTTCTACCCCTTCCATCACAGGGGCATCCCAGCCGGGCAAGGGTAAGGGTATGTGAAAGGGTATAGGCACCACCCTGGTGACCTTATAGAAAAGCACACAACAAGTTATTAGAATGTATTTTCAGACCCAAGTTCAAAACAGAAGTAAGGGACTTCTGTCACCTCGGTAAGAATCATAATTTGCTTGCAAAAGTGATATATTAATACTAATCCGAGACAGGGGCTGTGGGCTGAGGGGATTAGCAAGAATATATCACTTTTGCAAGCAAATTATGATTCTTAGCGCAATGAGAGAAGTCCCAAAATTAACTGGAATGTTCAAGCAAATTATAAAAAAAAAACCCAATCTAAATCCATTAAGTAGATCTCTCATGAAAAGCGGACAGACATACAGACAGACATACATTGGATTTTATATATAAAGAGATATTGTGATGATCATTTTCTAATTGCTATTTACTTTTATTTTTTAAATCTGGATAAAGCCTTGCTGATAATGTTATATTATGTCACTTTCTGTTATTTACACCAAAAAAACAAACAAAAAGAAAAGGTATATTATCTCAGAATTTGTATGGCTTATTCATTTATGCTTCCAATTAAACACCATAATTTATGGGGTTAAATAGCCGACAAAGGTCTCTCCAGATGCTGATTTATTATGCTGTGTGGTGGGCGGCCGGATCCCATGCCTGGCCGGGAAGCCCCTTCTACTTATGTTCTGGGGGAGCAGCCAGGGGCTCCTCAGTACCTCCCCCAGGACACTTGGTGGCAGCCTCCCTGGCTCATGATGGTGCCTCAGCTTTCTGCAGGGTTTAATGGGAGTTGGAGTTCTCCCCAACCCTGTGGAGATCTGGGGTGGCCGCCAGGGGGGGCTGCAGTGATCCCGGAGCCAACTTGGACACCTCTACAGCCCTGCCCGGAGGTGCAATTAGTGCCAGCTGGTTCAGTACCTGGAGCAGTTCCGGGAGGACTAAAAAAAAGGGCCTGCCTCCCTTCAAAGACAGCCAGAATCGGGAGAAAGAGGACAAGGTTGCCTGGGAAGAGTGGTGGTGCAAGGTGGAGACTTGTTGGTGTGGAGTAAAGTGCTTTTGGGACTGTGTATTGCCTGTGGGGTTCATGGGGAAGACATGCCCCACAGGTGAAGAAAAATAAAAAGTCTTTGGGTGTTGGCATGTGCCTCTGGGTCAGTCTGTGCCGGGTCGGGCGCAATATGGCGACTTTATCACATGCTGATTTACTTTTTAAGAACACTTTGCAGTTTCTTTTTGAAATATGTTCATTTTGGTTTGGAGTTCCATGTATATGTGAATCAAAATGATTTAGTTTTGTCGACATTCTAGCTCTTCACGTCTCATTCAAGCATATTGCACCAATCTGTTATGGCTGCCACCAATGTTAAGACTCTTTTCCTTCGGTATATTGGAGGGAGTGCCATGGCCAAGTTGCTGAATCCATGTGAATTGTAGATAGCATGGAGGCCCTTTCCATGCCTTCAGTGCACGTCTGTCTGACCATTGCATAATAGCACATGCTAGTGCTCCATGGCTTGGAGTGTAGCTGATCATGAGAGCAACGTGACCAAATAGTGCAAGTCAGCACTATGGGTTCTAACACTGTATGTGCAATGAAATCCAATTTCCACATGAGATCAAATCAGTGGATATGGAGAATTTGATGTTAGAACTGCATGTGATGAGACTGGTGTCTTTTTATGCCTGGAGAAAACAGGGTCCAGGATTTTGACCCCTATAGCAGCCAGTCTAGACAGAATAGAGGTTTGGTTCACGGATGACTTGGACTTTCTGCTAGTGCCTGACCTTCTGAAAGTATCTCATGGTGGCAGCAGCCAGACCAATTCTTTATATAACATCAGGAGTGCACTTACCATTGGAGCTCTGTACTCTGCCTAGATAAGTAAACTTATGATTGACAGACTCAGCTATCTTGTCCCAGACACAGATGTCTCCTGCGCATCTCTCAGTCCCCAAGCTCTGCAGTTTGGTGTTCCGTATGTTTCCTCAATTCTCAGAAGATCAATCCAATAATAAGGAATAGTGTGAGCCAAGATTTTTTTTGTTCCTGTAAGTATCCGCTGAAAGATTATTTTATTCTGTGAGACAGTTTTTAAGAGGAACGTCAACTAGGATTATGATCTGGAAAAATATCAAGCAAGAAAGTTACAAATGGCCTGTTTTCATTTAATAGAATATCAATATTTTTTATTACATTTTTTGACAAACCTCAACAACTAGACATTTGCAGATTAAATCAGATTGTTCAGACTTTCTACTGTTTGATACACAAAATTAAATACATTCAACTAGTGTATTCTGTAGTAGGTGGGTTGTGTGGACAGTTTAATGATGAGCATGGAAGTCAACCCCATCTCAAGACCAAAGGGGGCATCAGACACACTGGGTAGGGAGGGGTATCTTTATATATAATACGCTACTGTGGCTGTTCATTTGTCTGTCCAGGATATTAAATCACCTGTAGCTTGCAAACTGTTTAACCGATTGACTTGAAATTTGGTACACATATACTACAGTGGTGTGAAAAACTATTTGCCCCCTTCCTGATTTCTTATTCTTTTGCATGTTTGTCACACAAAATGTTTCTGATCATCAAACACATTTAACCATTAGTCAAATATAACACAAGTAAACACAAAATGCAGTTTTTAAATGATGTTTTTTATTATTTAGGGAGAAAAAAAATCCAAACCTACATGGCCCTGTGTGAAAATGTAATTGCCCCCTTGTTAAAAAATAACCTAACTGTGGTGTATCACACCTGAGTTCAATTTCCGTAGCCACCCCCAGGCCTGATTACTGCCACACCTGTTTCAATCAAGAAATCACTTAAATAGGAGCTGCCTGACACAGAGAAATAGACCAAAAGCACCTCAAAAGCTAGACATCATGCCAAGATCCAAAGAAATTCAGGAACAAATGAGAACAGAAGTAATTGAGATCTATCAGTCTGGTAAAGGTTATAAAGCCATTTCTAAAGCTTTGGGACTCCAGCGAACCACAGTGAGAGCCATTATCCACAAATGGCAAAAACATGGAACAGTGGTGAACCTTCACAGGAGTGGCTGGCCGACCAAAATTGCCCCAAGAGCGCAGAGACGACTCATCCGAGAGGTCACAAAAGACCCCAGGACAACATCTAAAGAACTGCAGGCCTAACTTGCCTCAATTAAGGTCAGTGTTCACGACTCCACCATAAGAAAGAGACTGGGCAAAAACGGCCTGCATGGCAGATTTCCAGGATGCAAACCACTGTTAAGCAAAAAACATTAGGGCTCGTCTCAATTTTGCTAAGAAACATTTCAATGATTGCCAAGACTTTTGGGAAAATACCTTGTGGACTGATAAGACAAAATTTGAACTTTTTGGAAGGCAAATGTCCCGTTACATCTGGAGTAAAAGGAACACAGCATTTCAGAAAAAGAACATCATACCAACAGTAAAATATGGTGGTGGTAGTGTGATGGTCTGGGGTTGTTTTGCTGCTTCAGGACCTGGAAGGCTTGCTGTGATAGATGGAACCATGAATTCTACTGTCTACCAAAAATCCTGAAGGAGAATGTCCGGCTATCTGTTCGTCAACTCAAGCTGAATCGATCTTGGGTGCTGCAACAGGACAATGACCCAAAACACACCAGCAAATCCACCTCTGAATGGCTGAAGAAAAACAAAATGAAGACTTTGGAGTGGCCTAGTCAAAGTCCTGACCTGAATCCAACTGAGATGCTATGGCATGACCTTAAAAAGGTTGTTCATGCTAGAAAACCCTCAAATAAAGATGAATTACAACAATTCTGCAAAGATGAGTGGGCCAAAATTCCTCTAGAGTGCTGTAAAAGACTCATTGCAAGTTATCGTAAACGCTTGATTGCAGTTATTGCTGCTAAGGGTGGCCCAACCAGTTATTAGGTTCAGGGGGCAATTACTTTTTCACACAGGGCCATGTAGGTTTGGATTTTTTTTCTCCCTAAATAATAAAAAACATCATTTAAAAACTGCATTTTGTGTTTACTTGTGTTATATTTGACTAATGGTTAAATGTGTTTGATGATCAGAAACATTTTGTGTGACAAACATGCAAAAGAATAAGAAATCAGGAAGGGGCAAATAGTTTTTCACACCACTGTATGTGATGTCTACTATCCACTTTTGGGGTGATGATTGACCTCAATGGTTATTCCTCTTTTTATTTTATCTTATTGTAGAATCAACGCTCGGCAGCAGCTGGCAGGGCAGCCGTGCGGCGCAAGTATACAGGCGCCGTTCTCATCCCTACCACCCTCGCTGTCACTTCCCCTATTTCTTCATATCTTAAATCGTTCTTGAGGCAGAGTGAAGACTTAAGTTCCAGCTTAGGTAAAAAATTAAAGAAAAATACTAAGTAATTGCAACACAAACACTGACTTAATCAGTTTTAACATGAAAAGATGCAGACGAAAGAAGAGAAGAAGCGGGCCGCTAGGGTGGAAGCAGCAAGTGCAACAACCTCTGAGCAAATGAATGCTAAACATGCAGAGAAAGAAGATGAAACTATGAATGCTCAAGTCAAGTGTATTCACTGCACATTATCATGCATTTCACTGTTACTGGTGTGTGAATAATAAGCGCACAAAATACCTTCAACTAACTGTATAACCGGCAGCACGAAGGCTTCCACTTTATACTTGAAGGACTTAGCCCGGCTAAATGACCCCCTTGAGCTGAGACTGATGGATGGGAGTCTCAAAGCAACAGTATGTGACTGCATTTTGTTCTACAAATGACCCAACTACATGAATCAATTAGGCCGGGTAAGATTTTGGGAAATCGTTTCTGGTAACTGCGATTAAAATCTCGATCTATAATCAAAGAAAGCTTCCCGAAGAATAGTCCAAGAATTCTGGGAAGAAATTTTTTTTTTTGCTCCCACTGTGACAAAATGATAACTTTTTCATGTTGGTTTTATGGTGAAACAATTGCTACACCAACCACAACAATGCCATGTATGGCACCTTAGAGATGTGACTGTCAAAGGTCCATCAAGAGTTAAGTCTGGTGTTTTCATTTTTTTGCAAAAGCAAATAAGGTTCACCCAGATGTTGTTTTGATCAGATGAAGGGAAAGAGTCACTTTCTAATCATGAGTTTTCCTCAGAACATTCAATTACTGAGCATGGCAGGGGGGGTCTGGAGGCCCAGGGCGGCCACTCTCCTGGCAGTATGAATGAGGTCCTTGTTGATGGACTCAGATGAAAGGCTGTGAATTTGTGATTACATCAGGCATGTTTAGCCCTCCCAACAACCATGACAAACCATGTGATGAGGGTTCATGCGCAGGAGCAGCTGGCCACAGGGTCATTAAATGAGGAGACAGCGACAGTCCTCTCATCTTCTTCTAAGTTAGCCTCAGGGAAAATCTAAGGGGAAATGCACATTTCCAGTCAGGTGATCAGAGACAGAACTTTATTAAATGGCCAAATAAATTCAATTGTTATTTATTTGGTTATGTGTAAATGTCACATTTAAGGATATACTGCATTTAAAAATTATGAAAATACAATAATATTTAAAATCAGTTACATTGTTTTAATGGAATAAAGTGTTCTTACCTCTGTTATTTATAAGAGCAATACCATCATGCGTTCACTCGAGTTTATTATTTTATTGGTTTCGGAGCTGTTTTTATATGTCCACTGGAATGCAGTTTACTGCCTTTCTCTAGCAATACAGAGTTGGTTGGGGGTGGAGGCAGGGGTTGGCATGCATTTTTAAGAGACCGAAAGAACAGTGCTTTATTTTATCGCCAGACTACACTTTTCAATGTGATCTTGTCTATCTTGCTAAAGTCATGGTAATAATGTAGTTCAAGCACTTGAACTTTCATCGTTGTAGTGACTCATGTTCCATAATGAGGAAGGACCAGATGTTCCAGCAGGATCTGACTTCCCTGGATACTAAGTCCTTTTCTCATATATCATCATGAAGAGCATGTATAAATTAAATGATCTTAGATTAATGTGCTGAATGGAGGTAAATGTAAGTTCTTGCATTTTTTAACGTTTCCAAGTCACATCCAAATCTACACTCTGTCTTTATCTGTGCATTCACCCATTGAATAAAGAAACAATTGCACACAGAAGCAGTTGCCAAAATTGGAGTTGGAGATCAACATGGCCAGGTGTGCAAATAACTATAGATTTACATGGCTTCTGATGCTTGAGGGATTGCTTTTCAAGAGAATTTCACTGGTGAGAAGAAACGTAACTGTGGTGAGAAGAGCTTGGGAGACTTTCAGTAGATTCTAGGAAAAAGTGTTAGAAAATCAGTGTACATTCTTACCACCTTAGTGAGAGGTTTTCGAACAGTTAAATCTGTGCAATTCTACTTGAATTGGCAGCCATTTTATTAAATGCAGTTTTATTAAGACACCGAAATACCACATCATTTTCTAAGCCCACTTAATCCAGAGCAGGGTTTGTATGGGGCGCTCGAGCCTATCCCAGCAAGCATAGAATGCAGGGCAGGAACAATCCCAGGACAAGGTGCCAGCCAATTGCAAGGTGAACACGCATGCAACACCACATCCAAGGTCCAATGTACCATTTCCAGTCCACCTAACCTGCATGTCTTTGGTCTGTGGGTGGAAACCCTTGCAGACACGGGGAGAACATCTAAACTTCATGCTGTGAGGACCCGGGACATGAACCCCGGTCTCGCTATGTTGCTACCATTGTGCACCACCGTGCTATCAGACACTGAAATATTCCTCAACAAAGTCAAAGAAAAATACAGAAGTGAATGAAAGCTTTAAAAGCATTGTGCATATATATATATATATTGATAAAATAATTGAGGAGGAACTACTAAACAATATTGCTTAAAAAAGCAGAGTTACACTCCGGGTTTTCATCAAGCGGGGTCATTTTTGCTAAATCGCTTGTAATTCGACCTCTCCAAATTAGAATCATTGCTGTTATTGAACTACCTGGAGTATAAACATGTTTGGTCTCTTTGTAAAGGTAACATTCTCTAGTTTCACCCTTAGTAGTCAGAATCACTGTAGGTGTGACTGATCAAAAGTTATGCACATTAGAACTCACAAAAAACAAATTTTTTTATGAAAATAAAGGAAAATAAAGCTGCAGTAGGTAGGTGGGGACAGAAACACACTATGTACCAACAGAATAACTTGTTGACTACTCGAATTTCAAATTTGAAAAGAATACCTGTAAAATGACATTTTTACACCAGTTTTTATGTGGGCATGTCCAGGGGCTTTTTAGAGGGACCATTATCCACATTTTGGAACATTCGGAAAAAGTGTAATAACTTTTGAATGCTTCAACCCACAGATATCAATGAGGGCTCTACTGAAAGCTTACACCTAAAGGAATCTATATCTACATACAGTGTCACTCTATTAGTTATAAAAATAATAAAAACAATAAAAAATACACATTTCTATGTAAAAATAGTCAATACAAGTTATGGGCCAAAAATATATTTATATTTTTATTTTTTTTTTTTTATAAAATGCACACAAACTATATACATTTCTTTTACAAACTGTTACAACACAGCTCAGCGTTTTTCCATGTGCCACTTGATGGCAGCAATCACTAGCAAGCAGAAAGCACAAGGGCATGGCACGTCGCTCTCTGCCATTAGACGTCTCCTGGGCCGGTTGAATACTTTCGCAACGCGTACATGCATCTATTATTTAATCGAGCGTTTATTTACGTTTAAACTTCTACTTTTATTCATATTTAAAATGCGAAAAAACTTGGCGAAATCACAATAAACAACCACGCACCAACTCTGCAGACTGGCACAAATGCCACCTTCACGCAGCCCCGATCGTTTTTTTTACAAGTTAGTATGGCAAGTTACATATCAAAATGCTCGGCTGCTCATTGGCTGTAAGTTTTGAGTGTCAGTCACAGTGTCCAATCAAACTGGTACATTCTACCAGAGTTCAGAGCTATCGTCATCCTCCAAGCTTTCTGTGACACTGGTTGGCTATACGAGGTGCCAGTCAACCCCAGACCCGTCTTAATTGGCCAACTTAGGTGTCTTTCGGAAGCTAACACTTCCGTGTTTCATGCGGTAGCATGGTTATCGCCAACAGAAACAAATTACGTCTAATATGAGCAATATAAATGAAAAAAAATTACGTAGGTGGTCTCAAGTTATGAAACGTTTTCTGGAGTTTTTGTCCCTTTGAGGATATATCGTGTGTTTTGGACCTAAATCGTTTTACTGGATTATATTCACTGGAGCCTTACGGACACAATGGGATCAATACTGCTCGGAAATATTGATGTTTGACTTGCAGGGGGTCTTCAAAGGTAGGGAAAGTCAACTCTTAAAAGTATGTACTTCTCTGTAAAAAAGGCTTTAGTGTCAGTGGTGTGGTTGTTGTGTGTCAAAATGGTTTATATCATCGGTAAGACGAGACTTTGAAGTTTCATTTGATGGGTAGTATGTCGAGATGCATGGCAGATGGGCATGCACACATTACTGTAACGTTTTTAAAACGCTGTTATGTCCCGGGACCGGCACGTGTGCGCGTTAAGAGGTTAAAAGCAAAAAAGATGAAAATTTCCCTAATCCCAAAAAGTGCATGTTCTGATTACTCAAAATGATTCCTTGCTAGATGTTACTTGCAGAATGTTCCGGCAAAAAGCACAGTTTTACAGGGTTGTCTTAAGGTATGGGCACAATGGGCACTTGATGGGGGCCCATGATATTTCTGATGCCTATGTGTGTTTCTGTTTTGCTATCAAAACAGTGGCCCCAGTGCACTACTTTACCCAGGGACCTATGATGGTGTTAAGAGAGCCCAGTGTGTGCAATGCCGAAACAGTGTTTCACTACAGCAGGAGTCTCCATCTCCAGTCCTGGGGCCCCATGTATAAATGGTGTGCACGCACAGAAATGTTTCCACGTTCAAATCACAATGTATAAAACCTAAACTTGGCATAAAGCCACGCACATTTCCACAGTACCTCATACCTTGTCGTACGCAAGTTCTCCGCTCGGTTTTGCAGACTGGTGGCACCC
Source organism: Polypterus senegalus (assembly GCF_016835505.1). Lineage (NCBI taxonomy): Eukaryota > Metazoa > Chordata > Cladistia > Polypteriformes > Polypteridae > Polypterus > Polypterus senegalus. The sequence continues at coordinate 30,107,993 of NC_053163.1, forward strand.
AGTGTCAAAGCAGTGCTACTGTTCTTGTGTGGTTTATCTTTCTTTTTTAGATCCACATCCCTGACGCGGCTTTATAAATACACTGAAATTAACTGCATATTGCTTATTAATTTAATGCATCTGATTGTAATTAACCTGTAACAATATAATGGTCCACAGAATGGTCAAACTATTCCAAATACCATAACTGCTTTAGCGTCGGTACTCTCACTGCACCTTTTTCTTCTTCTTTCAGCTGCTCACATTAGGGGTTGCCACATCGAATTATCTTTTTCCATATTACTCTCACTGCACCACTCGGAGATATTAATATCACTGCATCTGAGTGTGAATCACAGCTGTACAGAAGCTGATCGGAAAGAGAATTATCGGTATACAGCATCAAGCAAATGCTGCCTCAGCCATTAGCTATTTGAACTGCTCTCATCCGACAAACACTTCAGAGCCTTTCCTGTACTGACCTCGTGGTTCAGAAACAGTTTCATCATAAGAACTCTAAACACACTCCATCAGTCCATCAAGTGCTCCTTGTAAAACTGTCTGTACTTATAAGTACACTCACCTCACTGTAAACTTGCAGTACAGTTATAATACTGCACAACCTGAGCCACTTTATAAAGCGCATATTTGCATATGATGAAGATATCATTTTTAAGATGAAATGCAGCAAAATATGTTTATTATATTATACAGATAAAACTTTAACTACAGGGTGGCAGAGCGCTAGCCAGGACCTGGGACTTCGTTCATGGATTGTTCTTGCTGTGGCTGGCGTGACACTGGAAGGATAGATGGATAGAATAATTAAGCATTACGAAGATGTTTCAATGTTCCTTAAAAGTTTTGAAGAATCGGCGTTCTACGCTTTCAGATGGCTTAACGTCTGTTACAGAGCTGATTATGTGGCGATTGGGTATTTGGAGAAAGAAAAGTAAGGACAGGAATTGGGGGTTAGTATGTTTGAAAGAGACAGTACTTCTGTAATAAAGTATTTAATCGAAGGTCTCGCATGGCGCAGCAAGCATCTTGCATGAGACATGAACAATCACTGCGCCACCGTGTTCCCATGTTTAATAACATGCTTTAACTCCTATCATTATGAAAATTATATCATGTATACATCTCAGTATTTTAATTATTCAGAAAGCTGTAATATCATGAATGTAATGGATTCTGTGTCCAGTTGGAGGAAGAGAGCCGGTTTAAGAAGCAAGTAGTGATTCACATGCACAGAGCACACAGAAGATCAAATACAAAACAAAGCATTTAACGTGATACTTTAATTACGATGTGATTTGAGAAACTGGTTAATTAATCGATTTTAAGATGAAGTTTATGATGTTCTACTTTAATGACAAAATAAACTACGTGATTAAAGTGGAAATTTCAAGATTAAAGTTGACATTTCATGCTTTTTCTCCACCGTGTGCCTTTTTTTTCTCTGTACCCTAATAAGCTTTCATATGACACTTAGACGTTGGGCTACATGGAATTAAATAACGGGTTTAATTAGGAACGAGAATTGGCTTCAAATTAAGAAACTGAATGAAGTGAAGTTGGTTGGGGTTGGAGGCCCCAGCTTAGTTGCTTACCTGTTGGCTCACTTCACATCAAATTTGTTTAAGGAAAAAAGATTCAATTCAGCAGTCAGAGTCTCAAGAAAAGTCAATTAAAATAAAGGGAAATAGTTAGCAGCAAAAAATGGTCATCAATTAAGAAAAGAATGAAAACCTGCAGCCATCGTAGCTCTTCAGGGGCCTCATGCATAACGCCGTGCATAGAATTTGCACTATAACATGGCGTAAGCACAAAAGCCGAAATGTGCTTACGCACAGAAAAATCCAGATGCAGGAATCTGTGCGTACTTCAACTTCCACGTTCTTCCGCTACATAAATCCTGGTTTGTGTGAAAAGTAATGCACGTGCACACGCCTGCTGTCCCGCCCCAATTCCTCCCAGAATTACGCCTCTTTGAATATGCAAATCAATATAAATCGCCCTTAAGCTCAGCATTCTGTGAAAAGACAATGGGAAAAGCACGGGGGAAAATATAAGAATTTCAGTGAATACCAAGTGGAGGCAAAGGAAAACATACTATTTGTTTATTGAAATAGTGGTATAATCAACAAAAGGAAGTTGATCGAGTGACATAGCGTGCTGGAGAAACTTGAAAGCTTAAATTCACAAAGTTGCACAGTGACCGAAATAAAAAAGAAGTCACATATAAAAGTCGCCATGAAAAGGCGAGTTGTAGCCCACTGTTTGAGTGTCATATGAAAGCTGATTAGGGTACAGAGAAAAAAACAGGCACACAGTGGGGAAAAAAGCACGAAACTTTAATGTAGAAATTTCCACTTTAATCACGTAGTTTATTTTGTCATTAAAGTAGAACATCATAAACTTCATCCTAAAATCATTTAATGTAGTAGTTTCTCAAATCCCTTTGTAACTTAAGTAGCATGTTAAATGCTTTGTTTTGTATTTGATCTTCTACAGTATGTGCTCTATGTGTGTGAATCACTACGTGCATCCGTTCTTTCTCTTTCTCTAACAGGACACAGAATCTATTACATTCACAATATTACAGCTCTCTGAATAATTAAAATACTGAGATGTATATGTGATATCATTTTCATGATGATTAGAATGAAAGCATGTTATTAAACATGGGAACACGGTGGCGCAGGGATTGTTCATGTCTCACGCAAGATGCTGCCGCGCCATGTACGACCTTCAATGAAATAATTTACTGTAGCAGTACTGTCTCTTTCAAACGTACTAACTTGCAATTCCTGTCCTTACTTTTCTTTCTCCAAATACCCAATTGCCACATAATCAGGTCTGTAATAGACATTAAGCCATCTGCAAGCTTACAACAATGATTCTTCAAAACTTTTTAGGAACATTGAAATATCTTCATAGTACGTGTTTAATTATTCTATCTGTCTATCCTTCCAGTGTCACGCCAGCCTCAGCAAATATACAGCGCGAGGCAGGAACGATACGTGAACTAGCTAGCGCTGTGGCACCGTGTCCTCACATGTTTAATTATTAACAACACAGATTATTTAAATGAAGTTAAAGTTTTATCTGTATAATATAATCCACATATTTTCCTGCATTTCATCTTAAAAATGATATCGTCATCATATGTAAATACGCGCTTTATAAAGTGGCGCAGGTTGTGCAATATTATAACTGTAGTGCAAGTTTACAGTGGGGTGATTGTACTTATAAGTACAGACAGTTTTACAAGGAGCAGTTGATGGACTGATTGAGTGCGTTTAGAGCTCTTGGGATAAAACTGTTTCTGAACCGCGAGGTCCGTACAGCAAAGGCTTTGAAACATTTTGCCGTGCCTGAGACAGGGTGTGCTTGATGCTGTATACCGATAATCCTCTTTCTGATCAGTTGCTGCTGTGATTCCCCACTCAGATACAGTGATATAAATACTCTGAGTGGTGCAGTGAGAGTAATATGGAAAAAGATGACCAGCTGTGGCAACCCTTAACGGGAACAGCTGAAAGAAGAAGAAGAAGGTGCAGTGAGAGTAACAATGCTAAAGCAGTTATGGTATTTGGAATACTATGGCTATTCCCTGGATCATTATATTGTTACAGGTTAATTACAATCAGACGCATTACACTAATAAACAATATGCGGTTAGTTTCAGCGTATTTATAAAGCCGTGTCAGGAATGTGGATCTAAGAAAGAAAGGGCAACCACACAGGAACAGTAGCACTGCTTTGACGCTGGGTGCTTCCAGTCTGCAAAACCGAGCGGAGAACTTGCGTACGACAGGGTATTAGGTACCGTGGAAATGTGTGTGGCTTTACGTCAAGTTTAGGTTTTATACATCGCGATTTGAACGTGGAAACGTTCTTACGCAACATTTCTGTGTGTACGCACCATTTATACATGAGGCCCCAGGACTGGTTGTTGGAGACCCGTGCACTACAGTATATGATAGAGCCCTTGGAAATGTTATTCCATTCAATTTGTGGGTTTCCAAGTACGATCTGTTATTGATGACACTCATATTAGAATTAAACTCGCACATGACACAATCTTCTAAACTGTTTACAGAAAATAAAATGCTTCTGGACATCATTGAGAATCAGCTCTTTATAAAGAATGTTGTGGCCAAGTTGCCAGGAGCTCCACAAGCAATGTGGACAAATTGTAATCATAGGTGTAGCCGGGTGGGGTTGGTGGATCCAGTTTAAATAGGTCCTTAAGTATATTTAATATACTTAATTAATTAAATTAATTAAATACTAATTTATGATAGCTAAAATTATGATTTATGTACTTTTGTACCCCCAACCCTAAAGTTAATTCCTGGTTATGCACTTGTCTTCCATGTGACCAACGTGCAACAGCCCTGTGCACTGGAAGTCGAACATTATCAGGAAAGCCTGCTCTATCACAGGGTGAACCCTGGACACACGGCAAATTGTTGTGGTAAATGTTGGCAAAATGGGATGCCATCATGAAAAATCCCCTCCATGATGTGCCTCTGGGGGTCTTTTCTGCCCACTGCTATAATCTAATCTAATTTAATCTAATCTGTTATCCATCCATCCATCCATCCATCTTCCAACCTGCTATATCCTAACACAGGGTCACGGGGGTCCACTGGAGCCAATCCCAGCCAGCACAGGGTGCAAGGCAGGGCGCCAGCCCACCGCAGCTAATCTATTTTTCTGGTGATAATTCTAAGGGCATCCTGATTTGTTTTAGTTTATTTTTGAAATTTTGCTGTTATAAAGTTTTTCACTTAGTTTTGTGACATCAAGGTACAATTTCATTTAAGATTTTTTTTGCATCAACATTGTGAGCATTGCTTCCTTCGGTACCATCATTCTATACATGCTGATGGTGGCACATTGTGTGAAAACATCTCGCTGTAAATTTAAATGTTGCCTTTTTATATAATAAATGATATAAGCCAAAAGATGGAGAGCATTTTAGATTAACTGAAAGACAAACTGCAGTAACATTACTTTTCTAGAGAAACTCAACGAAAAATACAAGGGAAAGAAAAATTTACTTTGATTACAACTTATTTTGTTTTTTTGTTATAAATTTGATATTTTGTGCCTTTGGAATCAGGCTCTCATGATTAATGTGTCTATTTAATGACTTCTCTTTTGCTTGTGCCAAAAAACAAACTTCGCTTTGTCTCTGTCACTCATACGAATTACAATTCCATTTGAAAAAGCATTCCTAATAAGATTTTCTTGTAAATGTTTACCTGAAGGCTTATTTGCTTTTTGATTTTCTGAGATCACTAGATACTGAATAAAGGAGAAAGTTTAATTTTGTTAAAAAAAAATGTTGCATCTATTTTTTATTTTGATAAATGATTTCATTATGATTTTTCTAAATATGTTTTGGACTAGTAAAATGTAAAAAAAGAAAAGAAAAGAAATGCATTTTCTCTGTACTCTAACCAGGATGGCTAAACTGATTATGGGAATGGTTTTTAGCTCCTAAGCCCAACAATCTGGTAAAAAGGGTTTTGTTAATTTTTTTAGAGACAGAAATGTAAATCATTCCATGGGAACCAAAGAGATGCAGAAAACTGCAATAAATTAAGCAGCAATAAACACATTCTATACTAATTTTTATGGCATAGCTGTGGAATTTGGAAATAAGACAAAATTACAATGTGACTTTCATGGATTCCAACCACATCAAGACTTGCATTAACACAGAGGTCAACCTAAGGCATATTTTTCTTACTCTTGATCATTTTATAGTGTTTTCATGTGCCAGTTACATGTGCTTAGTGATCGTGAAGCACTTATATGTGGTTGTGCTTGTAGATGGCGTCTCCATTCTAGTTCACCTTTTCAAGTGTGGTCCATGCTCAGTTAAGGGGAGTCTTAGGTTTTCATGTAATGTTTGATCTCTAAGGTTCCATATTTTCACATTACTGAAAAAAGGCATCATTCCAGAAATAAAGAAATCTGAGCATTCCCAATTTTAAGGAGTTCAAATCCCAACCTACCTAAACTGTGTATGGGTATCCTTCATTTTTGCATGGGCTTACACCAGAGATTCTGGCTTTCTTTTCACGTTTCAAAGATGTTCACATTAGATTGATCGACTGCCCTAAATCGGCCCTGCAAAGATCTATTACTTTGCCCAGGGTTGCAAACTTGTCTTGTGTATGATATCATCATGACCAATCTCATTACCAATTCATTAAAATAGTATTAATAGGGGTGGGGGTTGATTTGTTTCGAACATGTTTTTGTAAAACTTGACTTATTTGTATGGAATGTTATTTCATTTCATTAAAATCAAAAAAAGTAAAAAAAAAACATTTATTATATTATGTGTCTTAAGGTGGTCATATATACTATTTAAATTCTTTCAGATACTGTCAGATTGAAAAGTTAAGATACACTATACATAAATACTTTTGAATGAAGATGACTTCATTGGCCCATTAAAATAGTATTTACAGAGGTTCACCATTTGAAAATTTCTGCCAAGGCTTTAACAGATGTAAAAGATAAAGCAAGACATACTAGAGTTCCCTACATGATTGGCAAGAAAAGAAATAGTGTAAGAAAACTGTACACAAGATATGACGATAATATGACTTTTCAGTCCATTAATGTGACAGACTGCTCTGTTGTAGTTATGGTGTGATTTACTGTAAGTTCCAGACCGGAAGAACTGAAGCTTTGTGTGGAAGCAGATGATGATGTGCTAAGAGAGAAGCACCTGAGAGTTGCTGAGAGTTATTGTTTTCTGTGGTGTGAGAGTTAATTAAAAAATACATTTTGCTTCTAAAATCTTGTGTTTTGGTTGCCACATAGGAGCCATGTGTCAGAGGTTTACATTTTTTGTACACTGAGTCATTCCATTTCTTTCTTAGGAAAAGAAACATGTCAATATTACATTTAAAACCCATCAGATGAACGGGCAATAGGCACCCATTGTTGGCACTGGGGGTGAGAAGTTAAAAGGCTGTCTGCAGATTGTAGGTATTTGCTGTCTTGAAAAGGAGTCACCTCTTTGAAGTCTGGCTGGTTGAGTATACAAATAATACCAAGTTGTGATAACAGACCTGCTCCTTACTTGGAGGATATATGTATTTACGTGACTTGGAGATTACATGTCTGACGCTATTGGTTTCTAATCAGCATATCTGTACTTATTCATGATTGGTAACAATACATTTTGTTAACTTGTATTTTCATTAATTGTTAAACCCAGGAAGTTTAGGTGTGCCATTGTTTAATCCATTTGTCCAGAACTGATAATGCCATGGACTGAAGGAGATTTAAGCTTCAGGGCAGGAGAAGGCAAAGGGAGGGACAATCCACTGAGAACGCTGCCAAGACTCACAGAGAGCACAGGGGGTCACTGGCAGACTGGGGTACAAGGTTGGTGCGATGTGAGGGACACGGACAGCAGCACTTACCCCGAGGGAAGAAGAGACAGTTCTACAAGAAGCCGGTTGTGGGTCCAGCGAGTGAGGGAAGCTGCATGAAAGGACCGAGCAAAGCTGGCAGATGAGAAGTGAGGCGTGCCTAGATCACAGCAACACAAGGAGCCCAGAGTGTAGAAAAAGAACAACGAGGAGACGCTGACAGGGATTCCACGATTGGACAAAACATCTGTTGTGAAACGAGTGTCCGGTGAACAGAGTGCATCGGTGGACAGTTGAACGATTAAGTGTTGGGGTAACACAGTGCGCAAACTGGACTCTGCACCACTAAAGGTTGTATCCTCCAATTCTGTTTTTGACGGACTTTTAGAGTGTGGACTATGTGTTTTTCTTTTAAAAAAATGGAAATTCATTCTTGATATGGTTAGATTTTGTTTATATTCATTTATCTTTTTAATGTACTTATGATTGTCTGGTATAATAGAAGTTACTGTTGCTTTTCCTGAAATTACTGTTGTGTTTTTCATTGTGTGTTTACGCACCGCCCAATTTAAAGAAATCTGTGTGCTATTATTGGTAAATTTCAGGAGTTCCCAGTTTCTTAATAAAACTGGGTGGCGTAGTCGGATATTTTAACGGTGTCTAGGGTTAGATTACCTGTAAGTGTGACCAGACACCTGTCACACATGTGGGGATTGTTAAAGCTTTTTTTTCCCTTTGGAAGGAAATAGTTACATGTAAAAGAAACAGAGATTCCTTAGTGGGGAAAAAAAGAAAGTCAGCGGCTGACATCAAAGCGTCAAAAAGAACGGCTCAGTGGTAAGTAGGCAGGCAGGCAACATTAAGACACCAATTACACACAAACAGCTGCAGGAGCAGACAAGACTGTAATAAATTAACTAGCAGTGGATATTCATTAGGCACATTTTATAGATTGATCAATTCTTAGCGGTCCTGAAAGTAGAGCAGTTAAGAGGGAAATAGTGTAAGGGTTCATTCATACAAAGGAGTACAAATGGTGTGAGTGGAGAGCTTTTAAGTAAGGAATAAGTAGGGTGTAAAGTTAGGGGAACATAAAGAGGAAAGTAAAGTTAAGGGGGAGAATATTACCCCAAAGGTGTAAAATAACTGTAGCAGATATGCAGTTTTTTTTTTTTGGGTTACATTTTTTTTAGTTTTAATATTTAAGTTAAATAACATAAAATAAAATAAAAATTTAAGTAGTTTAAGTAATACAAACCCAAATTTTAATAACAAAGTCTATGCAATGCAAGTCCAGTTGGATGTTGGACTTTTTAGATGACAGTTTGGAGCAGCCAGTCTTCTATGAGGGCTACATCTGCAGGTGATGCCAGCTGATCCAACACCTTGATCTCAGGATTGGTGAATTAGAGGAGATGTTGGTTGGCATGCATTGTAGTAGAGAATTGGCAGGTCTGTCCCAGGTGTCCTTTAGAGAGACAGTGTGCACCCCTAAGATGCAGTTGGAGGAGATTCCAGACCAGACAGGTAGAGATAAGTGGGTCATAGTCGCAAAGGCACAAGGCAAAGGGTGCACACTGTCTGGGGGCATCAACCACAGAATTGGAAATCTCAAACTATTTTCAGGTCCTTGCAGAGCCGGACTGTGTCTCTGAAGATTCTGAGGTTCTAGGCAGGATTGAGGAGCTCCAACAGACCACCTCAGAAAGAGTTCCCAGAAAGAGAGAAGTAGTGATAGTTGGGGACTCAGTCATTAGGGGGATTGAAACACAGGTTTGTTCCAGAGACAGAAACTTGCACAATGTGTTGCCTTCTGGGTGCACAGGTGGGAGACCTCTCTGGAAGGGTAGATAGGCTTCTGCCAGAGAAGGGGTAGATCCAGTTGTCATTGTCAATGTTGGGAAAAATGACATAGGTAAGGATAGTCTGTCAGTTCTGCAATCCAAATTTAAAGAGTTAGGTGCCAGGCTGAGGAGCAGAACTGACAAGGTAGGCTTCTCTGAAGTTCTGCCTGTGACACGCACCAGTCCAGGTAAGATTGAGGAGATCAGAAGGCTTAATGCGTGGCCCAGATCTTAGTGTAGGTTAGAAAGGTATAGGTTTATGTGGCACTGGGACTCCTTTTGGAAGAGATGGGACCTGAACCAGAGGGGCACCAATGTGTTGGGGAGACATATGAGTAGGTTAGTTATGGATTGTTTAAACTAGGGTATGGCGGGGGCCCAATTTGAAACTATACATGGAGGAGCAAGCAATAGTGTAAAAGTATTGTAATGTAATTCTAATCCAACATTTAAATGCAAAAGTAACCAAGTAACACTTTAAAAATTATTTGCCTTAATGCTAGAAGTAGTAAGAATAAAACAAGTGAGTTGGCGTTGTATGCAGAGACCCATAATTATGATATCATAGCAATAATGGAAACCTGGCTAAATAACAAAGATGGGGAGGAGTATAACACAGAGGGGTACAAAGTTTTTAGGAAGGATAGAGAGAACTGAAATACAAGTCCTCTTCAATTGGATGATAAGCCTAATTTTAGTGAGGACATGTGGCTTCGCCTGGAATACATTAGGGAAAGAGGCCTTTATTTTAGGAGTGTATTGTAGACTGACCCATGCAGACAGTAATTTCACTTCTTTTTAGTGCGATTCTCAATTGAATTGATAATCTGCCTCTCCCCCTCATTCATTGGCGAAGAAAACTGTCTTTAATCTAAATGCACAGCATTGTGGGAATGAGGTCTCCCCTATTTACATTCAATGCTGGGTTTCAGGAAGTAACTGTTAATAATATTTTAGCAAAAAATTTATACATTTTTGTACATTTTGACCATAAAAAATGGATATCAGACATCTGGATAATGTGACAGGTATTATGTGAGAATTTCTTTTCTCCATGGATGTTTTTCACATCATTTGGCACTGTCCATCATTGACCACCTATTAACTCTGTTGAATTTGAATATTCAAAATATAATTTCTCCATGAAAACATGACATTAAAAATTTTCTTGGCCACGACAACAAACTCCATGGTGTAAGTAACATATAAAATAAAATATAAAACATAAAAAATATAATTGTTGTTTGGAATATTCCTTTAATGGGTGGCATTGTGGTGCAGCGGTAGCAGTTAAGAGACCTGGCTTTGCTTCCTGGGTCGTCCCTGCATGGAGTTTGCATGTTCTCCCCATGTCTGCGTGGGTTTCCTCTGGGTGCTCCAGTTTCCTCTCACAGTCCAAAGACATGCAGGTTAGTTGCATTGGCAATCCTAAATTGTCCCTAGTTTGTATTTGGTGTGTGTGTGCCCTGCGGTGGGCTGGCGCCCTGACCGGGGTTTGTTCCTGCCTTGTGCCCTGTGTTGGCTCGGATTGGCTCCAGCACACCCCCATGACCCTGTACTTAGGATATAGTGGGTTGGATAATGGATGGATAGATATTCCTTTAATTCAAAAAAACCAAAAAAGAACAAAGAATGACTTCAAAATACACATAGGCTACTAACACAATAAAACTGTAATACGACTGAAGTCACAACTCACAATTGTCTGGTTTCTGATATTGATAGATTATGAAGCACAAATGTGCTAGGCAATCAAATTGATAATATTAAATGAAATATGAAATGTTTGGGCAATGCTTTCCTAATGTAAAAAACATAAAACTCTTGCCAGTTGGCTGAATGTAGTTATGTGTTAAAAGATGGCCCCTGTTAGGTCGGTCAGGATCCCTTTCCTTGTAGCGTAAGCCACTGTCAGCATCAAGAACAGACTTTTTTAACATTGGGGTTACAGAAGCGATTTTAAAAGTATATAGCATTTATATATATGTATATATATATATATATATATATATATATATATATATATCTATATATATATATATATATATATATATATATATATATATATATATATAACAATATAACTATAGCAATTATACTGGGGTAGAAAGGAGGTCTCTTTCTCCCTGTTGCAACTGATGTTTTTAATTTTTCCCGAGTTTCCCAACTCTTCTGTGAATTGGATATTACATAACGTCTTTCTTTTTGGTTTTGGTATTGAAATTTCTGTCCATTTTAAGACTCAGGTTTTTGGCTTAGTGCTACTGGCTTTTAGTGACAATAGTTTTCTTGACTCCTGGTTTTGACCTTGGCTTTGCTTTTTTGACCATGGCTATTCTCTCATTCCGTCTCTATCAATCAGACTGATTTTTTTATTGCAAGTCAGTACACTGCCCTTAGAAGGGGAAGATACTTTATAGCAGTGGTGCCATGACCTCTGTTTTTCCCCATGCAAGTGTTGTTGCACCACACCAATATAGTGGGACTTTCCACCACTGGTAAATCAAGTGCAATCATTAGGGCATAGTTGTCAAACTGGGGCGGGCCCCCCTAGGGGGGCGCGAAGTAACAAAATGGGGGGTGCGAAGATGTGAAAAAAAGAAAACAAGAATCTAAAATATGAAAAATACATCTATTGAAACCAAAACAAATTAACTTAAACTACATTCTTATACTATAAAAATAAATATAGAGTTAGATAAATGTCGATAAAAGTTAAGTAGATATAATAAAATATGCATCTATGATACAATATATCATTATTTAAAAAAGAACAAATTGGTATTAGTGGGCTCCTTTCAAAAAACATTGAGGGGGGGGGCGCGATTAAAACTGTTATGAAAACTCGGGTCGCAAATACTTAAAGGTTGAGAAACGTTGCATTAGTATTTCTCCCCTTAGTGAAACGAGCTTGATTATCAGTTAGGAGGATCAGTTGGATCCTCCTAGATGAACTGAGTTCGGTTGTATTGGGGGCATTGACCATGATCGTCAGAGTAGGGCCCCACCACAATTCACTACCACTATAAACAGTAACAACCCCGTGGCCCACTGGCATCAGCCCACCACCCAAAAGAGGGTTGCAGCCCTGTGGTTGAAAAACACTGCTTTATGCAGGGGTCCCTAACTCCGGTCCTGGAGGGTCCTAGTGGCTGCAGGTTTTCATTTTGACCCTTTTTTTAATTAGTGACCTGTTTTTGCTGCTAATTCATTTCTTTTGAAATATCTCCACCACTGAACAGCATGAAATAAGCGTTTCAATGTGAATGATTGATTAATCATTTGCAAGTCCATTTGATGTTTATGCTTTAACTTATTTAATGTGAGACACTTGATTTGGAGCATTCAGTTGCTTGCTTTCGATATCAGTCAGTCAGTCAGTCATTTTCCAACCTGCTATATCCTAACGCAGGGTCATGGGGGTCTGCTGGAGCCAGTCCCAGCTAACACAGGGTGCTAGGCAGGAACAAATCCCAGGAAGGGTGCCAGTCTACCGCAGGACACACGCACACACACCAAGCACACACACTAGGGACAATTTAGGATCACCAATGCACCTAATCTGCATGTCTTTGGACTGTGGGAGGAAACCTTTCTATATTAGTAATTTTCTGTTTTAATATTATTGTTTTCATAATTTAGTTTACTGGATTTAGCTACCTGAACACTGTGTGATTGTTTTTTTGGTTCTTTTACATAAAAATGATTACAATTTTCATTCATTTAGATACTGTTGCAAACAAAAACACAGACAAATGTTTCTACAATGAACATAGTTTATTGATGGTATAGGTGACAGGACATAGCCCAAAAGAAACACTTCCAGGTCCGGCGGAAGTCCTGAAAAGTAGGGATCTTGCTTCCATGCAGTGCCTCCTAGAGACTCACATGGGACCCACAGGGCTGACTCTCAATGTTATAAGTCCCATCATTCCCAAATGGGTTCCACATGTCTACCGTGGTCCTGGTATGTTGTCCTATCATGAATGGGAGATGGAAAATTGTAAAATATCCAATTTTAGGAGCTTTCACCCTCTTTTCCCAAATCTTGGCCTCCCATTCGGGTAAACCTGGTAGGCACTTACAAAATGTAAAATGTTACATGTAAGGAGTAAAAATATTAGATTTGAATACACAATTGGAGTTCTGAAACTTGAAAGTACCCCTTATGAGAAGGACCTAGGAGTCTTAGTGAACTCACCATCAACTTTCAGACAATTTACAGAAGCGATTAAGAAAGCTAAAAGGATTTTAGGTCATATAGTACTAGCCGTCCCCCACGGATCCACCCGCATAGCAAATCAACAAACAAACAAGCGGGTTTCGCTAGCTGAGCAGAGGCAAGGTCCGCTCCAAAACGTGGCCAGAGGTAGAGCAATTCGAACGGAGGCTGGCATGTGAGTGAGGAGGGCCCTGCCCGGCTCTCTACTCCTAACGTCACGCTTCCCCCTCCCCTCAGCCCGTAGCCTCTGTCTCAGATTATATCTGATATATCACTCCTGCAAGCGAACAATGATTCATAGCACGATGAGAGAAGTCGCAAAATCAACCGGAATGTTCAAACAAATTACAGAAAAATACCCGATCTAAATTTGTTAAGTAGTGCTCTCATGAAAAGCGAACAGACGTACAGACAGACAGACAGATGTTGGATTTTATATATGTAGAGATGATGTGTGGAGTACAAGTCAATGGAGGTTATGCTCAAAATGCAATGGGGAGGTCTCTTCTAGATTATGGTGTTTAGTTTTGGTCTTCATATCAAAAAAGCAACTGTATAGAAAGTCCAGAGAAGATCAGCTAGGCTGATTCCAGGAAAAAGAGGCTTGAGCTAGGAGATAGATAATCTTTTCAGTTTAAACAAATGGAGATTAATAGGCAACATGATTAAATCATTTAAAGCTATGAAAGAAATTAATACAGTAAATCTCAGTTCTTACTTTAAAATGAACTCTGCATTATTTACATGTGAACACTGTAGGAAACTTGTTAAGGGCAGATTTAGCAAAAACGCTAAAACGTTTTTCTTCACGCAAAGAACCATACATGTATGGAATAAATGACCAAGTAGTGTGGCAGAGAGTTGGACTACAAGGACCTTCAAATCTCATCCTGATGTCATTTTGATTATGAAGGCCAACAGGATGGGCGAGCTCAATGGGCTGAATGGCTTGTTCTTGTTGCAATTTTTCTAATATTCTAAAAACCTTTGTCAAAGAGCTACAGGCATAATAAAGTCAACATATTTTTAAAGACGTGAATAAAAACCAGCTTACCTGGTGGAAAAACCATGCAAAAATGGGAAGAATATGCAAACTCCATAGAAACAATGAGAAAGCATGGGATTTTCTAGGCTGCTGGAATTGGGAAGCAGCAGCACCAACCACTATGTCACTATGCAGCTGAGTCTGTAATCAGAAATGTACAAACGACCAATGAAACAATCATCTAGTTTCTGACAGCTGTCAAGTGAAACCACAAAGAGATTTAATGCATTTCCTGACGATGCTGAAGTTCCCTAATTATAGACACATTAAAGAGGTCTCCAAATGGGAAGCTGAAAAACGACATGGTGTCATAGTGATGTTCTTAGAAGAGGAAATGGACTTTCCAATGGAAGAGAATAGAAAGGACAAGCCGAGGTGTAAGATCCGGAATTGGAATGGTGGCCGAGATAAAAAGAGGCCATTTGTCAAAGAGACAATAAAACCCAAACTGGTGTCAAGTATGTGTAATGAAGGAAAATGCACAGATTGTGTGCACTGGATGAATGAGAAGCCCATAAAACGATTCCTTGTCTTTACAACAAAAGTGCCTTGTCCTCCATTCATTGTTTTCATTGAAAAAGGGATAAATATAACGTTAAAATGATGACGCTTATTACATAAGTCCCGAAGTCCCTTTGTGGCAGTGGTTTCAGGATGGCTTCTATTTATAAGCCAAATTTTGCTCCCTGCCTTTTGGATGATAACGAGTTTTAAAAAGGAATTTTTTTTCCCTTTTTGAAAAAGCTCTGGAACTCAAAAAGAATTTTGCCACCTTTGCATTTAATTGGGTGAGGAGAGAATGAGCTTAGCCATGAAGCTAAGCATTCTGGACAGACACTGGAGACAATAAGGCACTGTTACAGAATGGAGCCCTGCTTCACAATGCACAATAGGAGTACAGACACGAAACTGCCTTTATAGAGATCTGCAACCCCACCTCCCTCTTTACTGCCATCAGTGCCCTGGGGTCACTGTAAAAGATGACCCCTGTGGGTTCAAGGGTCATCAAGATTAAAATTATTGGAATTGTGGTGGTGATGATGGAGGGAGAGTGGGAGGAGGGCATTTTGGAAAACAAATTGCAAGTGCTCCTAAAACAATGAATGAGGAAAAGGAAGTCTCTTTGTTAAAATAGACCGGGTTCTTTAACCTGGACAGCTGATTGATTAACTTGACACAAAGCCCATCATCTACCCAGAGAGCGAGAGTCTGACTCACATGTCTTCAAGGAAAGATTGAGTTATTAACCTAATTTTGTAAACTGTGTTTAACAAATTGTTTAAACATGCAGAAAGGACACAGAAATCCTGAAACACAGAAGACTCCAGTATTTGAAAAATGTGTATGCATAATTACTAACATACATACAGTATTTTAAGTGTAACTATTTCAAGACATTTTGGATTTCTTTCTTAATGTCATGGTTTTAGACATACCAGTTATTTTGTACATGTAATTTGCATGGATGTTCCTCCTACTCCCCCAAAGACATGTGGTGGTCTGTAAAGGCCATCATAAGTTGTCTCAGAACACAAACGAACATCCAGGAAGCCAACGGTGTGAAAAATCTAAAGTGACTTACAGTTTGTTCCAAAAAGGAACCTAATAAAAATGGATCTTTATGGATATTTATTAAAGAATATATATACAGGGGCAGGCAAAAGTAGGTTCACAGTGGCAATTTGACCACTTACAAGATTTTACCTAAGTGCTCTGTGCCATTGTGGCATTCTTTTGAGTTAATAAAGCGATTGTAATAATCATAAACTGCATATGTTTTTCCATATGAACAACTGTAAACCTACTTTTGCCCACCCCATATATATATATTTCTCTATATATACAAAATGCAACGTCTGTCTGTCCGCTTTTCATGAGAGCACTACTTAACAGATTTAGATTGGGTTTTTTTCTGTAATTTGCTTGAACATTCCAGTTGATATTGTGACTTCTCTCATCGTGCTATGAATCATTGTTCGTTTGCAGGAGCAATATATTTGCACTAATCTGAGACAGACGCTGCGGGTCGATGGGAGGGGGAAGCGTGACGTTAGGAGAAGGGAGCCGGGCAGGACCCTCTTCACTCACGCACCAGCCTCCGTTCAAATCGGTCTACCTCTGTGTTTTGGAGTGTACCTTCCCTCCACTTAGCTAGTGATACCGGTTTGTTTACTGATTTTTAAAGTTTATCCTGTTTCACTACTATGTGGGCAGAGTCTGTTGGATCGCTGGGGTCCTTACCTGCCCGGGACGCCACAACAGTGGAAGGACTGGGTTTATTCAGGACATTATCTCTCCTGGAACACTAGGGGGCAGCCCTCCTGGGTGGCTATGGTACCACAGATGCACGCTGGGAGTTGGAGTTTGGTATAGCCCTGTTGGGTTCCATGGGGGCCGCTAGGGGGAGCTGCAGAGCACTGTTGTGGAAGTCCACTGAATAAAAGGAGCTGCCTTGCTCCAGAGTTAGGAGGAGGTGGACGAAACTTGCCGGAAGAGGAGTAGAGGCAGAAAGAGAGAGTGAGAGAAGAAGAAGAGAAGAGAAGCACTGTGAATTATACTCTGGTGAATTGTATTATGTGTGCTCTGGGGAGCGAAAAAAAAAAAAAACGCCTCTCCACTGTAAATAAAGTGTGTTGTGAGCTGCACTTGTGTCTCTGCCTGTCTGTGTCGTGTTAGAGTGGCTGTACACACCAAGGTGGTACACAATACACACACACACACACACACATATATACAGTGGTGTGAAAAACTATTTGCCCCCTTCCTGATTTCTTATTCTTTTGCATGTTTGTCACACAAAATGTTTCTGATCATCAAACACATTTAACCATTAGTCAAATATAACACAAGTAAACACAAAATGCAGTTTTTAAATGATGGTTTTTATTATTTAGGGAGAAAAAAAAAATCCAAACCTACATGCCCCTGTGTGAAAAAGTAATTGCCCCCTTGTTTAAAAATAACCTAACTGTGGTGTATCACACCTGAGTTTAATTTCCGTAGCCACCCCCAGGCCTGATTACTGCCACACCTGTTTCAATCAAGAAATCACTTAAATAGGAGCTGCCTGACACAGAGAAGTAGACCAAAAGCACCTCAAAAGCTAGACATCATGCCAAGATCCAAAGAAATTCAGGAACAAATGAGAACAGAAGTAATTGAGATCTATCAGTCTGGTAAAGGTTATAAAGCCATTTCTAAAGCTTTGGGACTCCAGCGAACCACAGTGAGAGCCATTATCCACAAATGGCAAAAACATGGAACAGTGGTGAAACTTCCCAGGAGTGGCCGGCCGACCAAAATTACCCCAAGAGCGCAGAGACGACTCATCCGAGAGGTCACAAAAGACCCCAGGACAACGTCTAAAGAACTGCAGGCCTCACTTGCCTTAATTAAGGTCAGTGTTCACAACTCCACCATAAGAAAGAGACTGGGCAAAAACAGCCTGCGTGGCAGATTTCCAAGACGCAAACCACTGTTAAGCAAAAAGAACATTAGGGCTCGTCTTAATTTTGCTAAGAAACATCTCAATGATTGCCAAGACTTTTGGGAAAATACCTTGTGGACTGATGAGACAAAAGTTGAACTTTTTGGAAGGCAAATGTCTCGTTACATCTGGCGTAAAAGGAACAAAGCATTTCAGAAAAAGAACATCATACCAACAGTAAAATATGGTGGTGGTAGTGTGATGGTCTGGGGTTGTTTTGCTGCTTCAGGACCTGGAAGGCTTGCTGTGATAGATGGAACCATGAATTCTACTGTCTACCAAAAATCCTGAAGGAGAATGTCCGCCATCTGTTCGTCAACTCAAGCTGAAGCGATCTTGGGTGCTGCAACAGGACAATGACCCAAAACACACCAGCAAATCCACCTCTGAATGGCTGAAGAAAAACAAAATGAAGACTTTGGAGTGGCCTAGTCAAAGTCCTGACCTGAATCCAATTGAGATGCTATGGCATGACCTTAAAAAGGCGGTTCATGCTAGAAAACCCTCAAATAAAGATGAATTACAACAATTCTGCAAAGATGAGTGGGCCAAAATTCCTCCAGAGCGCTGTAAAAGACTCATTGCAAGTTATCGCAAACGCTTGATTGCAGTTATTGCTGCTAAGGGTGGCCCAACCAGTTATTAGGTTCAGGGGACAATTACTTTTTCACACAGGGGCATGTAGGTTTGGATTTTTTTTCTCCCAAAATAATAAAAACCATCATTTAAAAACTTCATTTTGTGTTTACTTGTGTTATATTTGACTAATGGTTAAATGTGTTTGATGATCAGAAACATTTTGTGTGACAAACATGCAAAAGAGTAAGAAATCAGGAGGGGGGCAAATAGTTTTTCACACCACTGTATGTATATATATATGAATGAATAGAAGAAGCGATGGTCTGTAATACAGTTTGCATATTTGTAGCTAGAAATCCACACAGGGAAAAGAGTTATGTATCTTAAAATATATATTTTTTTTATTCCTAAGTTTTCAACACCTGCCAGGAGTCATCATCAGAGGAAAATGATTAGACATACAGGGATCAAAGGCAATATATAGCAAATGGGGAAGGTGGGGTTTTGGTGGGTTATAAGAGGGATGGATTATTAATGTGGGGTTCAGAGGGTGTAATTCATAAAGCCTTTTTTTTATTATTTGAGTTTTCTTCTTTTTAAGCCTGCATATACTGGGTTCAAGTCCAAGTGTCTGTTCATAGCGTTTTCATTTGATAGCCACGATTCAGCCAGCTCTGTTACACCGTGTCCCAGTTCAAAATGTGTCCATTTGAATTGCTATGTGCATATATATCTGAGTCCGTAGGTCCTTCCTTCTGACAGCATGGTGATGCTCTTGTATGTGTGTTGTGAGTGTTTTAGATGTAGATGCATACAGCATGGACTGCATGGTATACTGTAAACTGCTGCGGATTTCTTCCTCTTGGCATTAAAAAGAACTGTCTGCAGAGTGTTTCTCACCCGTCACTGCACTGGGGAATTGGGATTCCAAATTCAAAAATCTTCCAGCAGCAACCCAATCTTTTCCCTGGTTGGTCTCCCATTCAAGTACTGGCTGGGCCCAAACATGCTTAGCTTCAGGAGGATAACCTGTTCAGAAGTGCATGTGAAAGACGTCATCTATAAACTCTTGAGCAGTCACTTGGGAAAGGAGAAGTACTGGAGGACTAGAAAGTTGCAACCGTGACTGCAATCTTCAAAATGGGAGACAAAATGAATCTTGGCAATTACAAATAATTCTTACTTCTGTACCATACAAAATTATGAAAAGCATAATAAGAAATAAATTAGAAAATAATATACTAAATGACAGCCAGCAATGGTTTAGGAGAGGAAGAACCTGCTAAACCAGTCTTTTAATCTTTATTTTGAACATGCCACTGCAATAGTTGAGCAACGTAAAGCATACAACATTGTGTATGTAGACTTTCAAAAACACTTTGATAAGGTCGTAGTATCAAAGATTAATTTTGATACTAGAAGCTGTAGGCATCAGAGTTAACCTACAAAACTGGATCTCAAGTTGATTAAGCAGTTGGAGACAAAGAGTACAGAGAAGAGAAGAAAGTTCCATATGGAGTGAGATCATCAGTGGGGTTTCTCAAGATCTGTCCTTAGACTATTACTTTTTCTAATTTATTTTATTGACATAGATTTCAGGATATTTAGTAAACTTGTAAATTCTGAAGATGATACTAAAACCGGAGAAGCAGCAGACACTGAGAAGGCAACAAAGGAAATTCAAAAAGAACTGGGTGAACACTTGGAAAAGGCTGTGTAATGAAAAGTGCAAATTTGTAAACGTGGGAAAAAGGAGCATCAGTTATAAAATATAAGATGGGAGACACTGTCCTAAAGGAAGCAACCTCTGAAAAAGATTTAGGGGTTTATGTTGACACAATATTTTCATCGTCTACGCGATGCACAGAAACTACTACAAAGATAAAGTGTTATAGATTGTAAAGTAAAAACCATTGAGTGTAAATCGAGCGATGTTTTCTTTATAATATATAATGAACAAGTCAGACCACATCTACAAGAAAGACATAGCAGCACTTGAAGATGTGAACAGGAGAAGTAACCAAGTGCATCACTTGACGTTAGAACATGTCCTACTCTGACTGACAAAGAAAATTAAAACTTTTAGTCTTAAGTAGAGGAAACTGCACAGTGACCTAATCCACATCTTCAGAATATAAGAATAAAAAATAAGAATTTTGCTAAAGTACTCATTTTGGAACAATGTGTAGAGCTATTACCACAATAAAATATTAATTTAACCCAATTTACAAATATTATTTTTCTGGCATCCTCATTTTTGATTACTGTAAATGGATGAGGCATGAACATGTCTGCTATGGGAATCTAGTATTGATTTATTAATTTCTGTATCTATTCCATTGGTTTGTAAAATAAATTAAAAAATAATTTAAATATTGTGTGATCACTAGGTGGAGCTCTATAGCCATCCCTGAACCCAAATGACAGCAAGGAGGCCAAACTGCAAAGACAAAAGAGCATTAGTTAACACAAATCAAGAATGTACAAAATGGTGCTAGGTAACTTCTAAAGCCCCTTCCGATTTCGGCCCCTGCTCATACAGTTTCTCTGCCATATCTGTCTGGTAAGGGTGCCTACGTTAATGTATTTTTTTTTCTCTTGTTTCCCTTCCATCTTTATCTCTTTCTTCAGGGCCTCTTGTCCTCCTTCTGGACTGTCTGGAAGGGGCTTTTAAACTCCTTTCAGAAACTTTTTTAAGGACATTACAGTAAGTACCTCCAAGACCAGACTGGAAGTCTGAGATCTCTGAGTTGTTCTCCTGGTGGTTCCAGGTCTCCCTGTAATCCCGAGTCCTAACTTTCATTAAGAGATCATGAAAGACACAGGTAGCCTGTCCACTTTGTAGAGTAGGCAGGAGCCACATGAGCTTCTCTGCTGCCATCTATTAAACTAAAGGACCCTTTAGAACTGACTTCTTCACTCTCCTTCCTCTATATCTCTAATCCAGGAGTACTTAATCTTAAAGCTTCCTCTGCCACAATATGGTGGAATAGCTCTCAATGACAGTGTGTCAATTGACCATGTTTAGCACCGAGTCTAGTGCCTGCTAGTATACTGGGGGAATGTGGTACTTTTCCACCAAGGTTGTACTCCTACCTGATCCGTACTGGTGCCCTTGCTACTTGTCCTTTTGAGCTCCTCTGTGTACAGCAATTATGAGTTACAGCACCCTCTGGTGGTGACGGTCCAGTATCACTGAAGAGGCAATTACCAGTGCAAACTGTGGTAAGGTTTGTTATACTCCCCCTCCTGTCATGTGTGATATGAATCTGCTTGCTGTTCTGGCCCTGACTGGCTCGTCATCCATATTTGTTTCCTTGCTTTGTTTACAAATGGTAATAATTTGCTTTGTGATTGGTGATCGCCAGGTTGAATCAATATCAACTATAATTTTTTTAATATTAAGGCAATGGAATGATGTCACCAAGACAGTGATGAAATATCTGAAAATTAATGATATGAAAAGTTCTGTTGTAATGTACATGCTTCGAATGTGTCCGTGTAGTTTGAATGGAAGGGCAGTCAAGGAAAGTGAACATCTCAAACAGGAATTAGTTTTCTGGACTGTAACTTCTCCAGTGAACAAAATAGGAGCCCAGTATCTTTTGAATGTATCAGTCTGACTCCCCATCCACCATAACAGATAGAATCATACTAGGCGGTTGTTGCTAGATACTGAAATGAAGTGGTTTTACAAAGTCAAATACGGAATAGCAAGTAACTCTAAATAAAATGAGCTGGAAGGACTGGCCTTCAAGCTACAGAACAAATCTTCTCAATAATGTTGTCTGAATCTACATATCTAGGTGTCAATTTTGCAGACAACCCCTTAAGAAGAAACAACATCCTCTACCCAACACAGCAGATCGTTGCTTTCTGACAACAAAAACTTTGATGGAATCTCCGGCTTTTAACATGTTCTCCTGACCTTTAAACCACATTCCTTTATTCACAATGGCCAAATAATTTGGAACTGTTCAGGTAATTTAATTTCTAGAAAACAAATGAAAGCCAGGTTAAAATTCAAATGGATGTTAACTGAGATCATCTTATGAATGTTTTAACAATAATACAAGGAATGTTCAAAAAGCTGCGGTGGGCTGGCGCCCTGCCTGGGGTTTGTTTCCTGCCTTGCTCCCAGTGTTGGCTGGGATTGGCTTCAGCAGACCCCCGTGACCCTGTAATTAGGATATAGAGGGGTAGGTAATGGATGGATGGATGGATGGATGTTCAAAAAAGTTTCTGCACTTTTAAAATTTTCATTGGAAACAGTGAAGGAGGGAGGAGTAGTAATTGGCCATTATAAAGTTGGAATGACATGATCGTAAACAATGGTGACTATGTAGAAAAGTAATGTAATTTGTTTTTTTAAATTCGTAATAAATAGAGTTTGAAAAAAGTGCAGAAACTTTTTGAATGTGCTTTGTAATAAAAATATGAATAATAATATTAATAATACTAATAATATATGTTATTTTTATAGCACATGCTCAGAATATTCTGCGTTTGTATGGATTTCCTTTCAAATACAATGAAAAGAGTATGACATTGAATCATAGCCATTTCTCCATTTTTTTATTTATTTGTTTAGACTGCTCAATACCTTCTGAGTAAAAACCAAAGGTCAAATTAATTTTAATTCCAAGTTTGAAAAATGACTAAACTTTGGCGATGACCTGATTTATCTGAAATTACAGGTTTACGTAACATATGCGACCAAAACATTTATTTAATAAAAATGTGTGCACCTTTTTAAATAAAATATAGTGTTCCACTTTGAAGAATCTGACAACTGTACTAAAATTGTTATTTAGTTTCATGATGGTGGAAAATCAGTTATAAAAGGAATAAATATTTCTTCTCTAGGACTGAATATTGTAATATTACAGGAGTGGTCGTATAATTATGGTGACATAATTTTCTACACTGTACTTAAATAAAGGTCACCATAAATGTGGAAAATAGTATTTAAGAAATTCCTGGATGACCCATAATAAGAGAATCATAAGCCCAAATCAACACCATAATCTGAACTGATTCACAAACAAACAGGAATTTGTGAGATTCCTTCATGAAATGTAATATGTCCATGGAATTTTCAAAATGGCACCCCTGTGTGGCACCCTCACCCAGATGTAATCAGAAATGAATAAAAACTATTTGATAATTGTGATTTGTGAGCATGATTGTTTAGCATACATACAGCTGATGTAAGGACAGTTTTTTTTTTTTATGCAGGGATGTTAGTTGAGTAAAGCAGGCCTGACCCATCACTTTCAGGCAGAGGCATGAGTTATTAGAGCAGGTGCACTGTGTACAGATACAGTAGGGAAAAAGATGGCATTTGGGTATTAGAAGAGCACAGTCCAAAAATGCACTAATATGGTTCAGATGGTAGTTATCTATACCTGGCAAGTTTCATAAAATGCTCACTGAATATGTAAAATGTGGGGGTATTTACAGTATATTGGTAAGGGATTATCTAGAAGCCAGAAGATGTCTACCGCCTGCACTTTGCCGAGCCAGACTTACAGTCATCAGCATTCCCCAATGAAGAACTAGATGATGATTGTACTCCAATGTTAAATAAATGATTATACCACATTGTATATTGGAAGTGAAAGCTGTTTTTATCAACCAAGCTAAATATACGCCTGAGGTGGGCTGGCGCCCTGCCCAGGGTTTGTTTCCTGCCTTGTGCCCTGTGTTGGCTGGGATTGGCACCAGCAGACCCCCGTGACCCTGTAGTTAGGATATAGCGGGTTGGATAATGGATGGATGGATAAATATACACTCACCAGCCACTTTATTAGGTACACCTGTTCAATGGCTTGGTAATGCAAATATCAAATCAGCAAATCACAAGGCAGCAACTCAACACATAGGCATGTAGACCTTGCCAAGATGACCTGCTGAAGTCCAAGTCGAGTATCACAATGGAGAATAAATGTGATTTAAGTGACTTTAAATATGGTATGGTTGTTGGTACCAGACAGGCTGGTCTGAGCATTTGAGGAACTGCTCATCTACTGGGATTTTCACAAACAACCATCTCTAGGATTTACAGCGAATGGTCTGAAAAAGGCAGAATATCCAGTGAGCAACACTTCTGTGGGATAAAAATGCCCTGTTTAGGCCAGAGATGAGCGGAAAATGGCCTGACTGGTTTGAGCTGATAGAAAAGAAACAGTAATTCAAACAACCACTTGCACCAACTAACATATGCAGAAGAGCATTCCTGAATGCACAACACGTTGAACCTTTAAACAGATGGGCTACAACAGCAGGAGACCACACTGGATGCCAATCCTTTTAGCTAAGAACAGGCAACTGAGGCTACAATTTGCACAGGCTCACCAAAATTGGACAATAGAAGTTTGGAAAATCCATGCCTGGTCTGATGAGTCTCGATTTCTACTTGATGGTAGGATCAGAATTTGGAGTCAACAACATGAAAGCATGGATCCTTCCTGCCTTGTATCAACGTTCAGGCTGATGGTGGTGGTGCATATGTTATGGGGGATATCTTCTTGGCATATTTTGGCCCTTTAGTACCAATTGAACATCGTTTAAATGCACCAGCCTACCTGAGTATTGTTGCTGCCATGTCCATCTCTGTATGACCGCAGTGTACCCATCTTCTGGCTACTTCCAGCAGGATAAACTGGCTTCTTCAACATGACAATAAATTCACTGTACTCAAAGGGCCATCACAGTCACCAGATCCCAATCCAATGGAGGACCTTTGGGATGTGGTAGAACAGGAGATATATATATATATATAGTGGTCCATGGCCGGCTTTTCAGCCTGGCCAGTACCCCCAGGCCGCCAGATGGAGCTCTCCCTGTAGCATGGAGGTGCCCCGGATACCAGCAGGGAATCATGGACTATGGAGTTTTCCCCTACAAACCTGCTGGATACCCCAGGGACCAACAGAGGGCGCTTCAGGGAGGCTTAGAGACTCATATGTGCCCTATAACCCAGAAGTGCATCATAGGCCAAGCGACAGCAGAAGTGACGTACTTCCGGGATGAAGAAAAGGATTTTTCATCTGACCCGGAAGTGATAAGAATCACATGAACTGGAGATTGGAACACTTCCGGGTCAGGGACTATAAAAGGATTGTGACAGCTCCCAGACGGCGAGCTGAGCTGGGTGGAAGGTTAGCAACGCGTCTGGGAGTGGTGGAGTGTATTATTGATTATTGTTGAGAGTTTATGACTATTGTGTACAATTGTCCGACTAAAGGATTATTGGACATTTGCCTGGTATCTGAAGTGGTGTCTGAGGGTTAAAGGGAGCGATACTGCCCCCATCTGTTACAATATATATATATATATATATATATATATATATATATATGTATATATATATACATTGGTACCTTGGTATACGTCTACTTTGGAATAAGTCCAACTTGGTATACGTCCTGTTTGGACACAAAAAATTTTGCCTGGTGTACGACCTTTGTTTGGAATATGACTCACGTGCTAATCTTGTTTACCTCTCTCGAGACAAAGCCACGACTGCCCACGAGCATTAGTGCGCCTGTTGCTAGCATTCAACGAACAACCCGCGCTATAACTCTCTTTGAACTTTCACGTTTGTGATATAGCGGGTCCACAGCTCCTGTCAAAGTCCAGCTTTAAAATAAATAATCATCGCGCTCACAGCTTGGTGAGGGGGCATGGTGGTTATGTGGCTGAAGGTTGTCTGGGCGATTAGCGATGTGGGCGTTTCTCACCAAAGTGCACTTGTGAGGGACCGTCCGCATTCATGATTGTTCCTGGGGCTGCTTATCTTGATAAACAGAAGCGCGAGTTGGCTTGAAGGGGAGTAAAAAGAAAGAAGCAGGGGGGGCCGGCAGGTAAAAAGGCACCGGGCTTCTTCTTGTTTTTTTTTAATTTTTAAAGAATGCTTCCTGCTCTATTTTAACTTTGTTGTTTTTAAGAAGACTTTTTTCTATTGTTTTTAACCTCCACGTTTCACTTCTGATTTTATGGATTATTTATTGGAACTTTGGAGACTGCACTTTAATTTGAACACCTTATTTTGTTAATTGTTTTAATAAAAGCACTTTGCACTTTTTCACCATCCCCTTGCTTTACCGATGAGGTTAGCAGTGAGGCACATTACCGACGGTGTAGGGTTCAAGGGCTCCCCGGCAGCAGATGGGAGCATACAGCAAACCTGCATCGTCACAACGTGATTTTGTGCTTTTTTCATGTAAATTTGAATTGATTGTTGAAAAGTATGAAGGTGGCATGCGTATCTGGGACATGGCTGTTGCATATCGTTTGCTGAGAACGACAGTATCTACGATCGTGAAAAACAAAGATGTTATTAAAAAGTAAAGTGAGGTAAAATTGTCATTTATTTCATCTAATTGCTTTTGTATTTATATATTTTAATATTAAACAGTGTTTAAATTATTTTATACAACCCCATCAATGTATAATATGCCAATAGCAATAGGATTTTTTTTTCATGGGAACGGATTAATCATTTTCCCATTATTTCTTATGGGAAAAATTTGTTTGGTATACGTCCTGTTTGGTATAGGTCAAAGGGTCTGGAACAAATTAAGGACGTATACCAAGGTTCCACTGTATATATATATATATATTGTCAGGGATTCCAGGGGCAACGACCCGGCCGGGACGCCGAGAGGGACCGAAAGAGGGTCAAAGCCCACCCTGGATCACGTGAGGGCCGCCTTCCTGGTTGTTCTGGGGGCCACGGGTTGAGGGCATGGAAGCCCTACCCTGTAGGGGCCCATGGTCACCGCCAGGAGGCGCCCCAATGCCTTGGGGACCTGTTGCCCCAGCACTTCCGCCACACAAGGAAGTGCTGGGGGGAAGACTTTGGGAGACACCCGGGGAGCTGTCGGGAGGACAGCCGGCACCTCTGCCACGCTGGGGCGTGGCCAAGCGAGGAATGCCGGGAACACCTGGGGCTCATCTGGGAACTGTATAAAAGGGGCCGTCTCCATTTATTCAGGGCTGGAGTCGGGAGGAGGAAGGATGAAGCACAGAGGAGGTGTGGAGGCGTGGAGGCGGCCTGAAGTGAGGCATTTTGTGGCCAGGACTGTGTATTGGGGTGTATTGTGCACTGAACTGGGTCTTGGTGACCATTGGCTGGGGTCTGTGTGACCAGTATATTTGTGTAAATATTGTAAATAAACGTGTGGTGGTTTGAAAAACAACATGTCCGCCTGTCTGTGTCCGGGTTGGCTCCACAATATATATACACACATACTATTGTCTGATTATTTCCACCATGGTTATTGAAGGGATATATATATATATATATATATATATATATATATATATATATATATATATATATATACAGGTTTAACTATGTCCTGCACTTCTACAAAGAACACAATCCCAGGGAGCAAGTGGCCCCTGCTGGAGACCACAGAGTACTATAAACAAAGTTTTGCATCAAAGTAAAAGTTTATTTAACACAGTAACTACAATTTGGGGATATTTAATGAAAGTACAAAAGTTATCTTTAAATATAATATGCTA
Source organism: Polypterus senegalus (assembly GCF_016835505.1). Classification (NCBI taxonomy): domain Eukaryota; kingdom Metazoa; phylum Chordata; class Cladistia; order Polypteriformes; family Polypteridae; genus Polypterus; species Polypterus senegalus. The sequence continues at coordinate 30,136,101 of NC_053163.1, forward strand.
CCGTGGCTGTGCGTTTGTCTGTGCAAAATTGTAAATCAACTGTAGCTCACAAACCATTTGACCTACTGACCTAAATTTGGTATACATATACTACATGACGTCTACTATCCGCTTTAGAGGTGATGATTGACCTCCAAGGTTATTCTTCTTTTATTTTATTGTAGAATTAATTCTCGGCAGCGGCCAGCAGGGCGGCCATGTGGCGCATGTGTACTGCCACTGTTCTCATCCCTACCACCGTTGCCGTCACTTCCCCTATCCCCTAAGTGCCAGCTTAAGTGAAAAATTTAAGAAAAGTAATTGCAACACAAATACTGACTTAATCAGTTTTAATGGGAAAAGATGCCAATGAAAGAAGAGAAGAAGCAGGCTGATAGGGTGGAGAAAAGAAGTGCTACTCAGGAAGTAGCAAGTGCATTAACCTCTGAGCAAACAAATGCTAAAAGTACAGAGAAATAGGATGAAAACTATGAATGCTCAAGTCAAGTGTATTCACTGCACGTTATCGTGCAATACGCTGTTACTGGTAACAAATAAATAAACAGATATAGTACAGAACTCAAAACTTCTAACTTCTTCCCTTACCTCCTTAGTCTTTTCACCTCTCTGGCAAAAAGCTAGTAGGGCTCCCTACCTGCTAGAAAGCTATTGCCACACCCTAACCTCAAGACTCCAAACTCATTTTAAAGGCACTTCCCTTTCCCGTGACATCTCACATAATGGAGACTACCTCCAGGTCATATTTATTCATGGCACTGTACCTAATTCTTCTTTTCCATACTGGTGGTACCTTGCCAGGCCAGCACTTAGTCACAAGCTAAATAATCTTTTTTGCTGCTTGAGTGCTAGCCTCTTGTGATGACTTTCATTTTAATGGTTTTAAAGTTGAGATGCAGCTTGCTGTGCAATGTCATCTTTTATAATGTAAACATGACAGGGTGTGTCATGTTACTCGTGAAACATGTGACTAGAAACTAACAGTTTCACAGTTAGTGCCAGTTAAAGTGGCTTAGAAAAGGCAATGCCCATTGACAAACAGAATCTTAAAATTGTAAAGTGGTGATGTGAGCAAAGGCAGGCATCACTATGGGGCAGTAAATCCTGAAAGGGCGATAGAAGTTAGACATCCAAGTAAGCGCCAGAGGAGACAGACTTTATATTGAGTAAGAGAGCGGCCACAGAGGTCTGACAAAAAGCCCCTAACTGGTAGCAAGAGATTTTAAATGTAATGAACAAGGTCAACCTGATTTCCTTAGGCTTCTGTTTTTCTGGAACTGTTTCAAACGTGTCAATCCTGAGCATTTTTTTACAGCAAGACAGTTTAAGAGATGGCCTCTGACATTCTAAAGCAGGGACAGTATGCATAAAGCTACATTTCACATTTAATCATGTTATAAAGAAATCCACTTTGCTGAAAAATATACCTAAACATTGATTGTTTCCTCTAAACTCCGTATTTTACAGATATCTTTGTGAATGACAGAGGAACGGATTTGTAGCCCCTAATGTACAAGGTCAGAGGCTAACTTTAAAGCTGATTGATCAAAGTTAAAAGACTGTCCGTGGGGAATATCTTTGATGTAGTGCCAGGACAAACAGAGCCCTAAGGAAATCAGATCCACTAGAGCACAAGGGAGCAAGGCCTGCCAAGGAGAGACAGAGACAATTGTGACCTGGTAACTTTATTACCACTTGAGGACCACACTGACAGGACCATGATGTCCCTTTAATGGAACATACTGTTTGGAGAGATCCACCAATTTAAGGGCCATATGAGGATTAGGTTGCAAGGATATTAGGAGCCACTAGAGGGAGTTTTAACCTACATTGGCCTGCAATATAGGTTTTCTTTACACATCTGAGGGTGCTGAATCTAAATCTGTAAGAGAATTGCTTATCACATACAGTTTAAAAGAGATCTAAGAAAATCTATTTTAGATGAAGAAGCAGTATTTTTTAAATTAATTGTTGAAAAGTAAATAATGAATACATATAATTGTTTTAAATATATTTATTACTTGCAAAACATAGTCATTTGGTAATTTGTTTTCCTCTCATAATCATCTGAAGGTGTTTCACGGTAGTACAATATATCCAACAGATGTCTGCTAACTTAGACTGACTCCACCTTGCACTGTAACACCACTCCATTTCAGTGATGTTCTGGTGGAAGCTCTCCTTTATCATGAACTGAAGTCAAATCCATAGCAAAAATGGGTGAGAAGCCACCAACATCCTTCACAATCCAGGCCAGGCCTCCTATACCTGCCAGGATTAGGCCTCATTCAACTTTGCACACCTGCTTCAGCCTTCATAAGACTAAAGGGGTAGAATCTTCAAATATAAACTTAAAACTTCTAAATAAAAAAGGTCTGTCAAAGAAGGAAACCATAAAAACTAAACAAGGAATCTTTAAAAATAGAGAAATGTTTATTAGAAAGGCAATAAATGACACAAAGGCTCATAAAGAAGCAAAAAGAGTTGCCTAACAACAAGCAAGTCCCAATACAAGTCAAAACATCCAGGCAATCCAACAAGAAACACAAAACTCACAATAACTCCAATAAACTTCAGTGTACCATGTCTGAGGTCCTCTCTAGTTTCAACCTAAGTAGGCAGATGGAGGGATCAGGTGTGATGTTAGGGTGGCCCTACTTCTTCATGCTCCGAGCCTGACCAGAGGCCTCATGTATAAACAGTGTGTATGCACAAAAATGTTGTGTACGCCCATTTCCGTGCTCACATCACATGTATAAAAACTAAACTTGGTGTAAAGTCACACACATTCTCATGCCAGCTCAAACCATTGCGTACGCACGTTTTTGGCTCAGTTTTACAAATTAGCAGCACCCAGCATCAAAACAGTACTACTGTTCCTGTGTGGTTTTCCTTTCTTTTATAGATTAACATCCCTGACTCAGCCTTATCAAATACATTGAAATTAACCGCATATTGTTATTAGTTTAAGGCATCTGATTGTAATCAACATATAACAATATAATGGACCACGAAATAACCAAACTATTTCAAATACCACAATGCACCACTCAGAGTATTTTAACCCACTGTATCTGAGTGTGGAATTACAGCTGTACAGCAGCTGATCGGAAAGAGGATTATCAGGATACAGCTTCTAACACACTGCCTCAGATAAGCGCACAGTCTATTTGAAGTTCGCACATTTTGCAAACGCTTCAGAGCCATTCTTGTAGGGACCACACAGTTCAGAAACAGTTTTATCCTAAGAGCTCTAAACGCACTCAGTCAGTCAATCAAGTGCTCCCGGTAGAAATGTTTTACTTCTAAGTACAATTACCTCACTGTAAACTTGCACTACAGTTGTGATATTGCACACCTGAGTCACTTCATGAACTATTTCAGTATCTGCACTATATGTACATGTACAGTGCATCCGGAAAGTATTCACAGCGCATCAGTTTTTTCACATTTTGTTATGTTACAGCCTTATTCAAAAATGGATTACATTCATTTTTTTCCTCAGAATTCTACACACAACACCCCATAATGACAACATGATAAAAGTTTACTTGAGGTTTTTGCAAATTTATTAAAAATAAAAAAACTGAGAAATCACATGCACATAAGTATTCACAGCCTTTGTTCAAATCTTTGTCGATACACCTTTGGCAGCAATTACAGCCTCAAGTCTTTTTGAATATGATGCCACAAGCTTAACACACCTATCCTTGGCCAGTTTCGCCCATTCCTCTTTGCAGCACCTCTCAAACTCCATCATGTTGGATGGGAAGCGTCACTGCACAGCCATTTTAAGATCTCTCCAGAGATGTTCAATCGGATTCAAGTCTGGGCTCTGGCTGGGCCACTCAAGGACATTCACAAAATTGTCCTGAAGCCACTCCTTTGATATCTTGGCTGTGTGCTTAGGGTCGTTGTCCTGCTGAAGGATGAGCCGTCACCCCAGTCTGAGGTCAAGAGCGTTCTGGAGCAGGTTTTCATCCAGGATGTCTCTGTACATTACTGGAGTCATCTTTCCCTTTATCCTGACTAGTCTCCCAGTTCCTGCCGCTGAAAAACATCCCCACAGCATGATGCTGCCACCACCATGCTTCACTGTAGGGATGGCATTGGCCTGGTGATGAGCGGTGCCTAGATTCCTCCAAACTTGACGCCTGGCATTTACACCAAAGAGTTTAATCTTTGTCTCATCAGACCAGAGAATTTTGTTTTTCATGGTCTGAGAGTCCTTCAGGTGCCTTTTGGCAAACTCCAGGCGGCCTGCCATGTGCCTTTTACTAAGGAGTGGCTTCCATCTGGCCACTCTACCATACAGGCCTGATTGGTGGATTGCTGCAGAGATGGTTGTCCTTCTGGAAGGTTCTCCTCTCTCCACAGAGGACCTCTGGAGCTCTGACAGAGTGACCATCGGGCTCTTGGTCACCTCCCTGACCAAGTCCCGTCTCTCCTGATCGCTCAGTTTAGATAGCCGGCCAGCTCTAGGAAGAGTCCTGGTGGTTTCGAACTTCTTCCACTTACGAATGATGGAGGCCACTGTGCTCATTGGGACCTTCAAAGCAGCAGAAATTTTTCTGTAACCTTCCTCAGATTTGTACCTCGAGACAATCCTGTCTCGGAGGTCTACAGACAATTCCTTTGACTTCATGCTTGGTTTGAGCTCTGACATGAACTGTCAACTGTGGGACCTTATATAGACAGGTGTGTGCCTTTCCAAATCATGTCCAATCAACTGAATTTACCACAGGTGGACTCCAATTAAGCTGCAGAAACATCTCAAGGATGATCAGGGGAAACAGGATCCACCTGAGCTCAATTTTGAGCTTCATGGTAAAGGCTGTGAATACTTATGTACATGTGCTTTCTCAATTTTTTTATTTTTAATAAATTTGCAAAAATCTCAAGTAAACTTTTTTCACGTTTTCATTATGGGGTGTGGTGTGTAGAATTCTGAGGAAAAAATGAATTTAATCCATTTTGGAATAAGGCTGTAACATAACAAAATGTGGAGAAAGTGATGCGCTGTGAATACTTTCCGGATGCACTGTATATTGTACTTATGCATTCATATTGTATATTTTTCATTGTTTTTATTATATTATTATTATTACTGTTATTTTCTCATTTTATAGGAAAATAGGCTTATGGAGGATTTGCATATTGAATCGTATTGTATTATACAATAAAAAAAAAAGGAATTCAATTCAGCTCAATAAAAGAAAACAAGGATTTGCAGATGATGACGACTGGCTTCTAAGTTGATTTAGATTTCCAGGCACTATCTTCTTGGAGCTCTTGATATAATTTTTTTCAGATGAAATGCAGTAAAGTATATATTACATTACACAGATACATTTTTAACTTCATTTAAATAATGTATACTGTTATTAAACGTGTGGACACGGTGGACAGCAGTAGCGATGAACTAATGCCCCATTCAGGGATTGTTTCTCTCCCGCGCTGTATGCTTCCTGGGACTGGCACGGCCCTGGATGAATAGATTGATGGAATAATTAAACATGTACTACGAATATATTTCAATGTTCCTTTAAAGTTCTGAAGAATCTGCGTTCTAAGCTTATAGATGGCTTGACTTTTATTGCAGAGCTTGTGAGTCAATTGGTCATTTGGAGAAAGAAAAGGAAGGACAAGAACTGGAGGTTAATACATTTGAAAGAGACAGTACTGCTACAATAAATTATTTTCCTGAGTGTCATGCATAGCACACCAAACATCTTGCAGGAGGCAGGAACAATCTCTGGCCGGGGTGCCAGCTCATCACTACCATTGTGCCACCGTGCCCCCATGTTTAATTTGCTTTATTCCTATCATCATGAAAATGATATCAAGTACACATCTTAGTATTTAAATTGTTCAGAGTGCTTTATTATCATGAATGTAATGCATTTTGTGTCCTGTCAGTGTAAGAGGAAGCCTGTTTAAGAAGCACGTAGTGATTCACGCACATAGAGTACATAGAAAAAGACATAGAATACAAAGCATTTAACATGCTACTTTAGTTACAATGGGATTTGAGAAACTAGTAAATTAAACAATTTTAAGATGAAATGTATGATGTTATGCTTTAATGACAAAATAAAATACATGTGGAAATTTTGAGATTAAAGTTGACATTTTTTACCTTTTTTTTCCCCCACTGTGTCCCTTTTTTGTCTTTTCTCTGTACCTTAATACCCTTCCATATGACACTCAGACGGTGGGCTACGACTCACCTTTTCACAGCAACTTTGATATCTGACCACTTCTCATTTATTTCGGTCACTGTGAAAACTTTCTGAACTTGAAGTTTCGAGTTTCTCTGCTACTCTATGTCACTCAATCAACTTCCTTTTCTTGTTTATACCACTGCATATACCCACACATAGTATGTATTTCCTTGCCTCCACATTGTATTCGCTGAAATTCTTTTTTCCCTGTGCTTTTGCCATTGTCTTTTCACAGAATGCTGAACTTAAGTGGATATTTATATTGATTTAAATATTCAAAGAGGCATAATTTTGGGAGGAGTCAGGGTGGGGCAGCAGGCACTTGCATGTGTGTTACATTTCACGATGACTGGGATTTATGTAGCACAAGAAAGTAGAAGTTGGCATACGCACAAATTTATACATCTGGGTTTTTTTGTGCGTATACTCATTTCTGTTTTTGTCCATATGCCATGTTTTCGTGTGAATTCTACGCACGGCATTATACATGAGGTCACTTACCTTCATTAGTAAGTTACAAAAACAGGCTGACGTTCAGACCTGCATAGGCCCAGCATGGAGTTCTGGATTTAAAAGGTCAAAAATAATTTTAAGTGTCCCAAAAATATGAGAATACTCTTTATGGGAGATGATGACTGTTAAGAATATGGCTTGTAGGATAAATACAAAACAACATTCTTTAATTTATTACATACAAAACAATAACAAAAAATGGTAAAGCATGCAAACAAGGCTAAATAAGCAAAATTATGTGCCTAAAATGGCAGCTAAAAGCAGACAAGAACAAATCTAATACCCAATACTCAATACTCATAATCGAAAACCAGGAGCAATAAATCCACAAAAAGTAGAAAAATCAATATTTAAACAGCAATGATCATTTCTCCACTTTAATGACACTCTTCTGTGACCATGTAATTAACCTTAATAGCAAGGCTGAGGGTAGTCCCGCATTAGTGACATCATGGTGGTCCTGCCATTTGTGGTTCTTCACTCAGAACACATATTCAGTTTATCAAATGACAGAAGACCATTCTGTCCATCAAGCCTCTTTGTTTAGCTAATAGGTAAGCTGTCCTAATATCTCATCCATATGCTTCTTAAAGTTTGTCAAGGTGTCTGCTTCATCAGCAAGGAAGGAGACAAAATGCATCCAGCTAATTACTGACCGATAAGTCTTACTTCTTTACCAGGAAGAATTATGGAAACTATAATAAGAAATAAATTAGGAAATTACCTAAATGAAAATAAAATACCTGCGGTGAGCTGGCATCCTGCCCGGGGTTTGTTTCCTGCCTTGCGTCCTGTGTTGGCTGGGATTGGCTCCAGCAGACTCCCGTGACCCTTTAGTTAGGATATAGCGGGTTGGATAATGGATGGATAGATAGAAAATAAAATACTAAATAACAGCCAGTATGGGCTTACGACAGGAATGTTCTACAAAAAGCAAACTTTTAGATATTTCTGATGATGCAACCTGAATAGTTGACAAAAACAAAGCCTACAACATAATTTATTTAGTAAAAAATATTTGATAAAGTCCAACACTGTGTTCTTCCAGTTAACCAACCTGAGATCCAGTTTTATAGGTTACCTCTAACACCAACAGAATTACTCTTTGGTGTGGGACTGAATCAAAGGCTTTTTCAAAGTCTAAGTAAAATATATTGTATGCTTTGCTTTTGTCAAGTACTGCTGTAGCCTGCTCAAAAAAATCTGAAAGATTGGTTTGGCAAGAACCACTCATAAACCCATGTTGACTGTTATTTTGTATGCAATTCTCATATAGGTTACTTCTCTAATGTTTTTCTTATTAGAGTTTCCATAATTTTGCATGGTGCAAAAACTAAGACTCATTGGTCAGTAATTATCAGGATGCATTTTGGATTGGAGTCACATTTGCAACTTTCCTCAGGTACTTCTCCCTTCTCAAGTAACTGCTCAAATATTCCTAACAATAGTACGTAAATGAAGTTTTTCATTTCTTTCAATGCAATTAGTAAAATTGCATCAAGTCCAGCGATTTTATTCATTTTCAATGCATTGAGGGCTTGAAGCACATCTGAGTGTTGTATTTTAAAATCTTTAAACTGAGAGCTTACTCGTATTTCTCAATGAGGCTTTCCCTTTTTTTCTTCCACTATGTTGTTATGTAAAATTTTACGTACAAGTTGATAAATATTTTGTATGGCTTTATTTGTAACTTAGGCAAAGCAATGTAATATTAGTGTTACATAAGTGCAAAACATTCATGTTTACTCCCCCTTTAGGACTAAGTCTCTTTGTAATTTTATGACAGTGTTGGGGGAACTGCCTCAAACAAGTTTGGGCAATATTTCTCTGCTGAAGTCTCTCGGCCAACCCCCAATGGAAAGGCAGGCTGCCTAACTGCCAAGCTTTACCTTAACATATGGTTTTGGGGGCTGGTGTGAAGGTGTTCTATCCCCCCATTGGTCTGAACTATGGCTGTTTGGAATTGGTTTGTATCAAAAGCCATTAAGTACCACAACGCCCTATTAGCTATAGGGGTTGGACAGAAAACCTTTAAATTTGCTTGCTTTACCTCACTCTGTCTCTCTTACCAAATTGATGAAAGACCATCTCACACCATGAACTGAAAAGGACAACACAATGAAGAGCACAGCTCGGCAGCCATATTGAGACAGGCATGTGACCTGTTCTGAAGAAAGCTGACCACAAATGAGGACTTAACTAGAGACATTTTAAATAACTAACAAGTCTGTGTGCCGCCTGGAACTACACATCAGCATTTATCAGGTTGTATGGTTGCCAATATTCAAATGCCCTTTGCATAGTGTTATTGTTTATGAATATTATCAATAATACATTATTACATGTAACTTAACTGCTTGTCTTTTACTACACCTAATTGCCTGAGGTTGTAGATGTAGAAGGGAAGGAGGGGAGAAGTTATATGGTACAATACCTTATAAACAGTGGTAAGTCTGTGAGATTTAAGGCTTTCTGACAAAGGCTACATACAGCTGGTCCTCGGGTTACAACGTCTCGATATACAACGTTTCGAGTTTACAACGCTCACTCCCATAAAAACTTAAAAAAATTGAGACGTGAGAAGGAATAAAGGTAAGGATTTTTTTTTCACACTCATTTTTTCTGTTACTACAGTACAGTGTACAGTACAGTATATGTATGTCCTTTTTCTGTGGCTTAGTTGTGCTTTTATGTTCTAGATTATGATTTTGCAAATGTTTTAGGACAGGTAAGTGACTTAGGCTAGGGTTTGTTTCGAAAATTCGGGTTACATCACTGTTGTAGGAACGGAACTATGTTGTAACCCGAGGACCCCCTGTATTAATAATAGAAAAGGGGAAAGTAGAGTAATATATTACTCGACCAAGACAAAACACACTACAAATACTTAGTTGAAATATTTGTTCAGTTCATGTGCTGTTTCCGCCTCATTTTTCATACCTTCTACTACTGTGTCCTTCAGGTTTCTTAGCTTCTCTTTTATCATCTTCTTACTGGAGTACTCATATGAATGAAAAATCAAAAAAAAGCGATCTCCTTAATATATTTTTGGTTTCTCCGAGATAAAAATGAGATCAGAAAAAAATGAAATGGAGACAAAATAAGACAAAATACCCCGGTAGTCTGATGTGTGTCTCCTGTTGAATATCAGAAGAGATCTCAGCAGAGTCACATATTTGAAAGCATTTGCATTGTGTGCTCATAATATATGGTGAAATTTATGAACAGTTGTTAGTGGTAATAAAACACTTTACTATAATTATTAAACTGTAGTCCTTGTTTCTGAATAACACTATAAGTCACTCCAATTTATATTGCTGTGCTCCCATTAGATCATACTTGTTTTTGAAGATAAGACAGGCAATGTGGGATAGTGTTGAAGACTTTGCCTGTCAAACCCTGAAGTTGTGGGCTCAAATTCCACTGCTGACACCTGTGACCTTGATCAAGTCCCTTCACCTGCCTGTGCTACAAATGGAAAAACAAAAGAAATGTAACTAATTGCATCTCAAATGTTGGATAACGTAAAATAAACAATGTGAAGTCTTGATTAAGATTCATACAAGATCTCACAAAATATCACCTGCCTTTCAAACCAAAGTCTCAAGTTTGTCTCCTTTTATTCCAGTTGTTTCTCATATTTCCTTTCAATCTAATGCTGTTTTTTGAAAGAAATTTTGGGAAGAACATCTGCAACAAAGTTGGTTCTTAAATTAAACTTTAATAAGAATCTCTTTTAAGTCTCACAAGCCATCAAAGATCAAGCTTTGTGCAGTAAAAACCTATTGGTATTGCTGAAAAAAATATTTGCTGTTTGTAGAAACACATAATACATAAATACTAAATACTAAACACACATAAAAATATTAACAAAAATTCATAAACACAAAAAACATATGATGCATAATAAGTAAAAATGAGTAAGGCAACAGTAAAATAAAAAATAGACATAAACCAAGGAACAAACCCTGGCTAACACAGCAGTGGATCTGAATTGCTGGGTTTCTGTTATTCTAGGACCTTCATTGGAGTTGCTGTTTAGGACCGTCTTTCACCCTCAACCAATCAGCTTTTTAAACTTAGCCTATATTATCATAAAACTGAGACTTTATGCTCAGTTCCACTCATGTTCTTATGTTATAATTAAAGATTAAAAACAAAAGTGGTCTCCATTGAAATTGCAGGTGTTTTTGTGAATTTTAAAAAGGTGTTGTTATGTGTTTCCTGTGTATTTCCTCTTTTGTGATATCAGACACTGAGTTTAAAGCTGATTAGTCAAAGGCAAATGCTTGTCCTTGAACTACAACTCTTATGTTAGTCTGGACACAACAGAAATCCAATGAAATTAGATTGTCAAAAGCATGGCCACCATTAATTCCAGAAGTAGTTCTAAGCAGGGAGGTTATCTAAACACGAACAGCTTAGTTAAAAATAACAAGTTGAGCACATAAAGCAGTACAAAAAATACATGACCTTAAACGTCGAGGAAATAAATCAAATTCTCACTTTCAGTGGCATATGAAATTCTTTTCAATTTCCACTTAATTTCAAATATCATTCTGAGCCATTTTAAATGTAATAAAATCAGCTGATGCTCCATCGGCTGGAAATCTTCTGCTTCAGTACTCTTCTTCAATAACACACCTATAATTATGCTTCAAAAACGTTTCAGATTATGCAACGTGCTCTTCTGACCTATCAATTCACTTTCTCCAAAGGAGGTGTTTTTTTCCTGTTAAAACAACCGATTCAATGAACTTTTTGACTTTTCCTTTCTTTTAATTGGCAAGTACAAGATTTCAATTAATTCTTTTTATAGTATGTAAGAGCATTGCTGCTCTTTCCATTCTGATTAAAAAAGGATTTTTTAAAAAATGTAACAGGGATTTTTTATGATTTATATGATGAATAGGTTTAATTTGTGTAAATGAATACATCTGTAAAGCTCTTTGTGATTATGTTAACAATGAAGTCACTGCTTTCTTACAGTAAACTCTAAATAAATATATTAAATGTTGTCTTTTATAAAGCTCATATAGCAATAACTACTGATAAAGATAACATTCTCAAATACCAGGGAGCTGGTGTTTATCCTAACATTACTAGAATTAAGGCAGAACAAAGCCTTGATGGACCGCCATTCCATCACAGGACCAGCTGTAACAAACAACCACCTCGGCTCAACTGCCAATTAACCTGATGAGTCTTTGGTGATGCAACTGAAAAATCTGAGTGTCCGCAGAAAGACTCCCACCAGCACAGAGAAAACAAACCAACTCCAAACAGACAACAGTCCTTGGTTATTATACCGCCCACTTCCATTTAATGCAGAACCAGGAAAAAGGAATAATATACTCTATATAAGATCTGTGCAAAATAGTGAAGATTAGCAATACACTAATGTCAGGTATAAGAACTGTAGAGATAAAGGACATGTTAGGCTAAGTAAAACTGAAACATCACAGCAGCTGGAAAACTGACTCAAAAGAATGGGATCAAACCCAAACTGATGGTGTGTTTATCTTCAGTCTGAACTCTTTATCTAATTTTACTGTTGTTTTGGTGAACATTTAATAATCAAGGAACTCTGTGAGTGTCACTAAATACAATACAATACTATTAATTAAATGGTAAGGTTTTCCTACCATTAAGTTTTAACTTTCCCACTAAAGAAATCCAAACCTTTCTGACTTAGTACACATGAGCTGTTCAAATGAGCATGTATCTAACTTATATTAGATAGATAGATAGATAGATAGATAGATAGATAGATAGATAGATAGATAGATAGATAGAGTGAAAGGCACTATATGAAAGATAGATAGATAGATAGATAGATAGATAGATAGATAGATAGATAGATAGATAGATAGATAGAGTGAAAGGCACTATATGATAGATAGATAGATAGATAGATAGATAGATAGATAGATAGATAGATAGATAGATAGATAGATAGATAGAGTGAAAGGCACTATATGATAGATAGATAGATAGATAGATAGATAGATAGATAGATAGATAGATAGATAGATAGATACTTTATTAATCCCAAGGGGAAATTCAGTCTGTGAGTCATGAGTGTGCATAGGAGACAGTTTATGGGCTCTGGTGATGATAATTCTCTATTGTTCCAGAGGTTGCAGACTGGGAGATTGATGGCTTTTCCACCACATAAGTCACTTCTGGTCTCCATCTGCCCGGATCCTCCAGTTCCTACAGGGAGTACATCATACTCAGAAGCTCTGCCATCTTTGAATCAGTCAGAACTAAACTCTCATGTGAGCAGACGTTTCTCTAATGATTTAAATTGTGATTTGTTTATTTTTTGAAAATTAGTAATATCGGATTTGTCCCGGGGTGCCCAAACCCTTTATCTGTGTCTTATTGTTCTTATGATAGATAGATAGATAGATAGATAGATAGATAGATAGATAGATAGATAGATAGATAGACATTATCAGAGAATAAGAAACAACAACCTCCTCTAAAATACAAACCAGAATGAGTGAAAACAAAAAAGAAAACTAAAGAGATAAAAAAAGTCTGACTTGGCTAAAGATTAAAAGAACAGCCACAGTCCCAGTGAGGCATTATAAAGGCACATTGAAGATGGTGTGGTGGTGCCTCAGTCGCTTTCTTGAGACCCGTCCATGGAATAATTTGTGTGTCATGGAGAGGATGTGCAGCTTTGTTCATAATGGCACTCAGTTTTGTCTTCATTCTTTCCTCCCCTACTACCTTCAGGGGGGGTCATGAGAGCATCCCATTCCTTTATAATCAGTCTATCTAATGTCCATCTATCCCTAGATTGATTTTCAATGTATTCAAATTCACCATTGAAGATAGGGTTTAGTGCCAGCTCTCCATTGTCCTACATGCATAAATTCAAGTCTCCGTTGGGGAACATTAGAAGACCAGATGACATGACTGGATATTCAGACTTCTCCAGCAGAAACACACAAATGCTGACAGAACACAGCAGGCACTCTTGAGGTAGAACCAGTCGTAGATGTAAGTGTTTAAGAAAAACAGTTTTATTTACTACACCACCACTTCTGTCATTCATTTTTAATCCAACGGGATCACAGATGCCAGAATCTATTCCAGCAGCATCACAGACAATCCAGGGCAGGGTAATTGTAACACTTATAAGTTATAAACATTTATAAACTTAAAAAAAATGTATCTATTATCATCATGTCTGTTGTTGCCTCCTACTTTGCTCCTATTCTTGCTGAGATTTACTGGAGCTTCAAGCAAATGTTACCATAAAGTGTGGACAATGAATGAAGAAATGAATGAACATCAGGTTTATTGCCCTGTGTACACAGAACAATGAGATTCATTGCATGTCTCCCACATATTAGTGACACAAGCACAATAACATCCAGAGCTGGTGCGTGGGGTGAGGCAATGAGGCGATCGCCTCAGGCAGCACTTTGGTAAGGGTGGCATTTTAATTGAACAGCATTTTTTCAACATTACAAAATAATAAAAGAAACAATTTAAATGTAAGCATGAAATGTAAGAATTACAAATATATGAAGTGCCTAATGTATATACTGACTTTACTTCTGTGACAAATATAATCATTTTGAATATCACAGACTGCAGCTGGGTGGCACAGTGGCACAGTGATAGTGCTACTGCCTTGCAGTAAGGAGACCAGAGTTTGTGTATTCCATGCATGGAGTTTGCATGTTCTCCCTGCGCCTGCGTGGGTTTCCTCCAGGTGCTCCAGTTTGCTCCCACTGTCCAAGGGCAAGCATGTTGGGCGAACTGACGATGCTAAAATTGTCCCTAGTTTGTGTTAAGTGTGTGGACAATTATGTGTGTGTGTGTTCGTCCTGCGATGGACTGGTGGCCTGTCCAGGATTTGTTCCTGCCTTGCACCCTATTATGTTGGGATATGTTCCTGCTCCTCCAACTCATGACCCCGGTCTAGATTAAGTGGGTTAGAAAGTGACATGACATGATGTAGTTCACTGTCATGTTTCACAGCTACATGTAATTGCATGATACTAGTGTTCATTTTCTTGATTTTCACATATTGTGTATATATTGATGATGATATTTGGTTGAATTTTGTTAATTTTTGGAATGTTATGAAGGTGCCAGTCACATGTATAATGTCTGTTAAATGTCGCTTGTGTTTACCCCATACATGTTTATTTAAAAAGGGTAGGTATCTTTTAGGTTGCAATTTGAACCTGCCAGGGTATTTAGAGAAGTGTGCAGGATGAGCAAAATATTTGAGTTCATATTTGGGAAATTCAATTATAAAATATTTTTTAGGCAGGACAAACAGCAACGGGGAAAAATGTATACATTTTTATAGTTTTTTAATCCCTTATTATGTGTGTTTTATTGTTTTAAAATTATATTTTTCATGTTTCCAAAAATAATATATTATTATGTACGGAATGTTTTGTCCATTATTGATGGGATGTACTGTATTGTATCTTGAAGCCCATATCCCATTAAGCATTGTATATGGATTGAGTGTATCCTCTCATGTCTTGTAAGGATAATTTTGGGGTTATTGGGCAAGGTCAGTAAAAATGAAGCAAAGCAGTGGGTCCTGATGGAGTATCGTCATGACTGCTGAAGGCCTGGGTGCTGGAGCTGGGGAGTCCTCTACAGCACATCTTCAACCTGAGCCTGAAACAGGGGAGAGTCCCAAGGCTTTGAAAAACATCTTGCACCACCCCAGTCCCAAAGGTATCACATGCTAGTGAGCTGAATGACTTCCGGCCTGTCACCCTGACGTCACATGTGATGAAGACCATGGAGCGGCTGCTGCTTCACCACCTGAGGCCACAGGTCTGTCACGCCCTCGACCCTCTGCAGTTCGCATACCAGGAGAAGGTGGGAGCGGAGGATGCCATCATCTGTATGCTACACCAATCCCTCTCCCACTTGGACAAAGGCAGTGGTGCTGTAAGAATTATGTTTCTGGACTTCTCTAGTGCCTTCAGCACCATCCAACCTCTGCTCCTTAGGGACAAGTTGACAGAGATGGGAGTAGATTCATACCTAGTGGCATGGATCGTGGACTATTTTACAGACAGACCTCAGTATGTGCGTCTCGGGAACTGCAGGTCTGACACTGTAGTCAGCAGCACAGGAGCGCCACAGGGGTCTGTACCTTCTCCGGTCCTGTTCAGCCTATATACATCGGACTTCCAATACAACTCGGAGTCCTGCCATGTGCAAATGTTCACTGACGACACTGCTATCGTGGGCTGCATCAGGAGTGGGCAGGAGGAGGAGTATAGGAACCTAATCAAGGACTTTGTTAAATGATGGTGCAACTCAACAACAACAACAACATTTATTTATATAGCACATTTTCATACAAATAATGTACAGTAGCTCAAAGTGCTTTACACGATGAAGAAAAGATAAATAAAAGACAAAGTAAGAATTAAAATAAGACAACACTAATTAACATAGAATAAGAGTAAGGTCCCATGGCCTGGGAGGACAGAAAAACAAAAAAAAAAAAACTCCAGACGGCTAGAAAGAAAAAATAAAATCTGCAGGGGTTCCAGACCATGAGACCGCCCAGCCCCCTCTGGGTATTCTACCTAACATAAATGAAAGAGTCCTCTTTGTATTTAGGGTTCTCATGGAAGGACTTGCTGATGATGGTCATGTAGACTTCTGGCTTTTAATCCATCAATGTAGGATAATCATGGTGCTTTGATTAGGTGGTGGTGGCGCAGATCGCCACCACAGAAAACCGGGAAAAGAAATAGAAGAGAGAGTAGGGGTTACTATGGATTTTAGAGCCACCATGAATAGTTATTATAATGAATTGAATATACAGAGTATCAGGATTAAATTAAGGTGAAGTTATGAGAAAGCCATGTTAAAGTAATGTGTTTTCAGCAGTTTTTTAAAGTGCTCCACTGTATCAGCTTGGCGAATTCCTATTGGCAGGCTATTCCAGATTTTAGGTGCATAACAGCAGAAGGCCGCTTCACCACTTCTTTTAAGGTTAGCTCTTGGAATTCTAAGCAGACGCTCATTTGAGGATCTAAGGTTATGATTTGGAATATAGACCCAAACCACTTACACCTGAACACCAGCAAGACCAAGGAGCTGGTGGTGGATTTTAGGAGACCCAGGCCCCTCATGGACCCCGTGATCATCAGAGGTGACTGTGTGCAGAGGGTGCAGACCTAGTAGTTCAGCTGGATGATAAATTGGACTGGACTGCCAATACTGATGCTCTGTGGAAGATAGTACAGAGCCGACCATACTTCCTTAGAAAACTGGCGTCCTTCAACATCTGCAATAAGATGCTGCAGATGTTCTATTAGACGGTTGTGGCGAGTGCCCTCTTCTACACGGTGGTGTGGTGGGGAGACAACATAAAGAAGAAGGATGCCTCACGCCTGGACAAACTGGTAAGAAAGGCAGGCTCTATTATAGACACGGAGCTGGACAGTTTGACATCAGGCAGAGCAGCAGGCACTAAGCAATCAATCCTGTCAATCATGGAAAATCCACTGCATCCACTGAACAGTATCATCTCCAGACAGATGAGCAGCTTCAGCGACAGACTGAATTTCCCCTTGGGATTAATAAAGGATCTATCTATCTATCTATCTATCTATCTATCTATCTATCTATCTATCTATCTATCTATCTATCTATCTATCTATCTATCTATCTATCTATCTATCTAAATGTGCCTTGCCTTTTGGAGAATTATTTAACTCACCGGCCCTGACAACAACAATGCACAAAGAATGCAACACCATTCATGAAATGCATCAGCATACATTAAACACAACTTTAGAAGATAGATACAAGATACACAACCAAGGTCTATTCATGCAGTTGTCAATACGAGTGGCTGTTCAGTTGTGTTGTGACCCAAAGGAAAAAACTGTTACTGAATCCAATGTGAATGGTCCCATACCGATTATCGAAATAGTGTTGGTGAGAAAAGGGAAAAAGATTTTAATAATACTTTTTGCTTCGAGTAAGTTTCAAAGTGGTTAACTCTGTTGCTTCACAGATCCGGCTTTCTGCATTTGAACTCTGCATTTGGTCATGCTCGGTTATCCTTCCTACATTCTCTGACTCATGCTGGTTAGATTATTTGGCGATGTCTGCCATGTGTGAGTTTGTGCTTTGGTGGAATTTGTGATATCTAGAACTGTTTCCAGTTTAGCATCTAGTTCTATCAGTTGTACTCTGGCCTGCCCAAGATCTTGAAATATATTAGGCAGATCTGAAAATGTTACCTAATTTTGCTTCATGAAGGCAGTCTATATTATACAAGTCATGAACTGATGTGATGGAAGAAGTCTGGAACAACCATGCCTCCTTCTACAGCTGAGCACCCAGCCAGACTGAGCAATTATGTGAGAAGGACCACGGTAACAGAAGTGATCAAAGACCCAATGGTGGGTCTGGCTGAGCTCCAAACAAACTGTGTGGAGATTGGAAAAACTTCCTGGAAGACAACCATCATTACAGTACTCCACCAATCTGGGTTTTATGACAGAAACGCCAGACAGAAAGATCGCCTCAGTAAAGACACATGTAAGCCCACTTGAAATTGGGAAAAGGTCATCTAAAGAACTCTCAGACTGTGAGAAACAAGATTTTCTGGTTTGATAAAACCAAGCCTAACATCTTGTCTGGAGGAAACCAGGCACTGCTTTGTCTCCTGTGCAGTACTATTCAAATGGCAAAGCATGGTGCTGGGAGAAGAGTCAGGATTGAGGGAACGCTAGAGGAAGCAAAGTACAGAGATGTCCTTAAGCTGACTGAAGGATCACCTTCCACCAGCACAATGACCCTAAGCACGAAGCAAAGACAATACAGGAGTGGCTTAGGAGCAACCCTGGGAATGCCTTTGTGTTGACGAGACAGACTCCAGACTTGAACCCATTTGAGCATCACTGGAGAGACCTGAAAATAGTTATTCATAAATGGTTTCATTACAACTTGAGAGAATTTATGGAGGAATGGCAGAAAATCCCCAAATCCAGGTGTGCAAATCTTGATGCTTCATACCCAAGAAGACCCCTGACTGCCAAAGGCACTTCAACTAAGTACTGAATCAAATCTCAGAACACTTGCATCAACATTATAGTTTGTTTTACTTTTTTTATCAACTGCAGAACCTTCCATAGACAAATGTGTGCCTTTCCTAAACATATCCAGTCTGTTGAACTGACCAGAGGTGGACTTCAAACAAGGTGTAGAAACATCTCCGTGGTGGTTAATACAATGTGATGCACCCAAGCCATATTTCAAGCGTCTTAACAAATGTCCTGAATACTTGTGTCAGTGTGAGATTTCAGTTTTTAATTTTTAATAAATTTGCAAAGATGTCTAAAATCCTGATTTTGCTTTGTCATTCTGGGACAGTGGTCTCCAACTCCAGTCCTGGAGAGCTACAGTGGCTGCATGTTTTCATTCTAACTCTTTTTCTTAATTATTGACAAGTTTTTGCTGCTAATTAACTATTTCTCTCTATTTTAGTTGACTTTTCATGAGACACTGAACGGCACCTAAACATAAATTTGATGTGAAGTGAGCCAACAGATGACCGACTAAGTTGGGGCCTCAAACTCCAACCTACTTCACTTCATTCAATTTCTTAATTCGAAGCCAATTCTCGTTGCTAATTAAACCCGTTATTTAATTCCATGGCGCTCATTCTGCCATGGCAGACATTTCCAAAATTGCTGATTTTCTTTTTTAAGAGCGCTGGCTGTCAAAATGTTTTGTGGACCTGAGCAGATCAACATCACTAAGGCCTTCACCTTTCTTTTTTTCAGTTATTGTGTGATGGACGCAGGTTGTTGTTTATGTGTTGGTTCAATTTGTGTCTTAATATTGTTTGGTTGCCAATTAAGGGAAAAAGAAATAATTAAGGAGGCCTGAGTCTTAAGTTATGTTAAGGCAAAGCCAAAGCCAAAAGCCAAAGCGAGCTTTATTGTCATCTCAGCCATATACAAGTATACAGATAGACGAAATTGCAAAGGTCAGGGTCCACAGTGTAACAACATGAAGTGCAAATAATAAATTAAAAATAGAATTAAAATTTAAAATTAAAACACAGACAAGACAAAGTAGTAGCAGCAATATTGACGTGTAGTAAGCAATAAGAACATTGAAGCAATGTATGGTATATGCAGTCTAGATACATAAATATAGTCAATAGATATGCAATATAATAAATTATTAAAGAGTTAATTAGCAGCAAAACCTGGCCACTAATTAAGAAAAGGGTTAGAATGAAAACCTGCAAAGCCACAGTAGCTCTCCAGGACCGGAGTTGGAGACCCCTGTTCTAGGGAATTGAATGTGTCTGATTTGGGAAACAATGAATTTAAATTATTTTTGGACAAGGCTGCAACATAATAAAATGTGTTCAAAGAAAAAGGCGTCTGAATACTTTCTTATTTGGCGGTACGCACAAATGATAGCAGCAAGTGCAATTCACATTCTTAAAAATAACAGCTGTTTAATGGGACTATATGCAGAATTTTCAGTTCTTCACTTTCTCTTCAGTTTCCTTCTGAGTATTTAATTAAACCAAATAGTTCATGATGAATACTCACGGGTGGACATGGAGATCTAGACCTGCTGGTTCCTTTGACATTTGCATCTTATTGCTAATAAGGAGCAGTTAAAACAATGAATACAGCTGACTAAAATGAGCAATTAAGGGCTCAAAAGCTTAACAGTCGAGACAACTAAAATCAGAATCAGAAAAATGTCACTTGACAATAAGTGCCTGAAAGCAATGAATGATTTCTCATGAAGCAACTGGGTAGGAACAAAGACATGAAGCCACTGCTGCCCTCCAGGACTGACGTTGCACAGCCCTGATTTCAAAAGTCTGAGTCTTATATAGCAAATAAATTAAAGGAAGTTAATTAGTAGCAGAAACTGGTCACTGATTAATAAAATAGTTACAATGAAAACCTGCAGCCACTATAGCTTTCCAGGATCAGAGATGGCCACCCCTGACTTTATGGTTATGTGGTTCCTAGTAGAAACATTTATTGACAAAGAACCATTTCATTCTGGGAAGCTTCTTTGCATATGAAGTTGGTCTTATGGGATTTGAAAAGGTTCTGAATATGTGAACAAAACAGAAATCTGTAATGAAAATAGGTTACCTAACAGGCTACTAACACATCAAGTAAAATGGCCAGTGCCCTGTGTTATTGTGAGCAGCAAAGTGTCCTTTTAAAATCAGGAACTGCACAAGTCTGTAATCATTAAATAAATAGGAGGTATTTTCTGGATCCTTTGTGTGAACAGTTCTTTCAAGAAACAAAATTGATTCCCTTTTGCTATCATTCTGAAGAACAGCTTTGGCAACTTTATTTTTAAGAATGCAGGTGCATTTAACATAAATGTCTGGGCAGAATATGGTCCAGTGAATCGGTAGGCCGTAAACAGTCACGATTACACCAAAGAAATCCATATGTAAAAAACACAAGGGGTTGTCAAAAATAATTGACAATTAAACATTTTAAACGACATTCTTCTTTACACCTTATCTCTTTGGGTCTCTTAATGCTCTCGTCATGCGGTTATTAATTTTGCTCTGCTCTCGAGGAATACAGTAAAATGAATTGATGTGAGCTCAAGTCACAAATGAACCATAGCAACAAGAAAGTAATGCATTAAGCTTCAAGCTGAATTATCTTTCAACAACAACATTTATTTCTATAGCACTTTCTTTATGAAATGAATGTATCTCAAAGTACTTTACATAATATAAAAGAATAGTTACAAGAGAAAAAAATAAGAAAAAAAAAAAACAAAGTTATATATAGATAATTATATCCATCCATCCATTTTCTAACCCGCTGAATCCGAATACAGGGTCACGGGGGTCTGCTGGAGCCAATCCCAGCCAACACAGGGCACAAGGCAGGAACCAATCCTGTGCAGGGTGCCAACTCACCGCAGGACACACACAAACACACCCGGGCCAATTTAGAATCGCCAATCCACCTAACCAGCACGTCTTTGGACTGTGGGAGGAAACCCACGCAGACACGGGGAGAACATGCAAACTCCACGCAGGGAGTACTGGGGAAGCGAACCTGGGTCTCCTAACTGCGAGGCAGCAGCGCTATCACTGCGCCACCGTGCCGCCCATAGATAATTATATAAACCTATTTAAATAATATAAAAAATAATTTATAATGAATCAATATGCACTTAGTAGTAGTAGAATCCTAATTTAAAGATACGTTTGTTAAGCCCATTAAGATAAATCCGATCCTGTGGTCAGATGGCCAGGGATTATTATTATTATTTTGTCATCTTCCTTTTTACCAGTTTGATGCAATGAGTCTCATACACAGTCGGGGTATCTACTTTCATTCCATCATCACATGCGGCTTCACTGTACTTTGATAAAGAAGGCCAAATTGGAAAAATAGAGTTTTTAATGGTTTTCTCAATTGATCAATGGTATTAGCCTGGCATTTGTCTATTGGTAAAATAGTGCAAAAGTGTAAAAGTCTGCCTCACCACTTCTTTTATTCTTAGCTCTAGGTATAATAAGCAAACCAGTGTTAGACAGTCTGAGGTTACAATTGTGAATGTAAGGGGACAGGCACTCCCGATTATATGAGGGAGCAACATTATGTAGAGTTTTACATATCATTAGCAGTATTTTAAAATCTATTCTAAAGGACCCTGGAAATGATTGTAATGATGCTAAGACTGGCAAGATGTGCTCAGATTTTCTTTTGCCAGTTCAGATTCTTGCTGCTGCATTTTGAACTAACTGCAACAGGCTGATGTCTTTCTTAGGAAGTCCTGTTAGGAGAGAACTGCAGTGATCTAGTTGACTAAAAACAAAAGTGTGAATTAATTTTTCAGCATCTTGCAATGTTATAAGAGGTCTAACTTTTGCAATGTTTCTTAAGTGAAAAAACGCAGTTCTAGTAATATAGTTAACTAGCCGACGAGGTGTAAGAATAGGAACGGAAAATGGTGAGAAAGGAATTCAGAAATCAAGAAGAAAGAAATACTTCTTGAAAGACACAGTTGTGAATAGGTGTTTTACTGGAGACAATTTGTGTCAAGAAATACCTCACTGATAGGAACAGAGAGATGACATTGTACAAAAACCCGTCGACAGAGAAGATACCGTCATTCATTTTATAACCAAGGCTTAGGAAACATCCATTGCCGCATAACGAAAATAGCAAGGAGCGAAACCAATGCCAATGGTCAAGAGCATAGACATATATAGATAAATGCCGCATTCACTGTGTTGCCCAGTCGACAAGATACATCAGCACGTCCGCCCTATTGCGAGTGGCAAAAGTGCCATTTAAACTAATACAGGTAGACGTGGAAACCGGGTTTTCTGATGAAAAAACAATAACGTTTAAAACATTATCGTTTACATACAACAGATTTTGGCAAATCGTTTACATGCAATTATTTATATCCATTTATACACTAATAATGGCAATTATTATTATTATTATTATTAAATAATTCCTCCCATATAAGTAACATTTCTCAGACTGCCTTCTTCCATCTCCGAAACATTTCTAGACTTCGTCCTGTTTTTACGCAACACAGTACTGAAGTATTGGTTAATGCCTGAGTCACCTCACGTATAGATTACTGTAATGTTATTCTAACTGGCATCCCACAAAAACTTATCCATCGCTTACAACTTATTCAAAATTCTGCTGCCAGCATAATAACCTGCTGTTCTAAATCCACTGAACATATTACACCTACTCTCTCTTTACTTCACTGGCTCCCTGTGAAGTTGTGAATAGGTGTTTTGCTGGCGACAACAGTTGCCGGATCCTGGAATAGAGATAACTTTGTACAAAAACCCGTTGAAAGAGAATATACTGTCATTTATTTTATAACTAAGGCTTAGGAAACAACCATCACCGTATAACGAAAATAGAAAGGTGTATGGGAGGCCGCAGGCAGCGTGGGGAAGGGTTTGGAAGAGGACGAATAGGAATCGAGAAATGGCGTGTTGTCTGCATGTGGGCGGGACCTGTTTTGAAGTGGAAGCAGGACGAACCAGAAGAGAAATATATACTGTATAAGAGATGTGTGATTTAAAGTTTAGATTTTAATCCATGATCATACCTAAGTTCTTAACTCCTGCCAAGGAGTACATTTTTTTCTGAGGTCCTAGAGCTGTTTCTATTTTTCCCAACATCTAAAAGTTCTGCTTTTTCCTTATTTAGCTTGAAAAAAATTACTATTCCTCCATTCAGTAATTACAAGACAAAATTGGATCAGAGGGCGCAGAGAGTCAGGTGGTATGATTGGGTGGTTCACTACTGCTGTCTTTAGAGAATCTGAGAAGACCCCCTCATGCTTATTGAGAACTTAACTATATCAAGTACACTATCAATGAGCACATCAGAGACTTTTTAAAAAACTTGACTTGGGACTGGGCCAAGAGTACAAGTGGAATGTTTTAAACAAGTAATTATTCTATGATGTTCAGGAAAAATTTTGTTTTTCTGTTCTCTCTGGCCATCGGACCTTACTTTTATTCTATGTTAATTAGTGTTCCCTAATTTTATTTACTTATTTATTTTGTCTTTTTTCTCTTTCTTCATCATGTAAAGCACTTTAAGCTACATCATTTGTATGAAAATGTGTGATATAAATAAATGTTGTTGTAAAATGATTCACCCGTCAATTTAATGAATGCCTTACACCAGCTAGACTTTCACAGATTTTAAAGCCTACAATGATTTATCCACTTCCAAAACCTAAATCCACTTCCTAAATTCGTTTAGTTCAGTTGGGCGCAAGAGAAGACCCAATGCCGCTGGGGTCTACTCTATCACAACGCACACGCACTGCTACAGACTGGATCGATTTAAATTCACTGAATAGCCTACATTTTGGGGCTTTTGAGATGAAACACGAGCACACAGAGAGGTGGCCACGGTGTGGTTGTGCAAAGTCCACACAGAGGGTGCCTAAAGTCATGAAGCAGTGGTGATAAACTTCTTGCCATACCCATAAACCAATCAGTCATTCTGAATTCTTTCTATACATTATAAATATGTAATATATATATTAATATTTAAATATATATAAAAATGAATCCCAATTTCGGAGTTAATATTACACAACGTGAAACAGAGATCACCCGACCTGTTTAATTCAGTAACATCCACCTATTGTGTTTTGCTTGTAATTTTCTATAAATCTGTTGTTATGTCAGGGATACTTCAGAACTTAATACATTTATGATAGATTTGCATGAAGTGCTTAAAGCTTGTCTGCTTAGTTAACAATTACATTTGCCCATACTTCATAAGCAGTTAATCGTTCCCTCCAGGAGTTATGAAAGTCCGGCGTATTTTAGAGCCTATGGATACTCATTTACAGTGCCAGCCATTCATGCACAGCTTTTCTTGACAGCAGCTCTCCGTTTCTCAAAACATCCGAGAGTTTAGGATTTGTTTTCATTGCATTTCAGTGACTCACCGTGTATAATAAAATCCAGTTTTCTCATCATCTTTTGCTGCCAAGCCTCGAGAGATTTTACTAAATTATGGCTGTGAATAACAGGATTTCAAACTGAATCAGAAAGCAAAGAGGGATGTTGCCACCTTGTGGCAGGAATGATAACCTGTGTTATACATGGTTTTTGTTGGATTTTGAATGAAAGTTGCTGTAAAAATAATGTTAATTCGTTTATATGATGTGCTGTTTACAAGATATGTACAGTTAAAATTTTATTCGGTATTTCACTAGCTTCTTCGTGTTACACTCTTTAAAATACTAGTTCCTTTAAAAGCATTTTTATAGTTCTTTACTGGGTAATGTGCTTCCTCATAGCGCCATTAATTGATAACGCACCATTTCATTTTTGGGAAGGGTTCTTTGCATATGAAGTTGGCTGTTTGAAAAACTTTCTCATATGTAGAAAACAAATCAGAAATCTGTAATGTATGGTACACTCTTACAAATAATAGTTCTTTACTGGGCTTTGTGATTCTTCATAGAACTAATACTTGACAAAGTATCATTTCATGGTAGGACATGTTCTTTGCACATAAAGTTGGTTCTTTCTGCTTTGGAAAAAGTTTGTAATATGTGAAAACAAACAAACAAAAAAAAATGTAAATACTTAATGTAAGGTAGGCTACCTAGCAGGACACTAACAGATTAAGAAAACCTGAACGTAGCCCGGACTTAACCATCATGGTTTATTTACTGTAAGCATTTTACAGATCTAAATAAATTAAGGTTCTTCCTGGGATAGGCCTTTTCAGAACCAAGAATTGTTCCTCTATGGCATTGCTCTAAAGAATCACTCTGGCACCTTTATTTTTAAAAGTGTAGACTGCCTAGCAGGACACTAACAGATTAAGAAAACCTGGACTTAGCCTGTGTTATTGTATATCAGCAAGAGTCCTTTTAAACTCATGAGGTGTTGATATTTCACAAATATGTTACCATCTATTCATTGTCATTTACTGTATGGAGCCTATATAAATGTAGGTACTTTCTGGAACTTTGATGTGGATAGGTCTTTTGGAAACCAGAAATGGTTTGAAAATGGTTTTAAAATAACATCACTCAGAAGAACCACTCACGCACCTTTATTTTCAAGAGTATATATCACAATGTTTTACTTGTTGTTAGTTTGATCAGTTACCTGCATGCATAGAAACATGGATGGATGAACGGTTCACGAGTTTGATGGATGATCAGTAACAAAGACTGTTTCCGTTTTGTTCACATATACAAGCAAGGTTGGCAAAGTCTTCCCAACAACTGAGAGATGAGATTCAGAGTTGACATTTACACGAATGCCTTCAAGGATGATCACCGAAGAACAAGGATGGACTTGCACGTCAGCTGTTAACTTCAATCAACCAGTTTAAATGTTTCATTCAATTTAAGAAAGCACTTACAAAGCTAGCATTTCTAACATCGATCACAGAGCTTAGCCAGATCATGTGGAGCTGCGTATCATAAACGCAGATGTAGAACATCATCTACCAAACAGTGTTCAGAAACCATCTAATACAAACAGAATGTCAGAATATACAGCACATTGTGTAAAGTGCAAATCCAAGGAGGTTCTGCTCAAGCTTTATATCACACTGGTGAGGCCTCATCTGGAGTACTGTGTGCGGTTTTGGTCTCCAGACTACAAAAAAGACATAGCAGCACTAGAAAATGTCCAGAGAAGAGCGGCTAAACTGATTCCAGGGCTACAGGAGATGAGTTATAAGGAAAGATTCAAAGAGCTGAGCCTTTTCAGTTTAAAAGAGCACTAAGAGGAGACATCAATGAAGTGTTTAAGATTATGAAGGAAATCAGTCCAGTGGATCAAGACTGCAACTTTAAAATGAGCTCATCAAGAACACGGGGACACAGTTGGAAACTTGTTAAGGGTAAATTTCACACACAAATTAGGAAGTTTTTCTTTATACACAGAACCACAGACATGGAATAAGTGACCAAGTAATGTGGTAGACAGTAAGAGTTTAAGGACTTTGTAAACTTGACTTGATGTTATTTTAGAAAATCAATAGGACTTTGTTAGGGCTGAATGGCCTGTTCTCTTACAGATTGTTCTGATGAGACGATAAATCAGGTGAGCCAAAAAAAAAAAAAAAGAGAAAATACTGGGGTAAAAAGTAAAACGTTTTATGTAAACAGATCATTCTTCTCCAGAGACAACATTTCAATTGTCTTCATAAAAGTGAACACACAAGTGTAGCTAATGTAACTTAACAGAAAGAACAATTCTACTGACATTTCAATGTAACCACCCTCAAGCATATTAAAGATGCACAATAAATCAATTTTTCTTTGCCCAACCTGGCCACGTATGAAATATTGTATGCGTTACTGCAGTTGAATGGCAATGTGAACCATCTCCTTTAAAATTTTTCTGATCATGCATTTTCCATTTCTGGTTCCAGTGAGAAGAAGATTTCATCAATAGTAGAAACCAAGCTTGAACTGCATTCCAGTTTGTGACACGTATGGCACACTTCATTACATTGGTTTCGGATGTCCACAGTCGATTGGTATGTCATACACGAGTGAGAGTACAGATACATGTGTGCGTGAGAGTGAATAGGCTGATGACGACTTTATTATTCATCCTTCCATTGACTAACCTACTTCATCCAGTTTAGATGCGTGGTGAGCTGCCATCTGTCTCGGCAGCACATGAGGCAGGAATGGAAGCAGCTCTGAATTTTGCATCAGCCCATCTTGAGACATACACACACATTCATGACCATATTCAGAGACAATTTAGGGTTTCCAACAGCGTAATGTGGACATCCTTAAGAATGTGTGAGGAGCACAGAGTAGTCAGATCTATCCATCCACCCATCTTCCTAGCCTGCTTATCCATAGCAGGATTGTGGGCTGCTTGGAGACTTTGCCAGCATTTATCAGCAGGAACAACACCTTTACTGGGCACCAGTCCACTGCAGTACTAATGATCATGTATAGCTTTCTATTTCATCATAAAAAATAATAATCATGTAAGCAGTAAATAAATAACACTCGGTATCAATTTTAATATTCATTTGTTATTCATGAATCATTATACTTGATAATGGTGTTTATAGAACAATAAACCATTGACCTTTATGTGCTAAACAAAGGCTCATTGGTGTACTTGGACAACTTCAGCGCATTAGCTGCGACTCAGGGCATTGGACAGCACGTTTCGATGAAAGATTGCATTAAAGGAAATGATGAGATAAGCAAAAATTAATGATTTACTGAAAACAGAACAGACTAGACACCTGTGAAGGTGAGGAGAAGACAGACAGGTATGGGTAGCCATGTGGGCCAAAATGTGGGTGTCATGCGGGTGGCCATTTTGGGACCCTTCAAATTGTGCACCTAAGGATCTTATTTAGCCCATACTGTATGTGTTATTAAACTGTTGTTGATTGCCTGGCACAGGTGTGCTGGGAGAGAGTAAAATCCTGGACACTATGGGGGTCTCCATGGATTAGGTTGAGAGCATGCACCTAAGCTGTTTGAAAGTAATAAAAGATTTATTAGCTTGGATATGTGTATTTGGCTGACACTTTTATACAAAGGTAACTTAGAACAATTGACATACAGTTGGTTACATTTCTTTTGTGTTTTCAGCTGGAGCCTAGGCAGGTGAAGTGACTTGCTCAGGTCACACAGTGTCAGTAGTGGGATCTGAACCCACTAATTAATAGACATTAATTAATTAATAGATATAGACCTTTTGTGAGACTCAAAATATTATGTTTTACAGCAAGTTAAAATTCTGTATCCTGCAAAAGATATATGTAAAAAATATTTTGGTGTTCTTTTAAGACATCCTTTGTTTAAGTGTGGAATAGTGGTTAAGATCTTGGACCTCAAATGCTGAGGTTGTAGGTTCAAATTTCTTTACTGACACAGTGTGGCCCTAAGCAAGTCACATTTCTTGCATGTGCTCCAAATGGCATCTCAGGTGTTGTAGATCTTCTAGAATATAGTTGTCATCCAGGTTATTAAATCTTTCATTATTTAAAATGATTGCTCAAGCTTAGGGACATGTTATCTTGAACATGGGGTACCAATCCCATCCTCGGGAGCCCCCCGCCTGTACCTGGCAATCAGGAACTAACCCATTTTGGTCCCAGGTGATTCTTGGGGGCACAATTTAAAGAGTTTCATATGGGCCACACACATGAGATCCATATTTTGACCCATATAGTATACATTTCATGTCCATATGGGGTTGGTACCTGGAACAGTGGTGGCGCAGAGCAGGCATATTCTGACTTGTGGTTCACATGGTATGATATACCATGAAGACCTTATTCATCTGTTTCAGTTACCCAGAGATCTAGGAGTGGCTACTCCGCCCCTCAAAAGTGGGGACTCCCCACTACCAAATTCATTGTAGTCTGGAGGATACCTGGACATTGATGGATTGAAGGCCAGATGTCCACATGACCATCATCATCTAATTCTTACACGTGAAGCCTGAACACCATGAGGACTGATTGAGATCATTAATGTAAGGTAGAATGTCCAGCGGGTCTTGGTGGTCTGGTGGCCTTGGAACCCCTGCAGATTTTTTTTTCTGAACCCCTTTAGAGATTTTTTGTTTTTTCTGTCCTCCTGGCCATTTGACCTTACTTTACTCTTTGTTACTTACTATTGCCTAATCTTATTTTTAACTTATCTTGTACAGCACTTTTTTAGCTACATCATTTTTATGACAACGTGCAATAGAAATAAATGTTGTTGTTGTTGGTCTGCCTTGCCTTTAACTTAGTCGTGCACATAAATCATGTGCTGCAAATAAACGTCAGGTCTGCTTCAGTGACCCAATGGCCAGAAATCAGTTTACCGGCTACAGATAAAAATAACAACTGAATCCTCATTCTGAAAGAAACAAACATAGAAAGATTTTTTGACGTGCAAAACTTATTCTCCAATTTGAAAGGATTTAATAGAATCGCAAGCACAAAAAGTGCAAAATCTATTTTAAAAATGTGCATGTATTCAAATCTATACAAACCCACACTCTTACTAATCCTTTAAGTAAGTGGAAAGTTCTCGGTTTTTTTATTCATTTATATGTTAAATGAGGCTTCTGCTGAAGCCTAAAACAGAAGTATAATAGTTATTTTATGGATATGTACTTTTGAGCAACTGTCCTTTCTTCTTTCCTCCCACATCACTCTCTATGTCTGACCCACTAAGAATTTCAAATAATTCAGTACAGTATTTATCTTTTTCTCTTTATTTAATATTAACCATTTTGATTTAAAAATATCACTTCAATTCAAATTTTATAAGCTGGGAAGACGTGCCCCACAGCTGAAGAACACAAAGAATAAATCTTTTTTGTTTATTTTTACCTGGGCCTCCATTGTCAGTCTGTGTCGGGTCGACGCCTATATAGTGCCTTTGCCACACTGTCAAATAAAGGGGCAAGCTTGCAATACTTTGGAAATGTGAAATCTTGCTGGAAAGCTGTCACGTAGTCATGTCATCTGAGATCTCCAATGATTTCTAGTCATATAAATCAACCTGCTTAGGTGACTGGATCAACAACTGCAGTCATCAATGACATCCCCTCAGAATAGAAGTGACATCCGCTTTCCATGCAAGAGAGCTGGAGAATCAATGTGTGCCAAACTTTATAGCATATACTGTACTGCACAGCAGGAGGAAAGATGATCCTGGAGAACTATGCAGGTCCTCAGTGAGTGATGGCTGGATCCAAAAAGGTTTACGCTGTTCATTTACTTTTTGCTTTGGTTCCTTTAGATTTGTTTCAATTAAATTTACACTTTAGCCAGCAGGAATTCTTAATCTCATCTCTGATTCTCCCCATGTACAGATTTCACTAATGTAGGACTCATGTCGAGAATCATTTCTGGCTTGATCTCTCGCAGACAGCAACTGACACAACTGAACACAAGAGCATTGTATTTCAGGAAGAACACACTGCGGCAGTTTAAAAATAACAAGTGCAAAATTACAAAAAAGACAAATCGTTAAAAGACAGTAAACACATTACAGTGCAAGGAGAATGGAGTCACATTTCACCAGGAAATTTGCTTTTTTTTTTTTACTGTGGGGCACATGAGTGGTTAGAGTGGTGACCAGGTTGCTCCAAAGATCTGGGTTCAATTCCCAACCTGCTAAATGCAGTGTAGGAGTTTAAAAGTTCTCTCCATGTCCAGGAGCATCCTTTTTGTATCCTTCCACATTCTGAAGATGTTAAAGGTGGAATGATTTATGACTTTAAAATGGTCCGGTATGAATCAGGGTAGGTGTTTAATTGGGTGTGCTCTACATTTTTCCGGGAAATGTTTCCTCGTTGCCCATGAAGCTGCTAAGACAGGCACAGGCCCAAAGCAACATGTAATGAATAGAGTGAATTTAGATAAATGTTGGATGATGCAAAATTGAGGAGCAATCTCACATGTTTTATTGATGTGTGTGACTACTGAACATACTGTGAAAATGGCAGAATGTAAAATATCAGGGCAGGATGTGAAATAACGTCAGGAGCAGAGAGGTTTATATATACATAAGTCCCCAAGGAAAATCGAATAAGAGATCAGAAGAAGTGGAGCTCATCTATAAGACAGTAGGGCCAGTTAAACACATCTTGGTTTCTGGTCCTGGATTTGGAAGGCTAAGCGACTAGTGATTATTACTTCTGGAATTCATCAGCATTAATGGTTTAATGATCATTTTCAGGGTTTACCTAGGTTGACCAGTTTCTCCCCAATTCTTTATTTCTGCACCCTCTGTGGTCCTTGGCATCCTTTGGTGTGAGACCCATTCTTCTAATATTAAACAGCACTGCCTTCTTTGGTCTCCTTCTCTGCCTCATCCATTTAACCTTCATCTTGGTGCACCTGTAAACCCGGGCATCATCTGCCTTTGATTCCACATGCCCAGGCTACCTTAGTCTGTTTCATGCATTGTGCCATGTAAATGATGACCCTATCAAAGGACAAAGGTACAGATATGCTTTATTACCCGTATCATCAGCTAGATATCATCCCACAGTGTGTTAGATCATGGACTACTTAACTAACAAGGCTCCAGAACTGAATGTCAGAGATGGTGGTCAGCAACACAGAGTTACCCTGGGATATGTCCTATCTCCTTTTCTCTTCATCATCTATTCAACCTGTTTTAAACACAACTTTAACTTATGTCATCCACAGAAGTTTTCAAATTTCACTATTTTGGCTTCATTGATAATGAAGACAAGGAGGATGAGTTTAGAAGGGACTTTGTCATATGGTGCAGTCCTAAATACCTTTGGCCGAAAAAGAGCCACATTACTCATTATATGGTGGTGAAGTGAGCCAGTGGCTAAAGGTACAACATGCCAATGTAGAAATTTTCAGATGATTCCACAATTATAGGGTGTATCAATGAAGGGATTGAGATGGAGTATAGGAGTCATATGGAGAACTTTTTTCCTGGTGCAAAGAAAATTTTCTGCATTTTAACATCAGCAAAAGCAAAGGACTTGTTATTGACTTTTGTCACACCAAACAGCCTCTAAGTCTGGTCACTAGTCAAGGAGTGAATGTAGAGTTGGTCCACTCCTACAAGTACTTAGAGGTCCAAGTTAATGAGAGGTTAGACTGGTATTGGTACACAGAGGAACTACATGAGAATGGCAGGGCAGGCTCTCCTTCAATGTGAGTAATGCCATCCTTCACATCTTTAATAACTCTGTGATGGCCAATGCTATTTTCCACAATGTGGTGTGCTGAGCTGGTAACATCACTTCAAGAGAGGTCCACTGAATTAAAAAGTGAAGTCTTACTTAACAAGTTAATTAAAAGGACAAGCTCAGTTATGGGACACACTCAGGACCCCCTGGAGGTTGTAGCAAAGGAGAGAATTAAAAACTAAACCGAGTGTCTTTATGAACAATGCTGCACATCCTCTCTCTGACACATCAACACTAAGGACTGTCAGCCAATGAAAAATGTACTTATGATGGCCTCTAATTTTGCCATCACCCTCCTTCTGTGGTGAGACTAGATATCGTAAGTTTACATTACTAAGACAAAGGAATGAGTATTGGACTTCTGACATGGCAGGGAGTGTAAGATCAGTCACCATTATGGAGGAAGAAATGAAAGTGATGTGGACTTTGTGACAGATGGCCAGGGCCATTACCCAGTGGGGACACCAGCTGGGTGGAAGGACCGAGGGAGAGACTAAATTGGGGACATTATCCTCCCCAAGACACTAGGGGGCAGCCCCCCTGGGTTGCTATAGTGCCACGTATCCCTGCAGGGCATGTCAGGAGTTATAGTTTGGAGAAGCCCTGTTGGGCTCCTTGGCATCACTTGGACCACACCTGCAAGCGCAGCCAGAAGAAGGTCAAGAAACACCTGAAGAACTTCCGTGTGTGCTATAAAAGAAGCTGCCTCACCATTAGTCGAGGATCCAGAGTTGTGAGGTGGAAGACAAAGCTTGCGAGGAGGAGTGGAAGTGAAAAAGAGAGAGAGAAGAAAGAAAGAAAGAAGAAAGGCTGTGCTGTGTTAAGTTGTGTTTGGTGCTTTTGTACTGTGCTGTGAAGTGGGTAGCAATAGGAAATGCTTCCCCACTGAAGAATAAAATGTGTTCTGTGTTGAACTTGTGTCTCAGGCTGTCTGTGTCAAGTTGGGGAAGCTGTATGCCCACTGGTGGTCCACACCTTATAAACACCCATGGGACCATGTGAATTGTAGCAAGGATAGGGTGGATAACATGAAAAAGATTCAGAGCATGCTCTCCATGTTATGGACACTTGTGTCTATCTATCTATCTATCTATCTATCTATCTATCTATCTATCTATCTATCTATCTATCTATCTATCTATCTATCTATCTATCTATCTATCTATCTATCTATCTATCTATCTATCTAACAAACAATAACCCAGACTATATAAGTATGTGCAACATTTTAATTTCATCATTTTAAACAATTCACTTTTAAATGTGACAGGTTCTTATAAGATTTGTGTCTTTCTAGGGATCAGTCTTACACTTGATCTTTCATAGGAAGAAGATGAACCAAAGAGTAGAGCTTATAATGCTTTCTGAATGTATAAAGGAGCAGTCAACTCAGAAATGTAACTGGGTGACAGGCCATTTGAATGTGTCAAGAGTAAAAATAAATGGTACATTTTATGTCTATGGATTAACCAATAACAGATAGGGCTGGCTTCAGCTACAGCATAACACCTCATAATAGAATTACAAAAACAGCTGCCTGGCATATGGAGAGCTGATAGAGAGGTCCTGCATATACTAGTTTTGGAATGCAGAGGTCAGTTGGTAATGTAATACGCAGTGTCACTAGCACCTGGAATAGAGAGAGAGAGAGA
Organism: Polypterus senegalus; assembly: GCF_016835505.1. NCBI lineage: Eukaryota > Metazoa > Chordata > Cladistia > Polypteriformes > Polypteridae > Polypterus > Polypterus senegalus. The sequence goes on from NC_053163.1 coordinate 30,170,732, forward strand.
AAAATGTCATCTGGGTGGAAGCATGTCATGTTACTCCAGGGTGCTAGAAGGTGAGTGACTCCATAGAAGTCAGGGATGCTTGACTTTCCATACAAGAGAATGAGCTGATATTTTGGGGAAAAAAGTGACAGCACATGAGCATTAGTTGAGAAAACTGGCAATCAAGCTGTGTGTCCAATGCATAGGAAGGAGACAAAGGTGTTTGCATTCCACTGTTTTTTTACTTACTTGTTGGAGGTAAAAATGTTATGAATAAAATTAAAACATTTTGATTAATAATAATAATAATAATAATAATAATCATCGTCATCATCATCATTATTATTATTATTATTACTATTGCAAACCTAACCATCACTTTCTGGAAAAGAAAATCTTTAATTTGGACATAACATAATATAACATAACATGACATTCTCAAATTCTCTTAGTATCTATCTATCTATCTATCTATCTATCTATCTATCTATCTATCTATCTATCTATCTATTTAATTCAGTTCAAGCATCAGCTGTTTTCCAAAACCATTCGGTGTCAGCGGTGCACTTTGGTATTCTTTGTCTCCCTCTACTGGCTTTATCTGGTGCTACAGCAGTTAGTAGCCGGTAAAGTATATCTGTTGGTTTTGTACTAATGTTTAATGAGATTCAGAATTTAAGTATACTGAAGAGCTGCATATACATATATATTGCTTAATAAATCGATTATCTGTAGTGCTAAGCCAATTTAGGTGTAGAATTACTAAGCACATATTGCATATGTAAATCAGTAATAACACAAAAAACAGCCTGTGATTTCTGCTGTTGGACACGTTTCTAATGAAGTGTGTGCCTAAGGTGATTGATGCCATTTATGAAATGTCTAAATACTTGATTCTTACCTCTCACAAATTTTACTGCAGTTCTCTGTAAGTCTATATATCCTCTGCCAAGTCTTGTGCCTGCTTTACAATGTACATTGCTTAGGTATAGTAAGTCAGGATGTTGGTGATATAATAATAATAATAATAATAATAATAATAATAATAATAATAATAATAATAATAATAATAATAATTATTATTATTATTATTATTATTATTACTACTATTGCTTGCAGCATGGCAGCACAGTGGTAGGTCTTTCTGCTGGAAACACAAGCCTCCTGAGTTCTGCACCACATCGATTGTCTAGGTACAGCTTGCCTGTTACCCCATGTTATGTGGTGTGACTCCACGTCCTCATGTTTTATTTGTATGTCACCAAGAATGTGAGGCACTGGTCTCCCTGTAACCCTGAACTGGATTAAGTGGGTTTGCAACTTTTATTATTATTATTACTATTCCAAGTATTTCTTGGTTAGTCCGGTTTCTAATGCCTGTTTCAGTCCTAAGTCAAGATATGGGACATTCTTAAGTGGTGTGTATATGTGTATATGTTTTATAGGATGGTTTTTATGTTCAGGAGTTTCCTCACTGTGTGATATATACTTAAAATGGCTGCTTTTTGCAGTTACATGAATGTGTACTGGCTTATATGTAATGTGAGTAGGCTTTTGTGTAGTGTATGTGTGATGGCACCAGTGATGGATACAACAATATTGAACTTGTCCACTCTCTATTTCTTCTGTCATTTCTGGGAAGTATCAATAATAAGCATTGTTTTATGTTGTTTGTCTACCAGTGTTACTGTATGTACAGTCTGTTATGGTGGATAGTTCAGTCTGTCACTGCAGGTGTGTCCCAGTTTAGCTTATGTGTGACATTTTCTAGTACTGTGCTGAGGTGTACTTATAATATGGTCTGTTTGTGTTGCAGTGCCAGTTCTTCATTGTGTCTGTGCCTGTCGTCTGTCTGTGTCAGCAGTTTACAGACAGATTGGTTTTTGACTTTGCATCCATACTGTTTGTTGTTTAATTTGTTTGATAATGAGTTGAGACTGAGACAGAACCAGAAAGGGCTAAGTGAGTCTCCTTGGAGGATGCCTCCTTTGTTTCTATTGAGTCTTTATTACTGTCATTGTTGGGAAACTCAGTGATTAGTACTAATATTACAGCTCCTTGGATCTGGATTCAATTCAAACAGTTTAATCCAGACCAGGGTCATGAAAGGATGCTGGGCACAAGGCAGGAAAAAAAAAAAAACAGGACAGGGTATCAGTCCATCGCAGGGCAAACACACACACATTCATGCCAGTTTAGCATTGTTAATTGTCTTCGGAAGAGTTGAGGATATTCCTGAAAATATAGGGAAAACAAGCACATGAATCTTGGTCTCCTTACTGTGAGGCAGCAGCACCACCACTGCGCCACCATGCCACCCCCATTGAAAAAGGCTGAATGTTTTTCCTATGACAGCACAGATTTTCTCTGCATACTCCCAATCCTCACATTTTTATAAATGTATAAATATAAGGCTGATTCATGACTCTAAATTGTCCCAGAATGGTTCATTAGGCTTCTGCTCTCCCAAAATTAGAATGAAACAAACTGATTCAGAAAAGAGCTGGATGGATAGGTAAATGATGTCCCCCCAGACTGTTTCCTGCCATGTTCCTGATGCCACTGGGGTCTGCTCTCACATTCTGTGGCTGTCTTTGGCAAATCAAGCTTATCAAATGGATTAATGGCTGGTTGACGAGGTTTGCATATAGAAAGTGTACTTTTTTAGGGTATAAAAAGAAAAACCAAGCAGAGTACTTGCACATCAATGAAGTGATGAAGTGTGAATTAGTATCACAGTAAAGATATTTTTTTCTTGCTTTACTGAAGCACCAGACCACACTGTCTGCCAAATGGAAATGGTAGTCCTCTACTTTTTTCTCACATCCCCCAGTGCCAATGCTTTATATTTTAATTACAGTGCGCTGCTAGTGTTATTCACAGAAGCTGGTTGCCAGTCTCCAGGAGCTTTCACCTGCCAGGTTTCTCTGTAGTAAGTGGGATTTTCTTTGCAGGGTAGTTTTACAGATTTCCAGGCAAACAAACTATTGGTTGCACTTGCCAGAATGTCTTCTCTGCCAGGGATTCACCTTAATTTAAACACACATTATCTTCCATGCTGCTATGTTTTGTTCATGCATATTTTTCTCTTAAGTTCTCTATGTTCCATTATTTAAGCCTTGGAAGTTTATCACTGATGAAGCAAAGCATGAAGTTATGGGAAAGAGTAGTGGAAGCTAGGTTAAGAAGGGAGGTGATGATTAGTGAGCAGCAGTATGGTTTCATGCTAGGAAAGAGCACCACAGATGCAATGTTTGCTCTGAGGATGTTGATTGGGAAGTTTAGAGAAGGTCAGAAGGAGTTGCATTGCGTCTTTGTTGACCTGGAGAAAGCATATGACAGGGTACCTCGAGAGGAGCTGTGGTATTATATGAGGAAGTCGGGAATGTCAGAGAAGTATCTAAGAATGGTACAGGATATGAGGGAAGTGAATGGTGCATTCAGGATATAGGTGGGATTACATTAGGGATCAGCTCTGATCCCTTTCTTATTTGCAATGGTTATGGAAAGGTTGACAGAGGTAACTAGACAGAAGTTCCCATGGACTATGATGTTTGCTGATGACATTGTGATCTGTAGCGAGAGTAGGGAGAGCAGGTTGAGGAGACCCTGGGGAGGTGGAGATATGCTGTAGAGAGGAGAGGAATAAAGGTCAGTAGGAACATGACAGAATAAATGAGAGGGAGATCAGAGGAATGATGAGGATGCAGGGAGTAGAGTTGGTAAAGTTGGAGGTGTTTAAATACTTGGGGTCAAGAGTAATGGGGATTGTGGAAGAGAGGTGAAAAACAGAGCGCAGGCAGGGTGGAATGGTTGGAGAAGAGTTTCAGGAGTAATTTGTGACAGACGGGTATCAGCAAGAGTGAAAGGGAAGGTCTACAGGACGGTAGTGAGACCAGCTGTGTTATATGGGTTAGAGACGGTGGCACTGACCACTAAGCAGGAGACAGAGCTGGAGATGGCAGAGTTAAAGATTTGCATTGGGTGTGATGAGGATGGACAGGATTAGAAATGAGTACATTAGGAGGTCAGCTCAGGTTGGATGTTTGGGAGACAAAGTCAGAGAGGCGAGGTTGCATTGGTTTGGACATGTGCATAGGAGAGATGCTGGGTATATTGGGATAAAGATGTTAAAGAAAACTATTGCATTTGTGTATTCCTTAATTTCTCTTTTGCATATTTGTCTTTTTGATCATATTTTAATCATCATAGCAGGAGTTTTGTCATTATAATTGATCAAGTGGCAAAACTATAGTGTATTGTATCTTCTATCCCATTAAGGATTGCCACAGAAGATCATCTTCTTCCATATCTTTCTGTCCTCCTCATCTTGCTCTGTCACACCCATCACCTGCATCTCTTCTCTCCCCACATCCATTTAAGCCTTACTCATTTCCTCTTACCTGGCAGCTCTATCTTTAACATCCTACTAACGCAGCCAGGTTCATCACGTTAACAACTCTTGTATCTAATCATTCATTTTCTGAATTCAGTATGGGGTGACAGATTCTGGGAGAGTTGTAGAGTTGGGCACAGTCAAGCAACCAGTCCTGAAAAGGACACCAGTTCATTGCAGGACACTTTCATTCATACTCCAATAACTGCTGATACCAAATCAAGTTGTAGCAGGTAGTCAGTCTACAATGCACATCTTTATGATGTGGAAGGAAAATTGGAGATGAACAACTAGTAGAGAACATGCAAGTTACACACAGGCAACAAGTGCATTGCAGATCACTGAAGCAGCAGAGCAAAAAACTGAGCAAACACGTGGCCCATTTTTAGTACATTGCTTAATGCAAATTATCAGGGAGTAGTTGTCATAAATGGACAAAAAATATGTTCACATAATACAGTTATTAGGTTTTAAACAGTAATTGTGTCACAAATTGCTACAGTGTACTTTCAAGGTACTGAAGTATGCACGGGCACTGTGATGAACTGGCACCCCATCCAGAGATGCCCCTCTGGTGCTGCCACCCCTAGACCATGAATTGGATTAATTGTTTTTTATGAAGTGAACAGAGAGAATGGTTAAATATGGAAAACAATGCTATGTATTTACGCTACATTTTGTTTTATTCAACGGTAGATTCACCCAGGACTCCTTTTTTTAATGCGTGACTTTTGCAAAATGTCAACTAATGTGCTTTAATAGTGTTGTTGCATCTGACATTCAATTTGCTATCCAGAAAAATGGAAAATACCTTTTAATAACTGACTTCACTCAATGCAGCATTTTCCTCCCATTATTTGTAGCAGCATATTGCTTTTGGCTGTGCTTTGTGAAAGTGCTAACTATTAAATGACACCACACAAAATCAAAATTGATTAATTGATAGACAGAGTGCATTTTATTAGTTGCTAAAATGTTTTGTAATTTCTTTAGCAATCATTGAATTAAATGCAGAATAACGCACAGTGGATTTCGAAAGTAGTAAAAATGTGGAAAAGGATGGTGTGTGTGTGTGTGTGTGTGGTAGAACCATACAGTTTTAATTTAATTGTGTTTTATTTTTCTGTTGGTTTTCCCTGCGGAGGACGTTAGCAGTGTCAGGTCTCAATTGAGCTGTTTTTCTGTTCTAAGAAAACTGCAATAATCTACTCCTGCTGCTTTCAAATTGGGCTGCCTAAAATAAGCAACTGACACAGTGGGAGCAAATTCATAAAGGTGTAATTAACTATTGTCTATGAGTTGGATTTAGAGAGACCTACAGAGCTGCCCTACACTTGGTCTTTAGCAGGATTAAGCAAATCTTTTTTTTTTTTTCCTCCTGATTTTACTGAGCAAAAATACTAAACCTATTTGAAACACCTACCTACCCTACTCCGGCATCTATCTGCTACATGCAGTCCAACAGGAAGCCTGTGGTGAGGAACAGCTATTGTCAGCCATTCCTGCATGGGTGAACAGTAGGTTAATCTTGTCATTTCAGCAGGCAAACGAACACTACAAATGCCTTGCTGTTTTTTTTAATATGTGGAGTTAATGCACAGTGCAAAGTCAAAAAGGCTACTTTAGAAGTGATATTTTAAAAGCCTTAAATAAAACATAAAATCAATTCACAGCAATTATCTGTCCAGTGTGCTTCAGTCAGAGTTTTTAAAAAAAATATGAATCTCTATTGCCATTGATTTTTTTATTGCACAAATATATCAATTGTTGAAATCACTTACATGTGGAAAGACCAGCATTATATAGTTATGTAGAATGAACGATCGTTCCTTCAGATATCCCTTATTTAAAAATTGCTCTTAATAGGGTTTCCCATCACAAGATGCTCCATAAAGCACAGAATGAAAAACATCACAATAAAATATAAAAATTGGTCCCTGTGATAAAGTTATTGTTGTGATAGATGTGTTAGATGTTGGTACATATGGCTGGAATTAGTTTTCAAATAATAACGTAGTTGATCTGTTACAAATAAGATCACTGAGAAGAGCACAACCAGTTGTGATCGAGGAATTAAGCCAAACTTTAAAAGGTAAGGTTTTTAAGACACTGGTAAGACCAGCAATGATGTGTGGAGCTGAGATGTGGGCAGCAAAGGAAGCACAGGAGAAGATGATAGATGTGACAGAAATGAAAATGTTAAGATGGATGTGCTGGAGTGACAGAATAAGAAATGCGACAATCAGAGGTTGTGGCATGATGGCACTGTGGTAGCACCGCCGCTGCCTCGCATATCCCGGGTTCTGCCTACATGGAGTTTGCTTTTTCTCCACCTTATCTGTGTGGATTCCTTCCGGGTGCTCTGATGTTCAAAGACATGCAGGTTAGGTGGATTGGCCCTAGTGTGTGGTCGGGATGTGTGTGTGTGTTCACCCGGTGATGGACTGGTGTCATGTCCAGGGTTTGTTCCTGCTTTGTGTCCTATGCTGGTTGGGTTAGGCCCCAGCATCCCTCATGACCGTGTTTAGGACAAAGCGGGTTAGACAGTGACAGACTGACAATCAGAGGTGCAACAAAAACGGCAGAAAGGTCTAAGAAAGTACAGAAAAGCAGACTGAAGTGATATGGACATTTGATGTGAAGAGACAATGAATACATGGGAAAAAGAGTGATGGGAATGGAAGAGAAAGAGAGGCAGGCCAGAGTGGAGGTAGATGGAATTAGTAAAACAAGATGAAGGACAAGGGCTTGACTGAGGAGGAGGTAAAGCACCGAGATGTATGGAGAAGGGTGATCAAGCGCATCGACTCCACATAGAAGTGGGAAAAGATGAAGAGGCAGAATAAGAACAACAACACAACCAGTAACTACTAAGGCTACGTTCACACTGCTAAATTTTCTTTTAAACAAAAACTATCTCCATCCACACTAGAGTTTTCACATTGTTTACAAAAGTTACTCCTTCTTCTTCTTTCAGCTGCTCCATATCACCTTCTTCCATATTTTCCTGTCCTCTACATCTTGCTCTGTTACAGCCAGCACCTGCATGTCCTCTCTCACCAAGACCATAAACCTTCTCTTAGGCCTTCCTCTTTCCTGGCAGCTCCATCTTTAACATCATTTTCCGAAAATACCCAGCATCTCTCCTCTGCACATGTCCAAACCAACGCAATCTCACCTCTCTGATTTTGTATCCCAACCACCCAACCTAAGACGAATCTTTAATGTACTCATTCCTAATCCTGTCCATCCTTGTTACACCAAATGCAAATTTTAGCATCTTTAACTCTGCCACCTCCAGCTCCTGCTTTCTGGTAAGTTCCACCATCTCCAACCCATATAACAAAGCAGGCCTCACTACCGTCCTGTAGACCTTCCCTTTCACTCTTGCTGATATCTGTCTGTCAAAAATTACTCCTAACACTCTTCTCCACCCATTCCACCCTGCCTGTACTCTCTTTTTCACCTCTCTTCCATATTCGCCGTTAATCTGTATTGTTGATCCCAAGTGTTTAAACTCATCCACCTTCGCCAACCCTACTCCCTGCATCCTCACCATTCCACTGACCTCCCTCTCATTTACACACATGTATTCTGTCTTGTTCCTACTGACCTTCAGTCCTCTCCTCTCTAGAGCATATCTCCACCTCTCCAGGGTCTCCTCAACCTGCTCCCTACTCTTGTCACAAATCACAGTTACAATGTCATCGGCAAACATCATAGTCTACGGGGACTCCTGTCTAATCTTGTCTGTCAACCTGTCCATCACCATTACAAATAAGAAAGGACTCAGAGCTGAACCCTTATGTAATCCAACCTCCACACTGAATGCATCCTTCACTCCAACCGCAGACCTCACCATGGTCACACTTTCCTCGCACATATCCTGTACAACTCTTATGTACTTCTCTTCCACTCCTGACTTCCTCATGCAATACCACAACTCCTCTCGAGGCACTCTGTCATATACTTTCTCCAGGTCCACAAAGACACAATGCAACTTCTTCTGGCCTTCTCTATACTTCTCCATCAACACCCTCAGAGCATACATTGCATCTGTGGTGCTCTTTCTTGGCCGGAAACCATACTGCTGCTCACTAATCATCACCTCAATTCTTAACCTAGCTTCTACTACTCGTTCCCATGACTTCATGCGATGGATCATCAATTTTATCCCCCTGTAGTTACTACAGCTCTGCACATCCCCCTTATTCTTAAATATCGGCACCAGTACACTTCTTCTCCACTCCTCTGCATCCTATCACTTTCCAAGATTCCATTAAACTATCTGGTTAAAAACTCCATTCCCATCTCTCCTAAACACCTCCATGCTTCGACAGATATGTCATCTGGACCAACGGCCCTTCCATTCTTCATTCTCTTCATAGCTGTCCTTACCTTACTTCCTCCTTGCTAATCCTTTGCACTTCCTGATTTACTATCTCTGCATCATCCAACCTTCTCTCTCTCTTCATTCCATCTTCTCAACACACCCTTCTCGCTTGTGAGTACGTTTCCATCTTTATCCTTTATCACCCTAAACTGCTGCACATCTTTCCCAGCTCAGTCCCTCTGTCTAGCCAATCAGTACAGGTCCATTTCTCCCTCCTTAGTCTCTACCTTCTCTTACAACTCATCATATGCTTTTTCTTTAGCCTTTACCACCCCCTCTCTTCACCTTATGCCATATCTCCTTGTTATCTTGTCTACTTTCCATGTCTCTCTGACTATTCCACTTCTTCTTCACCATCCTCTTCCTCTGTATACTCTCCTGCACTTCCCCATTCCACCACCAGGTTTTCTTTTCCTCCTTTCTCTGTCCAGATGTCACACCAAGCACCCTTCTTGCTGTCACCCTTATTACTTCTTCTGTAGTTGCCTAACTATGCCCATCCTTTTCGCAAAATCCACTATCATCTGACCTTCTTCATTTCTCTCTTTGACAGCATACCTACCCATCACCTCCTTGTCTCCTCTGTTGCCTTCACCAACATGTCCATTGAAATTTGCTCCATCCTTACTAAAATAACCAAAACACATAAATGATGTAGATGCCTGCCTACATTTTGCGTGTATGCATCAGAGGAAAAATCCTAGAATTGACGATAATGCTGTAAAACTGTAATGATGATTTATTAAAAACCTGTAAAATTAAATTAGTTGTCTTTTGCTCATATTTTCAGCATTCAGACTGTACAAAATCCAGTTGTCGTGATTAGGGCCGAATTTCAGGTCTTATAGCCTTTTTGTATATTAGATGCTATTTTGTGTAAGTGTCACTAGGGTTGCACCCCGTGTTTCTAGAATTTCCCCTTGGGATTAGTAAAGTATCTATCTATCTATCTATCTATCTATCTATCTATCTATCTATCTATCTATCTATCTATCTATCTATCTATCTATCTATCTTGACCTCAAGTTCATCGACAAGATAAAGGATAAAAGATGAGCGGTTGAACCAAACTTAATCCTATCTGCAGATACATTTTTAAAACTTTTATAGAAATTCTCCTGTCGTTGACTTTCATGTCTTGTCTGGTTTCGACTTCTTACCTGTATTTTGACTGTGATTTTTGCCTTTCATCAGAGTTTTGGTCACTTTGTTATATCTGATTTGTTTTGTTTTGTCTTTTGTATGCATCTCCTAGTTTGACTCAGAAAATTAGGTATTTCCTTCCTGCCTAGCCAGCCTAATGTCTGCATTTTTAAGTGAAAACATAGTCACGTGGACGTAGCCAAAGCTACAATAATCATTTTAAATGAAGAACTCTCAGTGTCAACGCATTCCATTAAGAATCAGATGTATATTAATTTTTGTTTAAACCTCGATAATACCTTTATTAAAGCTTTTTCATTTTTATTTTCACAAATTACAAACACAATGAAAAAGAGAGAAACCAGTCAAGGACAGAATTAGTCTAACATCCCACCAACTTATGTTTGAAATCAATCTCATCCCAAATTCCCAGCACAGCTCAGTAAATCTATATGATTGTACATTACACAAAGCTGAATAAATGAGTTACTGGAAGATCATAATTGAGGTGTAACTGATCAAAGTTTGCAAAGACAAAGGTGAAATAAAGGTCTCTAAAAATCAGAATATCAGGCAACAATCAGGAATTAAATTTAATTATCGCACAGGTTTAAGAGTGACTGGAATAAATGAAATTGTCTATTATTAATGTTTATAAGGTTTTCTTTTATGTTTTTCATGGGTATTTTTTCCTATATAGGGTTTTCATGTATAAGGATTTCAAATATAACATCAATTTTGAAATATAAGCATTTAAACTTATGAGAAAACGGTTTCGTTTGCCATTTTATTTTGGCATTGGGTTCAAATATTTTGTGATTTCTGTTGTAAAGACGCACTGCCCAGTTTTCAGGGACATGGCTTCAGAGGTGCCAGTGTCAAATACAACAACAGCAACAACATGTATTTCTATAACACAATTTCACACAAAGAATGTAGCTCAAAGTGTTTTACAAGATGTCTAAGAGAAACTTACAGGAAAAGAAAAAGAAAATAAGATTAGGAAAGAAAAACAATAAATAAATAACAAAAAAAAAATCCATACGAGTTTATAAAGCATAGATGAATAATTAATAGTAGAGTACCATCCTTATTTACAATATCGTCTTGTAAATCTCTAAAGATGAGTACCGTGATAAGTTCAGATGGCCAGCAGGACAAAACAAAAAACTCCAGTTAAGCTGGGGAAAACATAAAAGTCTCAAGGCCAAAAGACCACCCAGGTTATACTGGGCATTCTACCTAACATAAATGTGCTTACATCATTCCTTATTGTTTCCAGGCTTCATTCCACAGAATTTGATGCAGTGGGTTTCGTGGGCACACACAATCACTCCAGCCTCATAGGTGTCTGCACAGCGCCTCAGTCAGGTGAACTGGAAAAGAACAGATTAGTAAATACTGCAAATTCCTGCAAAGTATGATAATTCTCTGCCTATATAGTCTATAGAGAGTACAACTAAAATGTAGCTACAGAAAAACCAAATTAAAAAGTGGGTTTTTAGTGGTTTCTTTAAAATGTTCCACTGTATTAGCCTGGCGTATCCCTATTAGTAAAGTATTCCAGATTTTTCATGCATATCAGCAAAAGGCCACCTCAACTCTTCGTTTAAATTTGGCTCTTGGAAGTATAAGCAGACCACCATTAGAAGATCTAAGGTTACAACTAGGAGTTTAGGGGGACAGTCAATTGTAGTCAATTCTAAATGACACGGGTAACTAACGTAACAATACTAAAACTAGTGAGATGTACGCAGTTTTCTTAAGTAGTCCTGTTAGGAATGTGTTACAGTAATCTAGTCAACCAAAAAGCATGAATTAATTTCTTTATATCTTCAAATGTTATAAGAGGTCTACATTTGCAATGTTTCTAAAGTGAAAAAATGTAGTCCTAGTAATCTGGTTAATATGTTATTTAAACTTTAGGTCACAGTCCATAATTATACCTCAGTTCATTACCTCTGCCTTGACTTTTAATGTTAAGGGAACAAGTTTATTTTTAATACCCTCGCTATTTCCACTTTGGTCAACCACTAATATTTCAGTTTTTTCCTTATCTACTTTGTGAAAAATTGCTATTCATCAATTTGGAAATGCTAGTAAGACATTGGATCAAAGAGCCAAGAGTATCAGGGGCATCAGGCACTATAGATAAATAAAGCTGTGTATAATCTGCATGACTGTGGAAGTTCACCTTGTGCTTTGAGATAATGTCATTGATGTGATGGGTTTAAAGGTTGTCTGTGAGATCTTTCCTCATCTGAGATTGTGGACATCACAAACTTTATGCTAATTAAATTCTTGTTGAGGTTTTTTTGGTTTTCGATCTTTTAACTCTGTTTTTCTAATGACAGTTCTCTCTTTATGGTTTTGGCTAGGACAAAAGTATTATTGATCTCCTTAACATTGTGGTTTATCTCCTACCTTGGTATCATATTTTAAGAGTGAAAACTCAGGAGAATTTTAGATAATTAGTGTAATGGGAGGTGAGAGTGGAGTCGGGCTGAGAATGAGTGAGACAGAGATATAGAGAACCTGTCGTTGTGTAATATGGACATCTCCCAGGTTCAGTTTAGAATTGAGAAGCTCACTTGCTCAGTTAAATTAAAAGCTGATGGTTCCTGGCCAGCCTCTCCGTGTGAGGACGTGAAACAGAGAGGGAAGGGACCTGAATGTGATAATTAGTAATGGCAGATGTACGAAGCAAAGCTTATAGAGGTACTTTCAGCAGGATTTCCTCTCCAAAGAAGAAACAATTTCATCACTTTTTGCTGCCTCCCTATTCTTAAAGTGCATATTTACCTATGGCTTGAATAAGCTGAGTGATAAAAAAAATGGCCAAAAATGTAACAAATAGTAAATGTATATGGGCCCTTTAACATCACTTCTGGTTCCACTCCTGAAGACATCACTTCCTCCTTCCCTCTTTAAAACCCTCCATGTCTGTACCAAACCTCAGTTCTGTTTTGGACATTTTTCTGCAACCTTTTCACATTAGCAGCCATTTTCCAAGTATATGGGAGGCTGCCAGAACCTCCTTTTTGATTCAAGGCTCAATTATTTATCACAGTGTGTAATATATAACATGATCTTGCTTTTTACTTTTACCTCTGTTCAGCTCAAGGCTTTGAAAAAAGTAGTACTTGGGCCCTGCTAGAAGAAACTCTGAGAAATTTCTTTGTTTTAATTAACTTTCTTGCAAAAGAAGGCAAAAATCCTAGTTAAAAAGTGATTGGATTCTTAAAAAATATACAAAAAAGTTACCATAACCTTTCTCTTGAAAACCTTATAACCATTGGACACCCAACATGATGGAGCATTGCTGTTTTATCTTGGAAGGATCTTGGCAGTGGCGGTTGGAGCCAATTTAGAGCTCTAGGCAGGGTGGATGGACGTCGCCCCTCATTGTCCATAGTTAGTAGTCTGTATTATTAAACTTGCAGGTCCCCATTGGTATATGGAGCATGCGCCCTTTTACTTTCATAAATGGTGGCCCAGTGGGTAACAGTGGCCACTCAGTATCATCAGAGTTCGATGACATTGGTCCCCCTTGGTGTCCGGAGCCCACACACCCTAAGTTTCATAAATGGCACACCTCAGATGACGTAGCCCTTGGTGGTATCCTATGCTACTTAATGGAAGGACTGGCTCCATGTCCTAATGTGACCCTATTCTAATTTTCAGACTCTTTTTGCAATGAGAAGTTAAGCAAAATGACGGCTTGTATTGGATAACTGAACAGATTGCAATATGCAAGCTTTCAAGGCAGCTAAGGCCCCTTTTTCAGGCAAGATGTAATCATGTACTACTACAGACTCTTTCTTGCATAGACCTAAACAGAGTGTCCACCAATGTAGCTCTCATATTTACACTTAACAGAATGTTTCTAACCAAAATGTTAGAAACCAAATGATGTTATTCATGTGTCAAATATTACTTAAGTTTCCTACTGTGCCTAAAACAGAAGCAGTGTAATATGAGTGTGACAAAATGATACAAAATACTAGATAGATAGATAGATAGATAGATAGATAGATAGATAGATAGATAGATAGATAGATAGATAGATAGATAGATAGATATTTTATTAATCCCAAGGGGAAATTCACAAAAGTTTAAATTACAAATTAAAATTCACAATTAGACTGCCAGGTGGTTCTTTGTCTTAGATAGCTGATTGGTCTGTTTATTAAATCAAAAAGATGCAAGTATACATATAAATTATCTCTCTGTTTCCAACCGTGTGACACAGATGGTGACGGTAGAACCTGCGTGTAGGTGAGCTAACCTTTTATGCTGCCGGTCAAAATTCGTGTCACTATAGTGCATGTCCAATGGGGAAAAATATAAAGTAGCCTCGTGAAGTACAACATCTTCCTTAAAAGCGTGGTTGTGTCAGCGGAGGTGCAGCTTAAGCACAAGCAGGCAGACACAGACAGTGCCTATTTGATTTTACGTTATTTTTTTTTTTATACAAATAAATGGCAAAAAAATTGTACAAAATAAATATTTGTAAAAATCCACTATATGTGCTTTTCCAAATATCGTATTTGGATTCGGCTCTACTGTACCCCTACATTACAGGGTAAGGCAAAACTTTTAATCTGGACCTAAACCAGATCCAGAATGTCACATAAAACTGAACTAGCTCACGTTGAGCTTCTGCACTTGCAAATACGATATGTTAAGTTCACTGTTCATAGAAAAATGAACTTGTTTAATGAACGCGCTCTTCTGAACTAGTTCATGCATGACACTAAATAGGGCGTTATATGTTAAGTTTCGACTCCCCTGGTTTATGTGTCATGTACTTTGGCTAATCCTGTTTAGGCCTGACTTAGTGTTGGTCAAACCTGACTTTTTCCCTGCACGTCCATGAGAATTTCAACCTACCCAACCTTCTACTCCAAAGGGCTCAGTCATGTTTTCAACTTGCTTGTAGAGGTCAGTTTATATTAGTTCTGATCTGTCTGATTTTCTGAGTAGTAGAATGATCTATCTGATTTGGTATATGAGGAGTAAAGCAAGTTTTTCTAGTTCCATTTACTGTTAGGTTGGAAACTACCCAATCTAATCTAAGACTATACTATAACACTTAGACCTTTCCCGGGTGGTGTATGTGAGACGAATAGCAGGTCAACCTTAAAACACCCTCAGACCCCTTCCTGCAATACTAATATGATAAATAATATAACTTACGCAATCTCAGCACAATAACCATAAGAAACAGACAAGGTGAAAATAACTGTATTAAATTAATCCTATATAAAAAAAAATTATACAAACATAAATGGCAGCAACCAAATTCGTGAGCGCATCTTACTCCCCCACATCCCCACAAATACAATATGTAAATAATTTAAAAGAAAAAAAAAAACTTTGCCGCAGATAAACCCCAAAGTCCAGGCAGTTTCCAGACACTTATGATAACATTAGTCCATTTTCCTTGTTCTCTTTTCCCCGGAGTCTCCAAACTCACTACTCCACATAAGCGATCGCTCTTCGCTCACCCACTTTAATTTCTCCTCACTGCCCCATCCGTATCTACTTCAGAGTGGGTCGGCTGGCAAATTCTTCCAGGTGGCCACCTCCATAAGCAGGTGAGGTACTCCTTTCTCTTGCCGTGGATAGTCAACGGTTGCCGTTTTTTTTGTCCCATTTATAAGTGTTGAAAACCTTTTCTCTTTTCTTTTTTACTCCCCTTCTTGCCTTTTGCAGCCTTCTTTAACTGTATCCTGGTGTCCTTTCTCCATGATACCCCTTGGAAACCACAGCAACCAACCAACCCAAGGTCTTCTTTACCACCGTCTGCCCAATGGGCCTGATTTTTTTTCCTGCCCCCCATCATATTCAGGGAGCATAGGCATCTACAGGGCTCATATTGAGGACTGCTAAGAGACAAAAGCAAATCAGATAGTATTTATGTGGCAGTGTCACAATACATGTGTATAACAATAAAGGAAAGTACACCTTCTGTTAGATGGCTGTTTATTTCCTTTAGTAACAGATTCCAAATGACCCTTTAAAGACATTTTTGCATGTAATTAACAAGAAGGCTAGATATTACAATTTCACAGCAATAATGTGAAACAACAGCAAATGAACATTAACAAAGGGGGGCTTAACTCAGTTGTTTTCTCTTCATTCCTGAGTATGAGTATTGATGGACTAAAGGCCAGAAGTCCACATGACCGTCATCATCAAGTCCTTCCTTGAGAACCCTGAATACAATGAGGACTGATTGAGGCCATTTATGTTAGGTTGAATGCATGGAAGGGGCTGGGTGGTCTCGTGGCCTGGAACCCCTGCAGATTTTATTTTTTCTCCAGCCAGTTGGAGTTTTTTTTTTGTTTTTTCTGTCCTCCCTGGCCATTGGACCTTACTCTTATTCTATGTTAATTAGTGTTCTCTTATTGTAATTCTTCAGAATGGATGAATAGTAACTTTCTCAAGTTAAATAAAGAGAAAACTGAAACTTTAGTGATCAGCAATAATGGATACAATGAGGCTATTAGAAATAAACTGGATACATTAGGATTAAAAGTCAAGACGGAGGTAAAAAGCTTAGGGGTGATTGTTGACTGTAATCTGAATTTTAAATCACATATTAATCAGATCATTAGAACAGCATTTTGT
Organism: Polypterus senegalus; assembly: GCF_016835505.1. Classification (NCBI taxonomy): domain Eukaryota; kingdom Metazoa; phylum Chordata; class Cladistia; order Polypteriformes; family Polypteridae; genus Polypterus; species Polypterus senegalus. The sequence continues at coordinate 30,187,279 of NC_053163.1, forward strand.
CACTTAAGAAACATAAGTAAAGTTAGACCACTTATATCACTGAAAGATGCTGAGAAATTAGTTCACGCGTTGTTTTCAGTCGACTAGATTACTGTAATGCACTCCTCTCAGGACTACCCAAATAAGACATAAATCATTTGCAACGAGTGCAGAATGCAGCTGCTAGAATCCTAACTAGGAAAAGAAAATCCGAACACATTTCTCCAGTTTTGATGTCACTACACTGGTTACCTGTGTCATTCAGAATTGACTTTAAAATTCTGCTTATGGTTTATAAAGCCTTAAATAATCTCGCCCCATCGTATATATCGGAATGTCTGACACCTTATATTCCAAATCGTAACCTTAGATCCTCAAATGAGTGTCTCCTTAGAATTCCAAGAACAAAACTTAAAAGTGGTGAGGCAGCCTTCTGCTGCTATGCACCTAAAATCTGGAATAGCCTGCCAATAGGAATTCGCCAGGCTGATACAGTAGAGCACTTTAAAACACTGCTGAAAACACATTACTTTAACATGGCCTTTTTATAACTTCATTTTAATCTTAATTTAACTTAATCCTGATACTCTATACTGTATGTTCAATTTCCTCAAAATAACTATTCATGGTGGCTCTAAAATCCGTACTGACCCCCACTCTCTTTTCTGTTTCTTTTTCCGGTTTCTTTGTGGTGGTGGTGCTCAAAGCTTCATGATGCTCCAACAATGATGGACGGATTAAAAGGCAGAAGTCTACGTGACCATCATCATCATCAAACCCTTCCGTGAGAACCCTAAATCCAAAGAGGACTGTTTCATTTATGTTAGGTAGAATGCCCAGAGGGGACTGGGCGGTCTCATGGTCTGGAATCCCTACAGATTTTATTTTTTCTCCAGCCGTCTGGAGTTTTTTTGTTTTATCTGTCCCCCCGGCCATTGAACCTTACTCTTATTCGATGTTAATTAATTTCGATATTAATGTTGATTTATTTTGTTTTATAATTGTGTCTTTCATTTTTCTATACTTTAATATGTAAAGCACTTTGAGCTACTGTTTGTATGAAAATGTGCTATATAAATAAATGTTGTTGTTGTTGTTGTATCTTACTTTGTCCTTTTTTCTCTTTCTTCATCATGTAAAGCACTTTGAGCTACAATATTTGTATGAAAATGTGCTATATAAATAAATGTTGTTATTGTTGTATTCTTTTGTCTCCATGAATAAACACATCTGCTAACTTCTTTAACCCTTTTTTTGGAATTGTTGTCCTCCACAACCTTTCACCTTACAAACGTATGCACACTCTGATCGCACCTGGAGGAAGAAATTACTAGAAGACAGAGAGCACTCCAGCTACCAAAGAATTGGGGAGAAAGAGAAAAAGAAGGAAAGAAACCATCCACACCTCTGCAGGTGCATCCATTCTGCAGACGCACAATGCAGCTTTCCTGAAACAGCCTGATGTGGATTGCACACTGAACGATTCTTTAATACAAACTGAAAACAACATTATTACCTGTGTTGTGATGTTTTTTTGTTGTTGTTACTGTTGTTGTCATATTGTAAGCAGTAGTCCATGTTAGAGGAAGTATTAATAAAGTTTATTGATTTATTTAAAAAAGGAAGGAGGAGGAATTAGTGAGGGGAGTAGATGAAGTAAAGAGAAGTGGTTGGTGTAGCTCATCATTGTATGTTCACCATTGTATCATTAAATAAACTAGCAAATAGTCCACAAAATGGGGTGACCCAGTGATTTCTATATTTTGAGGACTCCTCTGCTGTGCTTCCGAGGTCACTCAAGAGCCAAGAAGAACCGATGCCAGATTCTAAAATAACAGACTTCAGTCAACCGCTCTTACAGCACCGCAGTATTGTCATTGTTATGGCTCTGAAGCAGTTTTGCAAGTGGACGTGCATTTCCCAACAGTGAACCCCAGTCTATTCCTCGAGCTAATCAGACATGCTAAAAATGCAACTAGAGAAGGCTTTCTCCCTTCTTTTTCAAAGGAACAATAATGGTTTGATTTGAAGTGTCAACATACAGTAAATCCATTTATAAAGTTTTGACATTATCTCGTAGGAATAGTGGCAGCAAATCCTGTATGAGAGGACCTGTGTAACATTACTCACACACTCTTCAGAGAGTCTGCTGTCTATTAGTAGTGGGACAAAATCCTATATTTGCAACTAGAGGATCCTTTTGTTAAAGTTCTTCTAACCCGTCAGACACTCAGATATTGCATTGAGAAATAATTGCTTAGAAAGAGAGTAAGAAGAGAAATAATAATGAAGACGGTTGTTTTACATGAAAATCCTTGTCTGTGTATTTGGAGAGGAGCTGACCGGAAATCTGTATGGAAAAATGTTTAGAACTCAGAATTGAATCCACATACATTTTATGTGAAACTAGTTAACTTGAATGGGAAAGAAAACATAAAATGAAAATGAAAATAAAAATGATAAAAGCTTCATGTTGAGCACTGTACTATGTAGAATTCACTTCCATGTAAGTGCAAATTTGTTGATCAGGTCAAAAATTCACTACCAAGTTAAGTTCACATTCTGACTTTATGATGTTCAAAACATTCAGAATAGTTTATTTTAGTATGGTGTCTGTATGTGCGTGTCTGTGGAAACCTATTGTCACAAGCGTGAGCAGAAGGGACAGCTTAAGAGCTCTGGATATTGTAATTCCCTGCCGCTCCAGGGGTTGGCACTGTGTCCTAATGCCTTTACTTATCCCTCCTCGGCAGACTAGACAATTGACTTCTATAACACCTTGGCGTCATTTCTGGTATATGTCCACCTGGTCCTGCCTCTTTCTGCCAGAAGGAAAGATCCGCCGTTTTCAGACAGTTCAATTGGGAACTTACATCTAGAAAGACGTTTTCGCAGTTATCGCATGTATCTTTGTGATTATTTCACTTCAGTTATAGGGGTCACCAGGGTGGCACCCCTACTCTTTATCACAGTCTGTCCGTTCTCTTATTGTGACATCAATGGTGAATAGCTGTCAATGTTCCACTCTGCAGAGGGAGGACGAGGAAGAGAAAAGAGGAAGAGACAAAGCATTAGGACACAGCGCCAACTTCTGGAGCTGTAGGGAACTGAAGTCATAAGAGCTCTTAAGCTGCCCATTATGTGCATGAACATGACAATGTGTAAAGCGATAGATTCTGAAAAAAATGATAATTTCTTTTTCAAACAAGTTGCATTGTGTTTGTCTTGTTATATGCTGTAGGCCTATTGATTTGCTTATCTGCAAATCCTTCAAAAACAGTTTGACCTACTGTTTATTCAACTGTAACTGCTGTACAAAATGTTTAATTTAATTAGAATTTTTATTTCTGCACCATATATGGAGACACATGCCCGTGTGTGCCCGCACACACACTCAAAGGAATTTACAAGTAAAGATAGCTGACAGCTTGTTTGCTTTACCAGAGCACATGCTGGATGATGAAGAGAAAGAAATCAACACACACACACACACACCACAATAGATATGTAACAGTTGACGTGCACAGACATTAAGCCACCCCCGTACCAATCTGTCTATCTATGTAGCTTGCTTACTTCATTTGATCCAAAGTGTTTAGTTTTAAATTAAATATTACTTAAGTTGTTCACTTGATTTAATTTCCTGTTCATTTTACTCTACATTTATTTGTGTTAATAATTGGCAGAATCCTGAACCCGTCACTTTCTCTGTCTGGAAGTCTACTTTTTGCAGTCTTGCTCTATTAGAACTGTCAGCCAGATGGATCAATAGAGTATCTGCACATGCTGTTATTAAATGGGAAAGCACTAGCTCCTTGATCAAGTCGTGGTTGGCAGCAAACTCTTGAGATGATTTGGTATAATTTTGGTAGTCTTCATTGTTCTGCAGAGCGTTTTGGCTTCTGGGACTTGTCAGTGACCTGCGTGTGTTTTAAACTCTAATGTTACTTATCCCTCTTTATACAGCTGGGTTTAGGATGGGTGCCATTTGGGGTGATGGGTGTTCTCTTTCACGTTTCTCTATGAAAATGCCCTTTCAACAATTTGTTATTGTCCTCTTGTTTTTCTGAATTCAAATAAAATAATTGTTCACAAAGAATATACAAGTTAAAGCACTTGGTTGTTTATCATAGTATTGTAATTGTATTGTGAAATCTTCCATTGAGTGATCTCCTGTGGTGAAATTTACATGGACCATTCCATACCATTCTAAATGTACCCTTTAGCCGTGACACCCAATGAACTTCTTGAAAAGCAAAGTTATTTGTCTGCAATGGGATTAAAAGTAAAAAAGGATGACTCAAGCCGAATTATAGCATGAATTGGTTAGTGATATGAAATATGAAAGCTATATTATACTAATAATATTTATCCCAACCAGTAGCTGAGCTCTGGGAGGTTTAATTTTCCAAACAGGAGGTTTTGTTTTCACCTCTGTTATTGTCATCTCATATACAGCATAGCATAATCTCTCATGTCATCCATCCATCAATATTTTTACTGAAGACAATTGTAGAGTCATAGGGAGCTTAGACAACATCAGGCTGTCTGTTAAAACACAGGTACGCACATACACACTCACTCACACACACTCAATCATGCATGGCCATTTTAAACTAACCAAGTATCTTAACATAGAAACTGGAGGAAAACCTGCACAGCCAGGTGGAAAATGTGCCAACTCCACACAGACTGTGCCCGGGTGAAGATTTCATTCCAGGATATTGGATGCATAAGGCCATAGTGCTGACCATGTTATCACCATACTGCCCATTTACAGATATAATATCAATAAAATAAGCAAAAAGACAAATTTAATAAAATCACAAAAAATATGCAATAAACAAAACAACAGAGCGATAATTTATATTGGACATTTTCATGCGCAAGTATAGCTGAAAGTAGTTTACGAACAGTAAAAGGAAAATTACATTTCCAAAACAGATAAGGGAGAAGAATCCTTAACTTGTCATTCTCTAGTGGTTAAAATTGTAAAAGTCAGTGTGTGATTGTATAACATACTAGCCATGCTTTCTGTCAAAGACAGGTAATAGAATAATTTTCAAATGTTTGCTCTCTCTTACACCTCGCGTACCTTCAGGGCTTTTCCTCGGTATCCATGTGTGACTGAACCTCTCTTAACCAGCATTCCCATGAAGCCTGCTCCTTAGACTCTATCATAATTTTCGAGGCGCCTTCTTCATCTCCTGTCTGGTTTTATACTTCCCGTCCTGAGTCTCTCAGTGTGCCTCCTATGCCTTTTCTCCTCCTTGTGTGTCTCACACTTGCAGTCCCATTTTCAATCACCTCACCAAAGCCAAACTAGCCAATAACAATAAAGAGAAACTGACCAATCAGATTGCTCTGAGGGACTTTACATACGCACAGAACTTGGTGTTTTATTATACAGTGGATGTTATGTTCAGATGGCCAAAGAGTAAAGGAAAGCAAAGCTCCCACTGGTTTTCATGCTGGGGAAAATAAAGCTAAAGTATTCTAAGGCCAAAAGACCACCCAGTCCATTCTTGTCAGTCCACAGTTCTTAAATACGATAAAGTAAATTCTGGTGAAATGTGTTCATCTTTTCCATTATTCAATGAAGTTATATACTTGTGATATTTTGAACAATTCATATCTTTTCCTGGTAGTCTTAAAACCATGAAACTGTAATACTGTATACAGTAGAGTCTCGCTTATCCGACCTTCGCTTATCCAACATTCTGTATTATCCGACGTCCCACCGCAAAAAAAAAACAAAAAAAAAATGCATCAATCGGCAACAAGAACTGCAAGTTGTGAGCGTGAGCGTAGTCTATTTTTTGTTGCTAAGTTATTTTTTTCAGTTACATTTTTCTGTCGTTTTGTTGTAAAACATGATTACAGTGGATTATGTGGCCAGCCCTCACTGGGGTGTGTGCGTGTGTCTCTCTTGTTGTGTGCGTGTGTCTCTCTTACGCGCGTGCATCTCTCTCGCGTGTGTGTGTGTGTGCGTGCGTGTCTGTCTGTGTCTCTCTCTCGTGCTCTCTCTCTGGCTGCACAGGGAATGCACAGGGAGAGACTGAACACGTGCAGAAGTCATTGGCGCGCGCAAACTGAAATGGAAACTGGCTTGTTCCTATACCGAGTGTGTGGTCGTGAACGGAGGCAAACGTTTTGGTCATAACCCGATTTGTACGTGTGAACCGAGCCACTGTATTATGTTCGTAATGTGTAAAATTATAACATAATTTGACGTTTAATAGGCTTTTTCTTAACACCTCCCATTATCCGACAATTTCACTTATCTGATGTTTTGCCGGCCCGTTTATGTCGGATAAGCGAGACTCTACTGTATAAGCTTGTTGAACATATGACATTGAAATATATATATTGCACACATATGAGAGGGAACCCAAAAATTCCTAGACTTTAAAAAAATTATTATAAATCATTCAGGAATCCCCTTTAAGTCACCTTCAAAATACTCTCCTTGAGATGCAACACAGTTGTCCCAGCAATTCTTCCACTCTTTGAAACATTTCTTATAATCATTTTTGTTACCAAGTCTAGAGTCTGCTTCTTTTTTTAATGAATTTCTTCTCAAATTTAATTTCGTGAAGAAAAAGAAGTTCCAGTAGAGTGAGATGTGTTGAATATGGGGTGAAGCATGCGGTTGAAATTTAACATCTTATTAAAGAAAGAAACATCTTCTGACAGGACAAATCAGTTATCAGGCAGGAGAAAAACTGTTCATTGTATCTTTTAATTATTCCTCTGCAAAATGCCTTAGAGGGAGCATTCATTAAAAGCAGTCTGTCACAGCATGGTCAGAGAAAACAAATAGAGGTTTCATTTTATAAACTGTTGAATTTACATGCAGGGTCAAGGGTCAATCAATGCATACATTTTACTCTGGTTGGTTCATTGGTTCTTCTTATACCTTTGAGTTGCGCCACAATCGTTGGCATTTCTGTGCATATAACAACTGTCCATTCTGGTTGTTTACAGGACATCTGGTGACTTCTAGTCATCTCTTAGTCATCTTTCAGTACATTTTGTTGTTTACTTGACCCCTGTCTGGCCTCCTGACATACCCTCAAAGGTGTTTGACATTCATTAACCCTTTATGCTATTTCTTTAAGATATGAGCTATGTTACCCTAAAATTCTCCTTCCACAAGCAACAACCACCAATTTAAACAGAATTGGTGAATTTTTAGAATTATCTGACTTATAACAGGGAAAAATTCTGTGTAACCTTGATTATTGATGAAGTCACCGCTTCATGTTTACCTCGACAGGTGTAATATCAACCTTTATAACTGGTATATTTTATACATTCATAGCTGCTCTGGACAGCACTACAGACCCCAATACAAGTTACAGGAATGTCAGCAGAGTCTCTCACGTGTGTGGAATCACACCATCACATTAGTTACTTGTATGAGCCTCTGTAACGCCTTGAAATCACACCATTTCAGCTAAACGCTCTTTGTAATAGTAACATATGCAAGCGGGAAAGAAAAAACTAACTTAGCTTATCTAGAAGTGAACAGGAAACAAGCTGTCTAAATGCAGATCTGTAAACTGCCATGTTTACAAAGTGCAATGAAGATTGTAACCTTTCATCAGGTGCTTATTTAAATAAAAAAGAGTTTAAGAAATATAGACTGCAATAAGCCATTCTTTACTATATGAAATGTTTAGGTGTGGAAAAGACTCATCACACCAGGTAAAAAAACTACTTTCATTCCCATTCAGTAGGCTTAACATCATTAAGTGATCAACAAATTTTAAGATGAATCTGCCTTCAAATGTACTGTGAGAACCATTAGTGTAGAGGACATACAAAAGACGTGAAAGAACAGAACCTTGAGGGGACTTTGTGATGAGGACAGCATGTCAGATAGACAACCATTGACTTTCACTATACGAGTCCTGTCTAATAAACAGTTAATCAGCCACCCTACCAAATTTAAATCACTTAAATTTAAAGTCTCTCAGTGAGAAGGTGGGGCTGGATGGTGTTAAAAGCTGATAAGAAGTCTACAAACAGGAGTCTCGAGTGAGTCTTGATGCCCTCCAAGTGGTCACATAATAGATGAAACATGGTGTCCTCTGTACTTTAATTAGATTGGTAGACAAACTGAAATGAACCGAATAACACTAACACTAATACACCAATGAATGCAGTTTTTTTATATCATTCATCTGGAATTTGAGGTGTGCGATAGCTATTTTATCCAACAAAAGCCATTAAAATATGCGATTACAAAACATGGGTTTTATGAACTTTTCTAATATATACTGTGCAATTACACTGTACCCTATGTAACAGCAAAGGGGCTCGGTAGGGCATGAAAGAATGAAAGATAGGGGACTAGAACAGAACACTAATGCTTATTTTTCCTTTCATTGACAGAATGATGGAAGAATAAAACACTCCTACTGGGTGTAACACTCCCATATCCACCTTCAGAAGACTCCTCTTCCGGCTCTGCTGAATTGCCTCTCTTCCAGTCTCATCTAGATGACTTTAGTTCCGTCCCATTTGCTTCTGATGTCATCTCCAGCTTGTTCAATCAACCTCACCTCCGCTTTTTGATTTAATTTCCTCCATGTTAATTGTACTTCCTCCTACGCCTCCATAAAAGATCAGAGAAACCATTCTGTTGTTGTCAGATGTTTGTTTTACTGCATTTTGGCCTTTATTTGGACAACTGGAACCTTCAAACAGTGTGTCCTTGTGTTCTTCTCTTATAACACCTATTATTTTTGAATATGACACATTCTTACAAGAATACTTAATTAACAAAAATTGGATAGCTCATTGTGACCTCTAGGGGGCATTGCAGCACCCCAGACCCTAGAAATAACCTCACAGGCACAAGTCCCAGTATAAATAAAAGGTTTATGTGCACAATGTACCCTGAACAAGGGGTTTGAAAGTGACGTGAACCAAGCAAAATTCTTCTTCTCTTTTTCCTCTCTCTCCTTCCACTCCTCCAGGTGAATTTTATCCTTCTTCTACCCAGCTCCAACTTGCCTGGATGGGGTTGAGTTTTTTTTATCTTGGACCCGGAGGTAGCCTAATATAAGCACTTCGGGGTCGATCAGAAGTCCCTCAAAGTAGGGATTGTGAATCCCATCTGTTATCATTTAGGCTGAAGATTGATGTTTTGTAGCCTTTTCCTGTTAGGGAAGCCATTTTGTGTACGGTTGTTAGGGTTACATCCTGCATTTCTAGGGGTGTGTTCAGATGGGATGGAAGGTCAGCCTTTTGCTGGGAGTTTTATCTGATCTGTGGATAAAACTTCATTTACATTTTTGGCTTCTCGTGCAATTAATTATCGTGTCTTGCCTGGTTTTTGACTTATTGCCTGTTATTTGACTGGGAATTTTGCCTTTTGTCTGGGTTTCAGTCGCTTTGTTTTTTGTATTTTTATTTGTTTTTACCTTTTACTCACATCTCCCAATTTACTCAAGAACCTAATTATCCATTTTTCCTGCCGTATCAGGACACCATCAGCTCCCACTGGTGGCCCCAACGGAATCCAACAGGGCTGCTTAAAGAGAATACAGGTCCCAGTATGCCCTGATGGTATCTGTGTGGGAATCCTAGCATATTGATAAGAAAATATTTATCAGTGATTCTCTCCTCCAGTCCTTCAATTGTACTGGTCCCCCAGCCGGGTAAGGGTCTTTGTTCAATCCAGGTCGGGATTCCGGGATTGTCATCCATTACACTCACATATAACTTCAAAAGGGTTAAAGAGGTCCCTGAAGGCACCTGATGTTAAGCCATGCGTATATTTTCTTGTTCTGTCAAAGTCTGACATATCCACAAATGTTTAAAGTATGGTCCTAATTACTGACTGGCTTGTCGACAGCTGTCTGCTGCCATTAGCCTAAAGTAAACTCATTAGCGGCCCCTTTGGTGTATTGGAATATAAATGACTTGAAGAAATTTCAACACGTGTTGGCTTTTATTCAGTATGTTCCTCTAGTGCTGTGTTAGTTCACTTCTTTCTATGGTTCTGTGATTTAGTTTTTTTTTTATTTTTATAAATTTTATTACAATCCATACAAAGCAAGTTTTTACAAAAAGAAAAATTGAGTTAAGAACAGATCGATTCCCACCCCTGAGAGAGAGAGCAAGCCAAATGGCGTTAAATTTTAAGGCTTGTAAACATGCCTAAATTAATAAATTCTCTGTGCTTTACGAACTTATTTTAAAATATTACTGATTAGATCCTGCCATGTTTTGAAAAAGTCTGTACGATCCTCTAACTGAGTATTTGATTTTTCCAATTTCAAATAATATAACACATCGGTTTCCCACTGACTTAAAAGAGGAGAGTTTGGGTTCTTCCAGTTTATCAGAATAAGTCTGCGTGCCAACAGTGTAGTGAATGCAATCACAATTTGTTTGTCTTTCTCCACTTTAAGCCCTCTGGAAGAACCCCAAACACAGCTGTTAATGGGTTAGGAGGGATTGTGAGTCCAAGGCTGTCTGACAGGTAATTAAAAATTTTTGTCCAGAATAATGTTAATTTGGTGCAGGCCCAGAACATGTGACCTAGTGAGGCTGGGGCTTGGTTGCAACGTTTGCAGGTTGGATCATGCCTGGAAACATTTTGGAGAGTTTTAGTCGAGACAGATGTGCTCGATATATAATTTTGAGTTGTATAATTGTATGCTTTGCACATATGGAGCTCGAGTGAATTCTCTGCATTGCTACTTTCCACTCCTTTTCTGATATATTAATTGAGAGATCTTTTTCCCAGTGTCCTCTTGGATCTTTGAAAGGAGGGATTGTAAAATGATTTTATATATTGTAGAGATGGAGTCTAACTCCTTGAGATTGAGCAATATTTTTCCAGCATGGATGAGGGTGCAAGATGAGGAAAATCTGGAAGGTTCTGTTTAACAAAGTTCCTGATTTGAAGATAGTGAAAGAAATGTGTAGCTGGAATGTTAAATTTGGAATGTAATTGTTCATAGGATGCAAAGACGTTGTCTATATAAAGATCTCTAAGCAAGTTAATTCCAAATTTTTTCCAGATATTAAAAACTGCATATGTTTGTGAAGGTTGAAAGAGGTGGTTTTCTTGCAGGGTGCCACAGATAGAAGCTTCTCCGTCTTAAAATGCTTTCTACATTGGTTCCAGATTCTAAGTGAGTGGAGCACAATTGGGTTATTAGTGTATTGCCGATAACGTGTGTTTATTGGAGCACAGAGCAAGGAATACAAAGAAGTACTGCAGGATTTTACTTCTATTGCGGTCCAAGCCTGTGTATGTTCTTCTATTTGTGTCCAGGTTCTTATCGCCTGTATATTTGCTGCCCAGTAATAAAACTGGAAGTTAGGTAGAGCCATGCCGCCTTCTGCCTTTTGTCTTTGTAGGGTCGCTCTTTTGATGCGTGGATGTTTTGAATTCCAAATAAATGAGGTTATTGTTGAATCTAATTGCTTAAAGAATGATTTATTAATGTATATTGGGATGTTTTGAAATAAAAAAAGGAGCTTAGGAAGAATATTCATCTTAACAGTGTTAATTCTTCCAGCTAGTGTGAGATGAAGGGTTGACCATCTATGCAAGTCTTGTTTAATTTTTTCCATGCAGACGCAAAATTTTGTTGATAAAGAGCTTTATGTTTACTTGTGATGTTTACCCAGGTATTTAAACTGTTCTGCAATGATAAAAGGTAGGGTGTCTAATCTAATATTATATGCTTGAGAATTCACTGGAAAGAGTACACTTTTATTCAGATTAATTCTGAGACCAGAGATCTTTTGAAATTCTGTGAGTGCTGCTAAGACTGCAGGCACAGAATTTTCTGGGTCTGATATATACAGTACCATGTCATCTGCATATAATGAGATTTTCTGTTCCAGTCCTTCTCTGCTAATCCCCTTTATCTGATCAGTATTTCAACAATGTATTGCCAGTGGTTCAATGGCAATTGCAAACAGTAGCGGTGACAAGGGCATCCTTGTCTAGTACCACGTTCTAGTTTAAAGTAGTCTGAGCAAATGTTGTTGATGCAAACTGAAGCTTCTGGGTTGGTATACAGTAATTTGATCCATGCACAAATGTTGGAAGCCAAAGCCAAATTTCTCCAGTGTAGTAAAAAGGTATTTCCATTCAATCATGTCAAATGCTTTTTCTGCATCCAATGATAATAATATTTCTGGGGTGTTTGATTTAGTTGGTGAGTATATTACATTAAACAGGCGTAGAAGATTTGAAGATAAGTGTCGGCCCTTGATAAATCCAGTTTGATCTTGTGATATTACTGAGGGGAGCACTTTCTCCATTCTTCTAGCTATGATTTTAGAGAGTATTTTAACATTGTTATTCAGAAGTGAAATTGGTCTGTATGATGCACATTGTAATAAGTCCTTATTTTGTTTTGGAAAAATGGTGATTAATGCTTGGCGAAAAGTTTGAGGAAGAGATTGGTTATCTCTGGCTTCTGTAAATGTTGCTAATAGGAGGGGAGCTAGCTGAGCGGAGAATTTCTTAATTTAGATCACTTTTGAAGAGAACTGCTTTCATTTCTAAAAGCAATTTGCTGCGCCAGTGAGGATTTAGATTTGTCATATCACAGAGGGTGTTTTGTATTTGTAAATTCATTTAGTCCATTTTACAGAGATCTGCTTTAACTTTCACATTATGAGACTTTTTCTATTGTTCAGCATCAAAAACCTAAATTAAATCCACTGTGAATTAATGTTGCATAACAAATAAATGTGAAAAACGTCTAAGGAAATATCAGTACCATATCTCATAGAAATCTGATTAGGCTAGCTAGAGATAAAACCAAGGATGGGCTTTTGTGTGATTTTTTTTTAGCATTGCATGGATTGTTCCATAATCCTACAAGAATTGGGAGAAGACAGCATTTTACTGTGTTTTAATTGTTTTGTATTATCTCTACTAGCTATCCTTCTTCACACTTGCGTCTCTGAGGATTACCCTCCTGGTTCATCCTTGGTAAGCAATCCCACCCTGGGGTGAGATAAAGGGTGCTGTCACTAATGGCAACATCTGTTTCTGTTAGTAGACGTCCAATGAGGGAAGCTGACTCCGCCCCTTTCATAGGAATTACTATATATTCAAGGAGCTGACAGGAGTTTGGCATCTCATTCTGAACTGACACTCCAAACCAGACATGAAAGGCTACAGAATAGTGACAGCAGCATGTTATTATTTTTTATAGTTTCTGTTTAAACCCTTTTTTTAATTAAATAGGGTGACCTGGTTGGTGTGGGCATCACGGCGGCGCAGTGGTAGTGCTGCTGCCTTGCAGTAAGGAGACCTGGGTTCGCTTCCTGGGTTTTCCATGCATGGAGTTTGAGTGTTCTCCCCGTGGGTTTCCTCTGGGTGATCCGGTTTCCTTCCACAGTCCAAAGACATGCAGGTTAGGTGCATTGACGGTCCTAAATTGTCCCTGTGGTGGGCTGGCGCCCTGCCTGGGAATTGTTCCTGCCTTGCACCCTGTGTTGGCTGGGATTGGCTTCAGCAGACCCCTGTGTTAGAATATAGCGGGTTGGATAATGGATGGATGGTTGGTGCACCAACATTTATCAAGATCCAGTGTCATACCTCATTACTATCATTGTTGTCCCATGCTCCTCTATACATGTTTACTAAAATTTTCCCATTTCTTTAAGAATTAATTTTCTAATCTTTATTAAAAAAAATCATTTTATTTAGAGTTCTTGGTCTCAATATGTCATCCAAGAATACTTGAATATTAATGATGATGTAGAAATTGGAAGAGGATTAGGCAGACCCCATTTATCTTAATTAATTCTGCATTCTTTTTTAAAACTCTTGAAAATGTGTTAGAAAGTGCCTGACTGCTGTTTTTAACAGATTCTCTCTGTTGGGCTCTGGTACAGAATTTTTTCTTTTCTTATGAATTTCAGAAGGCTTACAATTGCAACATTTTACCTTTGAGCAAATACAACTGCAGAGACTGAGTGTCCTAGAAAATCATAGAGCATTGGGAAGCACAAAAAATATTTGTTCCCATTCTTAGACGTCAGACAGGTGGAATGTTCGTATTCACCAAGTACTAGAAGCAATTTTCCTTCTCCCAGACTGGTATAATAATAGGTCACTAAAAGTACTGATAAATAATCAAAACCTCAATGGAAGAATTCCTAAAAAATGTACTTTATAGTCATGGTGCTGTAGGAGGATCAACATTTTAAGGTGAAAATGAAACTTAAACTGCTTCTTTAAAATACATTTCCATTCCACAAGAAAAGAGTTTATTTTATCTATTATGACGCAAGGTTTCTCAAGAGGGACCCATCTAGTCAACAGCATTGCTGTACGAAACAAACACAATCCAAAAAATGGCCTGCAGAAATGCTTGTGTTTCTCACCAACTATAACTCTCTTTCAATTCTTCCTACCAGCTCCTAGGTCAACACACATTTAAAACTTGAAGTATAACGTGTTTATTATGGAGGTTTACATTTCATAGTTTTTGCTAAAGCAACCAGAAATAGGAAAAATATCAACATAATTTAATTGTTTTTAATTTCTCAAATAGGTACATGAGCTAAACCTTTGGATGTTTGTTCTGAAAAGAAGCACAAAAAAGGATTCCTGAATTTTGGAGGTTCATTGCTTGCCATTTTTTGATATACTTTATACTTTATTAATCCCTGAGGGGAAATTGTCTTTTTGCATGACCTTTGGGGGTCTGGGCACAGGGTCGGCCATTGCACAGCACCCATGGAGCAATTTTCAGTTTGACATTTACAATTACATTTATTTGCTTCACAGATGCTTTTATCTAAAGTGTCATACAGAAGAGGTCAACATACAGTAATCGAATAAACCTCAGGCGGAGGGATTGTCTGTGAACGAGTGTTTCAGGACAAAGGATACAAAGTTGATCTCCACGAGTTAGGAGTTCAGAACAAAATACAAGTGTGTTACAATTCAAAGGTTGCAAAATCTAACAGCAGTTAAACAGAAATTCACTAAAACAAGAGAGTCTTCAAATGCTTCTTAAACACAATGAGGGAGTCAGAATTTTGAGTGGAGATGGGCAGCTCGTTCCATCCAGGTAGGAGCTACATGTGAAAAAAAATTGCATTGAGGTTGGATGCCACACAGAGGGGGCATCACCAGATATTGTTCATTACCAGACCTGAGTGGTCAAGAAGGTGCATGGGGTCTCTGTATATATAGTATATAGTATGTATATCTTGACTACTTTGTAGGCATGCGTCATCGATTTGAACAGAGTATGTGCTGCCACAGGAAGCCAATGTAGTGATTTGAAAAGACTAGTAATGTTTGTCCACCTTCGCTGGTTCAACACCAGACCTGCTGCTGCTTTTTCAATGATCTGCAGCTTGGTGACACTGTAGCGGTGCTACCTGATTAACGTCGTCTTAAATGTATTCTGTGCTGAGTCGTGTCTTTCGTAGTGTTGTCCTGTTTACGTGGTTTGTGTGTCTGTGTAAATCTTGTCCCCTGGAAACAAAAGGGTGAAGGGTAACGCCGTGGTCCCTCATGATATTTTGTCCTGTCAATCTCATCATTTGCATAAAGATCATTTACTGTTTAAACAAGAGGATGAAAAGAAGGAAAAAAAAATCCTGTTTGCTATACTGACACTTCATCGCAGAGTGAAGAGAGAGCACCAATCGAATCACATATACGTTCACCTGCTTGCTGCTTTCAACACCAGACTTGACTACTTCACCATTATAAAGCAAAAACCCCGGGGTTCCGGATTACACTGTGATGCTGAGGATAAGAACAGTGAGGCTTTTTTTACCATTTGGGAGAGGAGCAAGCCATCATTTTCATCCGTGTATAATTGCCGTAGGACACGTTTCCAACTGAGCAAGGTTCACGATCACTATTCATTCTCCATTTAATCTTCTGGACTTTTATGTGCGTTTCGTGTTACTGTGTGTCTTATTTGTTTCATGTTCAGTGTGGGGTAAAGGAAGGGTTTGTGTTATATTAGTTTTTTGCTGCACCTTTTTATTATATTCTGATGGTCACTTTTGGAGTTGGGTGTGTTGTGGGAGCTTTGGAGGGAGTGAATTATATATCGTTTTGTTTCTTATCACTATTAATATATGTACACATTATTATTTTACAAACTGTTTGCCTTATGATTATTTAACCATTGATTGGGGAAGTTTACTTGGAAGAAGTACGGCTTGTTGGGTCAAATGTTGCTCAGCTTGCCAGGACACGGGTCTTGGTGGTGTAGCTGCCGTGTGTGGGTCAACAGCACATGCTGGTACACCTGCCAGAAGAGAATTACAGTAATCATGACAGGACCAAAGCCTGGACCCGGAACTGTGCTGCATATTCTGTCAGATACAGTCTGTTCTTGTGAGTTTTGTATAAAATGAATCTGTAAGACCAAGAGACTGATGCACAGAGCCAGAACTCAGTTTAAAATTGAAGATGGGAATCTCACAGTCAGCTAGATCATGCTACGTAAAAACTAGATTTACCCTAGTCTTGTAAATCAGCAGTTGGAGCAAGAAGACACTGATCTCTGCAACCTTCTGAATTCTATTGTCAGCGTCAAGTCCAGCATGAATCTCCCTCTCTGCTGACGTAAGGCCTTAAGATGCTCCTGTGTAACATACTGTAAGTCCTCAGCCTGTTCTTCATAAGGTCCAGTGTGGAGTTGCTTAGTTCACAGACCACTTGTGTCACAGACAAGTTTAGCAGCAACTTTTAGCCAAAGTCAATCAATGTAACGTAGGACATTCTCCTCTGAAAGTACTGGAATGGCAGGGTCAGCTTGACCATTTGTTTTTGCTGTAAACTGAACGCTTTTGTGTTTGAGACTCAGAAATGAATATGAGATGAGAGTTCAGGATGTCAGCTGTTATATCCTGGTATTAACATCAAGATGGTTTAAATGAGAAGGCGGCACCTTTGGTAGTTAGTATGTCACAATAACAGAATGTTTGTAATCAATACCAATACCAGTAAAATTTCAGGATACTTGATGTCTGTTCATTACAACGGCAAAAACAGAAATCCCAATGGCTTTTTACTAGTAGAACTTCCATTACTGAAGTAAACGATATTTTTCTTTTTTCTGTAATAGTATATAAAATATATAAATGCTACTAGTAACAACAGCTTAAAAATTGTGCTAAATCCATCAAGCAGTCCCTCTACTAGAACTGAAGTGCTTATAAATATAAATATTCACATACAAAGTGGGACTTAAATTATGGCAAGTGATAGACATAGGGATCCCCAGTTTAACAAAAAATGGGGGGATTTTATAATCTTGGGGGGATTTCAGTGCAGAGTTTATAAAAAATTATATCATCTTGGGCTGCATGATGTATCTTAGCCTGCACACATTCCAGATTTATTCTTAAAATTTTCTCTCCAGTAACTGACAAAATCCGTTTAAAATCAATCCTAAAAATAAAAATTCAAATTGATTTGGTGAATTTGAAAATAACTTAAGATATTTAAATAAACTCTTCAATTCAGTTTTTGTATCAACATGCTTTCAAAATCTGCTTTGACATGGCAGGCTCATCAATTTCTGCTCATCAACTGCAGGGTCTCATCAGATTCCTGGGGATTATCACTTGATCCTTAACTGCCCTCACACAATAAACGTTTTTTCGAATGTCACAAATGGGTAGGCATGTTAAAACCCATATTTTTGGTTTGAGCTATACACAAAGGAAACATACACATTTAAATGAATTACAATTTATATAATGATTCAACACAGCAATGTTAATTATATGACATTGGTGCATGATGCTGTGGAGATGTTTCTCTGCAGGAGGTTCCTGAAGGATTGCGAGAGTTGAAGGTAAAATTAAAGCAGTAAAAATACTGGGAGTTCTTGGATGAAAACATGAGGGACTCTTCAAGAAACCTGAACAGGTTAAGCAGAGGCTTAAAACTGGGCAGTAAGTAAACACACAATGAAAGACACAACAGTAATTTCAGGAAAAGCAACACTAACTTCTATTACACAAGACAATGAAGTAATTTAAAAAGATAAACAAACGTAAAACAATCTAACAATATCAGGAACAGAATTCAGTTTTTCAAAAGGAAATCACACAGTCCACACTCTAAAAGTCCATTAAAAACAAAAATTAGAGGATACAACTGTAAGAGTGGGTGTTAAGAATCCGCTACTCTCCTTACCAGAATTCGGCGTCGGTTCTTCTTGTCTTGCGGGCGACCTCGGTAGTCTTCGATGTGTGGAAAGGCACAAAGAGATGGTCACCCCAGTTTTGTGGACTATTTGCCAGTTATATTTATTTCTTTAAGAACACAACTGTGGACATACCGCACTAAGCTACACAAAAACCACTTCTGTGTTTTTTTTCTATCTTTATCTTTCTCTACTCCACCCACCAAATTTCTCCTCCCTTAAACAATCTATCAATTAACTTTATTGAAATTTCCTGATATGAACTCCTGCTTACACAACCTTTAGTGGCGCAGAGTCCAGTTTGTGCACTGTGTTACCCCAATAATTAATCGTCCAACTGTTCACCGGACACTCGTTTCCCAACAGAAGTTTTGTCAAAATCATAGAATCCCTGTCACCGTCTCTTTGTCATTCTTTTTTTTCCACTCTGGGCTCCTTGTGTTGCTGCGACCTCGGCACGCCTCACTTCTTGTCTGCCAGCTTTACTCGGTCCATTCCGTCTCTCGCTGGATCCACAGCCATCTTCTTGTGGAGCTGTCCCTTCCTATCTGGGGGTAAGTGTTGCCTTCCTTGTCCCTCACGTCATACCAGCCACGTACCCCAGTCTGCCAGCGACACCCTATGCTCTGTGTGAGTGTCTTGGCAGCGTTCTCAGTGGACCGTCCTTCTCCCTGCCTTCTCCTGCCCAGAAGTTTAAATCTCCTTCAGTCTCTGCCATTGTCAGTCCTGGACAATCGGTTTAAACAATGGCACATCTAAATTTCCTGGGATTATCTAATAGTGTAAACACAAGTTAACAAAATGTATTGTTACCAACTATCAATGAGTACACATATGCTGATTGGAAACCAATATTCTCAGACATGTTAATTTCCAAGTCAGGTAAATATAAACATTTTCCAAGTAAGGAGCAGTTATTTTATCACAATGTTGTAATATTTGTATGTTTAAGCAGTTAAAACTTCAAAGCAGTGATTCTTTTGCAAGACAGCAAATACCGATATCCTGTAGACAGCCATCACAATAATCAGTAACAGGATTACCCAGGAAATCTGCCTTTTAGCGTCTCACCCCATTCCCAACAAAGGGTGTCCTATTGCCTGTTCATCTACTGTGTTTTAAATGTAATATTTACAAGTTCCTTTGCCTAAGAGAGAAACGAAACCACCCAGCGTAGAACAAATGCCCCCCTCTGACATACCAATAGCTTGAGTTTTCCTCAATCGACTTATATGAGCGACATTATAAAATACCAGAAATTATACAATAAAATCAAGTCTCGAGTTATCTGCAAGTATATACCTTGCCTGCTGGTGGTGGTCGGAAGGATTGGTGGCGCCAGTGTTCGGCAGCCTCACTTCTGTCAGTGTGCCCCAGGGCAGCTGTGGCTACATAGTAGCTTATCATCACCAGCGTATAATGTGTGTGTGAATGGGTGAATGACTGTTGTGTTGTAAAGCGCCTAGGGGGGTTCTTGAACTCTAGTTAGGCGCTATATCAAATACAGGCCATTTACCATATATATGATAATTTATCAAATTTGTCCAGTTTGTTGGATACAACTATTTTGTTCTGCTTGATTGTTGCATATTATTTTTATGGATTATTCACCTCTTCATGACACTTTCTTCATTTTCTCTTGCGTTTTTATCTCACCAACAAATATTAAAATAGGATTTTTCCTGCAATAATTATTGGTGACTTTAATTTCAAAATACTTTGTGCTTCATTAGTGTTTTGACGCACCTTGAGCACTGTCCGGCTATGAACTACTAGCATGCACTGATTTAATACAGTGTACCGTGACACATTTCTACGTGGTGTGACAAAATGAATTGAAATACTCTTAAATGAAAGTGTGTAATGTGCACTCTACTCACATCTGAATTGTTTGATTTGTAATTTTAATCTTTGGAGCTTGGTCAAATCAATGAAAAATGTGTCTTTGTCCCACCGGGCTCTGTAGATTTTCTTTTTCTTTTTGCTGCTGTGTTTCATCTTGCATATTTGTTGCATGGTAACACTGTAGATTTCTTTCTTTATTCGTGTGCAAAATAGATCCGCTGCAACCTCTAGGGCTGATTTTCTCTGACAGTTCAGGCTTATACAAAGTTTGTCAATATCTCTGTCCGCTGGCCTGCTTGTCATAGGACATTAAATTTGCAGCTTCATTCCCAGTTCCAACACAGGCGCTGTCTTCCATACTTCAGTGCTTGCTTTAATGTTCTTATACAACCCTGAGAACTCGGTTTGAACAAGCAGCATAAATGCATGTAAAAAAAAAGTTATGATTGGCCACATTTCTGCACAGGAGCTGGCTGGAAAGAAGAGTGTTATCCAATGTCTGCATGTGTATCTATTCAGAATTTCCTTTAATTGGCAAACAGAAGAATTGGCTTAGCTCAAAATCAGGCTATTGAACTGACTGGATTATTGACTTAAACAGGCCCTGCGTGTTAATCAACTTAGACTTTGTGAGTTTGCACTTGGCTACAGATAAGTTAAGCTAGATTTAGAGAACAATGTTTCTTCTCTCAGTAAAGTATATCCAATTAAAACATTTCAGCTCTTGCAATTTGCCCTGCCTAAAATTCCAAAATTTAATTAATACTTTAGCAAGAGTTTTTTTTTTTTTTTTAATTAAACATTAGGTTTATAGTCATTGGTGGGAAAATCTGATAAAAAGAGCTGACGATCAAGCTAATTTAGAAATCAAAAAATTAGAAAAGAAAATGGGACGCCTCCATACGACGAACTATATAATTAAGGTATTTTAGTGCAGATTGAAAGGCAGTTTTAATTTAAACTACTCAGCTGTTCCCACTGTGGAATAGGTAACCTACATATATCAGTGCTACTTAATTTGGAAACGCCAGTACTTCTTTAGAATGAAACATATGCCGGTCACAGTTTTTAATATTAAAGACACAAAATTAGAAACCTCCTTTGGCAATGTGCTCCTAAAGGTGAACATATTTCAGATGGAGTTTATATTTTCTTGGAAATATGTGATTAATTCAACCAGGAAGATGAAAAGAATAGTTGCCAGATAATAAAAAAATAGGAATAACTACCTGATCATGTTGACCATCAAAAATAAAGGTTCTTCTGTTTTGTATGTTGCTGCAGTAGTCATGCATTTACATGTAACCTATTTACAAACTCTTTTATTACATCTCTTTTTTCATTATTTTTATCGATTTCTTAAGGTTTGCATTACACTGATTTAGTTACATTTTATTAAGACATAAAGTACTACATCCTATTCATTTTAAGTCAGATACCTCCTCCCCTAACTATCTAGAACAAAAAGGCTGAAGCTACGTCCACATTTTCATTTAAAAAAACACTGCCATTAGTCTCCATTTTTTCCTTTCATCCCCAGCGTTATTAATCTCTGAAAATGGAGACTTTTGAAAATGCTCTCCAGAGTCGTATACTTCTGAAAACGTCTCTCGGCAATGTCACGTAGATGGGTGAAAATGTAGACTTTAATCACACTCTAATAATAATAATTCTTCACATTTATATAGTGCCTTTCTCACTACCGAATGCATTTTTCATGGTGAGTGGTGAGCAACGCTAATGTGTAGCCAAGGCAGCCATTTTTGCACCAGTACACTCACCACACTTGAGCTATAAGGGCTAGAAGTGGTGAGAGACAGTTAGCCAATTACAGACAAGGAATGATTAGGGGCTGGCGCCCCGCCCGGGGTTTGTTTCCTGCCTTGCACCCTGTGTTGGCTGAGATTGGCTACAGTAGACCCCCATGACCCTGTAGTTAGGATATAGCGGAATGGATGGATGAATGATTAGGCCATGGAGGGCAATTTAGCCTGGATATCAGGATGCACCCTATTTCTTTTTGAAGGATAACTAGGGATATTTTATGAGCACAGAGAGTCAGGACACCAGTTTTATGTTCCAACCAAAGGATGGTGCCAATTTTTACAGTACAGCGTCCCCGTCACTGCACTGGGGCATTGGGATACACATTCAGAGCCCACCCTGTGCTGGCCTCACCAACACCTCTTGCAGAAGCACCCCAAGCTTCTCCTAGATAGTCTCCCATCCAAGCACTGGCCAGGCCCAAACATTCTTAGCTTCAGGTGGATGTTCCGAATTGCATGTTGTATTGCTGCTGATTGCGCTCTGACTTGATTGTGCTTATTACATAGTGTCACATGCATGCGCATAGGGGTTCTAGTAATGGTTATAGACCACCGCTTCAAGGATTGGTGCTGCGTAATAATGGCTCTTCTTTTCCTCCCTCTACAGACCAGAAGATTAATGGCTTTACCACCACTGATGTCACATTTGTTGTCCATTCACCTGAACCTGCCTCTTCCTGACAGAATTCCTCCATGCCGGAAGATCTCCATTTTAGTTCAGTTCATTTTGAGAAGTTGGATCTGAAAAGATGTCTGCACATTTAGCGTTTGTTTTTGTTGCATATTTTTCTTTCGATTATACAGGGTGGTGCCCCAGCTCTTTATCGATGTTTGTCTGGTCTCTTATAATAGCAGTTCCCTGATCACATCCTACTCATTACAACATTTCATTCACAGATTGGTCTCCCTTCACAGATAAAAAATTGATATTTCAACACATTAGGCACAGCAAAATTGCTTTCCATTGTTGCTTGCTGTCTTTCTTACTTTTATGCATCCAAATTGTGTTTTATACAGTTTGAATGCCACACATATACGTAAAAGACAAATAATATACAGATCATTACAGTTTTTAGATTACAGTACATCTTGTGGCCGCTGCATTACCATCACTTTGTGAATATTTTTCTGCGAAGCATGCATGCCCAAGTGTAGAAAACAATGTCTATGTCATGGGCATTTTTGGTCTTTTTAGTATGGATAAAGATACTTTCATAAAGGATGCAAAAATGCTAAAGTGGGCAGAGATCATTTAAGTTTACAAAGTCTTTAAATGAAAATGTAATAGGTGGACGTAGCCTTAACCTGAAGTAATCACTCAAAGATACTGAAACATGCTGAAGGTTAACAATGGTTCAGCTACTTAATTAACTGAGATCTACATTTATCAGTGCCTAACACAGTCTAAGGATCTTTTAAACCATCCCATCTAAAACTAAATTGAATCATTTTTTTCTGCTGTTAAATAAAATTGCTGTAATAGCCTCTGTGTTAGGATTCTCACAGACCAAGATGACACAGCGTCCTTACAGGGCGATGTTAATTATCACAACAAATTGAGATGTTGCAAAAGCTGAAAGAAAGTTTATGATTGAAGGCCACACATATCACTGACTTGAAGCAGTTTGGCAAGAAGGATTAGACCAAAATTATTACTGGGGGCAGTGAGGGACTCATCAATATGTACTTGAAAAAGTCCGATTGCTCTGAAGGTGGCATAACCAGTTATATATCAAAGAAGTGATTTTTTTTTAACAAAGATACAGGGGCTTTGTACAACATTCTTTAATAGACAAATGAAAAAAACATTAAAGGTTAATGTTATTTGTTCAGCTAGGGTTCTTTTAATCTAATGTATTTTAATAATTCATTGAAGAAAATGTAATAATACAGACAATCAGGTGGGGACATGGAGTTAAGTAGTTTCTTACATTTGTCTCAAGTTGCTTCTTGATCAACGAGCTTGGTCAATGAGTAAATGAGACAGAGCACAAATCGGGCCTTTGATCATGAGTAGCACATGTGTTATCATCACATTTTTCAGACATTTCTGTAGGCGTTTGGGCACTCTGCCCATTGCCTAAATCTCAGACAGCAGGAAGTATGTTTTGACCATAAAACTGTGAAACGAATGCAATCTTTGCCAACTAACTGTGAGTTCTGTAACATGACCCCTCTGTAACGTCGATGCATGACTCATTTTAAAAATATGCTACATATGCTGCTTTCAGATTTTTCTAAGAACAAGTCTTTATGATGGCACTGAGTTACCACTTGGAACAGGTGGGCCCCTGTTACGCCTTTTGCAGTACAGGCAGGGTAAGAGGCCCTAAGGGTGCCTAGCTCTTTACTTGAGGCTTTAACTGAGGCCTAAGGATGCAAAATGTGGAACTTTCAAAAGCTGTAAATGATCCTGGAGGTTATTAAAGATAGATAGATAGATAGATAGATAGATAGATAGATAGATAGATAGATAGATAGATAGATAGATAGATAGATAGATAGATAATGAAAGGCTGTATGTGCTAGATAGATAGATAGATAGATAGATAGATAGATAGATAGATAGATAGATAGATAGATAGATAGATAGATAGATAGATAGATAGATAGATATTAATTTTAGTATAGTAGGCAGGATAGATAGATAGATAGATAGATAGATAGATAGATAGATAGATAGATAGATAGATAGATAGATAGATAGATAGATAGATATTAATTTTAGTATAGTAGGCAGGATAGATAGATAGATAGATAGATAGATAGATAGATAGATAGATAGATAGATATTAATTTTAGTATAGTAGGCAGGATAGATAGATAGATAGATTGATAGATAGATAGATAGATAGATAGATCATACTCCTATGAGTGCAGCTGGTCTACTGCTCCATGGCCAGGATGATATCAAAATTATTCCTCGAGTATCTTTGGCTCAACCATCAGACAGATTCTACTCTCCAGCATGCTTACATATACTTATGTGGAAGGCTGAGGAGTGTGATCACTCTTCTTCTTCTTCTTTCGGCTGCTCCCGTTAGGTGTTGCCACAGCAGATCATCTTTTTCCATATCTTCCTGCATGTCCTCTCTCACCACATCCATAAACCTTCTCTTAGGCCTTCCTCTATTCCTCGTTCCTGGCAGCTTTTTCCTTAGAATCCTTTTCCCAATATACCCAGCTTCTCTCCTCTGCACTGCTCATGTCCAAAACAGGAGAGCTGTCACTCTGTAGTTTGAAAACACCCCCTGGTCACCTTTCTTAAATATGGGGACCACCACACCAGTCTGCTGTTCCAAGGATGCTTTATCCATCTTGCATGCAGCATTAAAAGCATTATGGAGAACGGACTCCAGGAGATAGTTAGCTAGGCCAGCTGTAACAAAATGTCCCAACCGGACAAGTTCAACATAATGACCACCTACCTCCTTCCTCAGCAATCTTTTATTTTAGGGTCTTATTCCAACATCATTCGTGGCTGATCTCATAGTTCCTTTTCTTCACAAATCTCATTCTCAATAGGAAAACACACTTAAAGATGACATCATTCATCAGATTCTTGTAAATGACACTTTAAGGTTAAGATTTTAAGTTCATCCATTTCACAACCTGTGAATAAGTAGTGCTATGAGCCGACAGAGTGTAATTGCAGATCACAGTACCTATGAGGTCAGTCATATAACGCCCCAACATCACAAAAAGCCCTCAGCACCTGTTAAGAAACGGCAATTGCATTACACTATGGCTAAGATTAGGGCCCCGTTACATTGTGCTTAAGATTGGGCTTCTGGGAGGATTATCTGACTCAAGGGGTATTTCGTGACTGATGTAGTGGGCATTACCTGACCTACGTCAAAGGTATTGCAGGCTGTAGTTAGACCCATTTCTTATGAGCTGGTCTTGATTGAGTTGAGAGTTAGTGGGGTATGATGGGATAGATAAGAACTTAATAAATTAATATGTTCATTCAAGAAAGTAAAATGAATCCAATGTAAGGATAGGAGCTAATCAATTTTTATGTGGTGCAACACCACTGTCTCCATTAAGGTCTCTTTCTCAACAGTAAAATTAAACCAAACTGTAATGGATAAGGTGAAGTGTTGAAATTTGTCATTGCTTGCTGTGACACTCAGAATATCTTTAATTGTCATAGGAACAAGGCCTTTTGTGGCATTACTTGACCATGGCAAATGTATTGACCTGTAATGTTGGTGCTAGAAATAGTGCCTAGATGCTTGAAATGACCAAAACCTGGCAAGTGATGAATAAATTGGAGAATGATATTTTGCCTTGTCCAACACCAAATGCATATTTAATTCCTAACAATTAATGCAATGTCATTTGACTAGTTCTTTTACCTGATTCCTGCAGGTAGACTTGTCATAATCGGTGATGAAACCAAGATGAGTGGTGGCCTCATCAAACCTGACCATTCTTGTACATAATAGAGTGGTGATAGGACACAACTCGGTGGAGCAATAGTGATAAGTGAATGATGCACAGAAGTTACATTCATGGTAAAACTCAATGTTTCACATCATAAAAAATTTCTGAAATGAGCTGCGTTTCGCTTCCAGCAAATTTTCATGCCATTTACAAGAACAAAAAATGCTCTTAGTTCCTGTCTAGAAGCATTTTTAAGCATTAATTCTGCATGCTCTGCCACTCATTAAGTATTTGGGGCTTGACAGTGTTGCTTTTCATGTACTGAAATTTTATTATCGATATAACACAGTAAAGTGTGACATGGTATGTTTCGGTCTAGAAAATATGCAGCATGTCGTATTTATAGAAAATATACTTCACTTCTTCTTGGTGAAGTGAATGAGAGTCATAAACTTAAATTGATTTGTAAGGATATGAGGTACGTACTAAAGAGCACAAGTAAACACAGAAGACAGCCAGTCATCGTCAAACCCGCTATATCCTAACACAGGGTCACGAGAAACATAGAAGTGTAGAAGCAATATTCCTTATTTTCCACCAAAATAGCCTGCAAAATTAATTTTTCTGTCAGTTTTGCAAAATGGATATGAGTTGAAACTTCCTGTTTCATTCCTCTCTATGGAGAACATATTCTCAGAGTGAGGGGCTTAAGGGATGTTTTTACCATCTGATTCTAGTCAAAAAGAAAATGTAGTAGCTGAGGTTTATCAGTAGCTCTGAACCTGCCCCACCGGGCTCTATAAGTGTGTATGTTAATTAAAAATCTATGCATTGTAAGGTTATTGTTACAAGGTTATTGTTACTTATTCATTAATGTTCTTACCTAATTTTATTTTATTTTTCTTTTCTTATAACTTTCTCTTTGACATCTTGTAAAACACTTTGAGCTCCATTCATTGTATGAAAATGTGCTTTAGAAATAAATGTTGTTGTTATAGCTGCAACTAAATGGTGTCCCATTTGGGGCTGATTCCTGCCTGTCACCTGATGTCTGTAGTGTGACTTTAATTTGAATTAAGCGTTTCCATGGTTGATAGGAATAGGTGGGTGGAATAAACATGAAAATTACAGTATATAGCACCTTTAACCTCATCTCAAAATGTACTGCCCAAAAAATCCTACTTCTGAATTCTTCATTAGACATCGAAATTAAAAGAGAAATCTAAAGTTGTTGAAATATAATACAATAATGTTATTGTTACATTCTGTTGTTCTGTTATAGACTAAATAATTCACACTCATTAATAAATCTATAACATACAGATTTACTGTACAGGCAGCTGAATTGAGCAGTGGTGGTTTAAAATGTGCTGCCCCCATCAAATATTTTAAAAAATACTTCATTAATTAGTTAATGTGAAATAAAACTAAATTGATTAGTTAATGTGAAATAAATTTATTTGCGCAACTTGCCTGGTGTTATCGCATGTCAACATTTATTAAAAATTGAGTTCTGACTTGTATTTGTTTTCATTTCTGTGTGAATAATAAAAGAAAAAAATCTGTGTCAATACATTATATTTGAGTGAAGGATGCCGGCCAAATGAAAGTCTATGTAAGTCCTGGATCTTTTGGCAAGCAGGTGACCTGAGGCTGCCCTTTAATTGGTTGCTTTAAGGTTTTTCCTGGGATGTAGCTCTCTGCGCCCTGAACACTCCCACATTTATTGGCAGGGAATTAGTATTGTTTTAGTTGTTTTTGTTTAATTTAATGTGATTGGACAATCATTGATGCACCATGTCATGCTGACCTCAATGGCTCACAGTTCACACCTGCCTTTACCATAACGTAATTACGGAAGAGTGAGCGCGACTTTGAGAAGATGGCAGCTTCAAGTGGAACTTCAGAAATCAAAGAAAATTTGGTAAATTCTTCAATGGAACACTCCTTCATAAATCATTCACTTGAAGAAAAAAAAATAAAGGACCTTGGAGCAGACCAACCTGACTTAAGAATTCAAAAGAAGGCAAGAGATCGAGGACAAGTTTGAAACACATGAACTTCTTCCAGTTCTTATTATGACAAACTGTATGCTAACTATGAATACAGAAAGGGCAGGTCTTTGTGTGTGTGTTATTTGCAAGGAGATCAGGTCCTAAGATTTTTAAATCCTTGAGCTTTTAATACAGCTTTTAGGGCTAAATTTTATGGAAGTGATCAATTCCGTGTGAACGCTGTGGTGCCTGAACATGTAATGTAACAACAGTTGCTTAGATAACAAATGGTAAATGGGCCTGTATTTGATATAGCGCCTAACTAGAGTTCAAGAACCCCCCTAGGCGCTTTACAACACAACAGTCATTCACCCATTCACACACACATTATACGCTGGTGATGATAAGCTACTATGTAGCCACAGCTGCCCTGGGGCACACTGACAGAAGTGAGGCTGCCAAACACTGGCACCACCAATCCTTCCGACCACCACCAGCAGGCAAGGTAGGTTAAGTGTCTTGCCCAAGGACACAACAGCTGCATTCTCATGCCGGGAGCCAGGATCGAACATGCGACCCTCCGATTGCTGGACAACCCGCTCTACCGACTGAGCTACTGCTGCCCTAAATGGTCTTCTTTTACTAGGCATGCTACAGCTCCTGCAACTATTCAAAATATCCATGACAAGTAACCACAAAAAGATTTCAATGCTGCGCTAATAAATAGAAACTTAACATTAATAAATACAAATAAGCAAAATTATTTGCAGGCAACCAGACAATAGACTTGGGATATTATGATTCAGGTGGTTTGTTATTTTGTAAGCATTTCAAAATCTGTTTTTGATGCTTATGTTCCATGCTGCTTTGTGCAGCTCACGTTTTTTCTTTTTCATATTGTGCACAGAAAGAGATCTACTCTGGTATCTAAAAATGTGAACAAACTTGTGTGCCTTAGCAACTGATTGAATGTTAAGAAGGAAAAATAAAGGCCTTGAGTAATATTATAGACATGTCCAAAATATTAGGTTTGTTTGTCATAATTCTGACAATAAATGGAATTTCTGAAATCCTCTGATAATTATTTTCAGTATATCATAATACTGACACTATTATATTTATAACTGAGCCGATGATGTAGTAACTGTACATGTTTACATAATTCATTGTGTTCTGTAGTACTAAACACCATCCTATATAATTACTAAATATGTAATTATTGAAAGACCTTGTATTTTCTTTTTATACATTGTGATTTTTATTCCCCTAGTGTCCTTTGGTAGTAGGCCTACTGTCTGTTAAAGTCATTCAGGTTAAGAAAGTTGAACTCGGCGAGAGCTTGAGGGAGAGAAGAACATTCACTTGAAGGAGTTGTTCACTGTATGCTATTATAGGTGTCTATAGATTGGGTGCTATCATGTTAGTTAAATGTTTTTTTGTTTTGTTTTGGTTTTTTCATCATTGTAAGGCCACATTTTTAGTTTTCTCCTTATAACAGCCAAGAATGATAGATTTTTATTTTTAACGGTTTTTAATTTGTATGTGTGTATGTGTATCTTCCAATGTTGCGAGCAGGGTTTAATTAGAGGACCCCCCTCGTTCGGCTGCTGATGGTCAAGTTCTCTAAACTGTCTTATCCAGGTGAAATTTTATTCATCCATCAAGTTTCACATATGCCCACCAATGAACATATTTCTGGCTACGCTACTACTAGTACTACTACTAATAATATTAATAATTCTTTACATAATATAGTGCTTTTCTCACTACTCAAAGCACTGTGGGTGGAGGAAACATTACAGTCTGTGTGTATGTTTTTTTTCTTTCCCTTTCTCCTGAGCTATGAAGTGCTGCTTCAGTTTGTCCCCCCAAAAACTGCACCCCGTCCAATTTTTTTTCACCCACAGTCACTGGAACGGAGGTGTAGACTGAGGAGGCCAGGGTGCCTTTTCTTTTGATTAGTGCACTTCTCAGTGATTCAAACTCTTGTTTACAGTATAAAGAATCAAAAACCTTCTCTCTTTGAGACTAAGTCCTCTTAGTTTTCATCCATCCATCCATCCATCCATCCTCTTCCGCTTATCCGAGGTCGGGTCGCGGGGGCAGCAGCTTAAGCAGAGAGGCCCAGACTTCCCTCTCCCGCCACTTCTTCCAGCTCTTCCGGAGAATCCCAAAGGCGTTCCCAGGCCAGCCGGGAGACATAGTCCCTCCAGCGTGTCCTGGGTCTTCCCCGGGACCTCCTCCTGGTTGGACGTGCCCGGAACACCTCACCAGGGAGGCGTCCAGGAGGCATCCTGATCAGATGCCCGAGCCACCTCATCTGACTCCTCTCGATGCGGGGGAGTAGCGGCTCTACTCTGAGCCCTTCCTGGATGACTGAGCTCCTCACCCTATCCTTAAGGGAAAGCCCAGACACCCTGCGGAGGAAACTCATTTCAGCCGCTTGTATTCGCGATCTCGTTCTTTTGATCACTACCCATAGCTCATGACCATAGGTGAGGGTAGGAGCGTAGATCGACTGGTAAATTGAGAGCTTTGCCTTACGGCTCAGCTCCTTTTTCACCACGACAGACCGATGCAGAGCCCGCATCACTGCAGATGCCGCACCGATCCGCCTGTCGATCTCACGCTCCATTCTTCCCTCACTCGTGAACAAGACCCCGAGATACTTGAACTCCTCCACTTGGGGCAATATCTCTCCCCCAACCCTGAGAGGGCACTCCACCCTTTTCCGGCTGAGGACCATGCTCTCGGATTTGGAGGTGCTGATTCTCATCCCAGCCTCTTCACACTCAGCTGCAAACCGATCCAGAGAGAGCTGAAGATCACGGCCTGATGAAGCAAACAGGACAACATCATCTGCAAAAAGCAGTGACCCAATCCTGAGTCCACCAAACCGGACCCCTTCAACACCCTGGCTGCGCCTAGAAATTCTGTCCATAAAAGTTAT
Organism: Polypterus senegalus; assembly: GCF_016835505.1. Classification (NCBI taxonomy): domain Eukaryota; kingdom Metazoa; phylum Chordata; class Cladistia; order Polypteriformes; family Polypteridae; genus Polypterus; species Polypterus senegalus. The sequence goes on from NC_053163.1 coordinate 30,218,450, forward strand.
GAACAGAATCGGTGACAAAGGGCAGCCCTGGCGGAGTCCAACTCTCACTGGAAATGGGCTCGACTTACTGCGGCAATGCGGACCAAGCTCTGACACGGTTGTACAGGGCGAACAGCTCTTATCAGGGGGTCCGGTACCCCATACTCCCGGAGCACCCCCCACAGGATTCCCGAGGGACACGATCGAACACCTTTTCCAAGTCCACAAAACACATGTAGACTGGTTGGGCAAACTCCCATGCACCCTCCAGGACTCTGCTAAGGGTGAAGAGCTGGTCCACTGTTCCGACCAGGACGAAAACCACACTGTTCCTCCTGAATCTGAGGTTCGACTATCCGACGGACCCTCCTCTCCAGAACCCCCGAATAGACTTTTCCAGAGAGGCTGAGGAGTGTGATCCCTCTATAGTTGGAACACACCCTCCGGTCCCCCTTTTAAAGAGGGGGACCCCCCACCCCGGTCTGCCAATCCAGAGGCACTGTTCCCGATGTCCATGCAATGTTGCAGAGATGTGTCAACCAAGACAGTCCTACAACATCCAGAGCCTTAAGGAACTCCGCGCGTATCTCATCCACCCCCGGGCCCTGCCACCAAGGAGTTTTTTGACCACCTCGGTGATTTCAGTCCCAGAGATGGGAGAGCCCACCTCAGAGTCCCCAGGCTCTGCTTCCTCATTGGAAGGCATGTTAGTGGGATTGAGGAGGTCTTGAAGTACTCCCCACCGACCCACAACGTCCCGAGTCGAGGTCAGCAGCGCATAATCCCCATCATATACGGTGTTGACACTGCACTGCTTTCCCCTCCTGAGACGCGGACGGTGGACCAGAATCTCCTCGGCCGTCCGAAAGTCGTTCTCCATGGCCTCTCCAAACTCCTCCCACACCCGGGTTTTTGCCTCAGCAACAACCGAAGCAGCATTCCGCTTGGCCTGCCGGTACCTATCAGCTGCCTCCAGAGACCCACTGGACAAAAAAGTCCTATAGGACTCCTTCTTCAGCTTGACGGCATCCCTCACTGCCGGTGTCCACCAACGGATTCGGGGATTGCCGCCACGACAGGCACCGACCACCTTGCGGCCACAGCTCCGGTCAGCCGCCTCAACAATAGAGGCACGGAACATGGCCCATTCGGACTCAATGAAAGTTGAACCGTCACCTTATTGTGGTGGAGAGGTTTGCGTGTCCCATTGATCCTAGGAGCAATGTTGTCCGGGGCTTTATGCCCCTGGTAGGGCCACCCAAGGCAAACTGGTCCTAGGTGAGGGATGAGACAAAGAGCGGTTCAACAAACCTCCTCTTAGTTTTATTATTTAATATTAAATTTTGTATCCTATCAAAAATACAACATACATCAAGATAATTAGCAAAAAAAAAAATTAGCCAAAGCTTTTCCCCAAAGATCCTTACAGTTTCATAGCAACTGTTCTCTTATTTCATCATCTGTAGCACTGGCAGCGCCTCACTGAATGAGAGGCACGAATTTAACTGTCAAATGTGTGGTTTACATCCCAGCATCTTATGTCCCTTAACTATGCTACTAAGGAATAATGTAAATATGCTCTCGTGCAGGTTGGCTGCACTTATTGTAGGTTTGTTATAAAAAGTGGTATAAGCAAAATTGAAATTGTTTTATTCTATTATATTTTATTCAAATTGTGATGGACAGCTGGGACTGTTACCCAGCTGGGACACCTTCTTAAAGGAAGCGCCGGGGAAGGAGCTTTCATGGGGCAATACCTCTCCCAGGATGACACAGGGCAGCCCCCTGGCATGCTGTGGTGCCACGGGGTTGAAGCATGGAAGCACAATACTGTTAGGGCCTTTGGCCACTGCAAAGGGGTGCAAGGGGAACAGCTGAGGCCTCCTTAGTATTACTGTCACCACACCGGGAAGTGCTGCTGGAAGAAGATCACCAGACACCTGGAGCACTTCCTGGTGCCCTATAAAAGGAGCCAGCTGCCACTACTCTGAGAGCCAGAATTGTGTGAAAGAGGACAATCCTTGAGGGAGGAGTGGAGGTGGAAGGAATGAAAAGAAGAGAGGACTGTGTGCTGTAGACTGTGCTGGGTGCTTTGTACTGTGCTGTTGTAGGGAATGAGGGAGAAGAGCTTCCCCACATATAATAAAACGTGAGTGTTGCTGAACTTGTGTTCTGGTTTCTTTTGTGTTTGGGGAGCTGTGTAGCCCCTGAAGGTCACAACATCTTTCAAAATGTACTTCATTAGTAATATTTTAGTAATAATAAAAAGTATTCAACCCCTTGGAAGTTTGCACATTGTTATACAACATTGGATCACAGTGGATTTAATATCTTTTTATACATTGATCAACAAAAAATGAGACATTACTGTCAAAGTGTCACCAAATCTGTACAAAGTGGTCTAAATTAATTACATTAGTATACATAATATGAAACACCTAAATCAACACTTACTTGGCCAATTGGTTTTAGAATTCACAGAATTAATTCAAAGGAAACCATCTGTCTGGGGTTTCCATTGATTTTAGTCTAGGTGAAACTTATCTGGTGAGTGTGATGAGTTAGTATGGTGGACTAGCTGACAAAATGAAGACAAAAGAATACTCTAAGCAACTCATTGAAAAAGTTATTGAAAAGAACGAGTCAGGAAGTGGAGACAAGTAAATATAGAAGTCACTGAAAATCCCTTGTAGTCCAGTTAAATAAATCATTAAGAAATGGAAAGAGTACAACACACCTGTAAGTGTGCAGGAGCAGGTCATCCTCAAAAACTGAGTGATCATGAATGAAGAAGATTATTGAGAGGGGCTATCAAGTGAACTGTGAGAACTCTGACAAAGTTACAGGTGACAGTAGCTGAGACTAGAGATAGACAAAAACTGTGCCCGAGTGCTTCACCAGTCACAGCTTTAAGATAAAGAGCAGGTCACAGTTACAAATAAATAAATAATTAAAAAGACACATGGAAGAAACTGAAGTCAGCTGAAAGAAAGTTCCATAGTCCGAAGAGACCAAAACTGAACACTTTGGCCATAAGATTAAATGTCATGTACGAACGCTGTACATTATCAAAAACACACCATATTTACCATCAAGCATGGTGGTGGCAGTGTCATACTATGGAGTTTCTTCTTCACAGCAGGTTCTGGAGGGTTTATGAGGGTAAAATGAGGGTGAATACAGCAAAATACAGGGAAGACTTAAAAGAAAACCTAATGCAGTCTGCAAGAATCCTGCTACTTGGGAGAAGATTTGTTTTCCAGCTAGACAAGAACCTCAATCATAAAGCCAAAGCTACACAGGAATGGTTTAAAAACAGCAATGTTAATGTGCCTGGGCCACATGTATAATGCAGTGGCATACGGACAAAACTAGAAACATGTGTATGCACAAAAAATTCAGATGCATAAAACTGTGCATAAGCAAAGATTTATGCACTTTAGAGTTATAAATTTAAATCAAAGTGAATTTTAACACACATACACGAGCCTACAGCCCCACCCCAACTCCAGTGGGATATGCAAAAAAATATATAAATAGCCCCGTCTGTTCAGTGTTTTGTTAAAAAACAAGTGGAAAAATGAAGAATTTCAGCGAATGCAAAATGAAGGTCCTGCTCAGTGAAGTGGAGGCAGTGAAAAACTCACTATTTGGTGGCTTAAGCAGTGGTAAAAGCAACAAAGGGAAATTGATGAACGCACCCAAAAGTTCTAGTTCAGAAACAAACAGTAACCAAAGTAAAAAAACAAATGGTCAGATGTCAAATTTAATGTGAAAAAACTTGTCACAGCCCACTGTCTGAGTGCCAACACCACTGGAGGAAGGTGCGGAATTACGGGGCTCACACAGTTTGAGCAGCAAGCTGCTGAAATTATTAGTGAGATACTTATAACCACCGTTTTTTACCGGTGCGTGAGGAGAAGTTTCATTTTTTTGTTTTGCTTACCATTATCCATACTTGTGTAAATAATTTGTATGTTTAATATGACAAACAACCAGGCATCAGAGGTGTTATTACCATTTATTCTGTTTTTGACAATATTACAAAACAACAACAACAACATTTATTTATATAGCACATTTTCATACACATAATGTAGCTCAAAGTGCGTTACATGATGGAGAAAGAGAAAAAAAGTCAAAGTAAGAATTAAAATAAGAGAACACTAATTAACATAGAATAAAAGTAAGGTCCGAAAAGGAACATGCCAGGGACGTGACTACAGGCAGTGATGGTACTGTTGTGCCGAGCACATCTTTGGGTGCTGGCTCCACACACACCCCTGCCTTTTAAATTGCCGGGTAACCGTCTTTCCGTGTGCAGACGGGCACTGTTCTGGAGTCACAGAATGCAGTATTCCTTACTTACACCTAAGTAATCATGTTATATGGTTACATCATACACGTACCGTACAATTTCAACCAAAGGGGTAAAATGAAATGTCTTATCTTACAGAGAAGGCAGTCTTCACACACAACACAATTTTCAAGTTTGTTCCCAACACTACTATTTCTCAGAGCCAGGCCATTGTGCCACAATATTAACGAGACGCATTTTCACTTCACAGATAGTGAAACAAGCCATTACGCCACAAATTAAGAGAAAAGTTTTTGCCTCACAGATAATTTGGACATTAATAGAGTGGAAATGCTTCCTATTTCTATAAGAAATTCAATCACTGAAGGCATCTTCATGGTAATATGTGTGCAGTTGATCACTATCATTACATTATTTTTACTGTTACATTTTTGTGCATATGCATCATTTAGTTTCGTTATGGACTGCAAGATGCTAAGAAATTAGTTTCCACTTTTGTTTTCAGTCATCTAGATTACTGTAACGCACTCCTCTCAGGACTACCCAAAAAAGACATCAACTGATTGCAACGAGTGCAGAATGCAGCTGCTAGAATCCTAACAAGGAAAAGAAAATTTGAGCACATCTCTCCAGTTTTGACGTCGCTACATTGGTTACCTGTGTCATTTAGAATTGACTTTAAAATCCTGCTTATGGTTTACAAAGCCTTAAATAATCTCACTCCATCTTATATTTCGGAATGTCTTACACATTACAAGTCGTAACCTTAGAACTTCAAATGAGTGTCTGCTTAGAATTCCAAGAGCTAAACTTAAAAGAAGTGGTGAGGCGGCCTTCTGCTGTTATGCACCTAAAATCTGGAATAGCTTGCCAATAGGAATTCGCCAGGCTAATACAGTAGAGCACTTTAAAACACTGCTGAAAACACATTACTTTAACATGGCTTTCACATAACTTTATTTCAGTTTAATCCTGATGTTCTGAATATGCTAATAATTATCATTATTATCCATGGTGGCTTCAAAATGCGTACTAACCCCTACTTGCTCTTCAGTTCCTTTTCTGTTTTTTCTGTGGTGGCGATATGTGCCACCACCTAATCAAAATACCGTGATGTCCCTATATTGATGGATTAAAGGTCAGAAGTCCACATGACCATCATCTTCAAGTTCTTCCATGAGAACCCTGAATACCATGAGGACTGATTGAGGTCAATTATGTTAGGTAGAATGCCTAAAGGGAGCTGGGCGGTCTCCTGGCCTCAGGACCCCTGCAGATTTTGTTTTTTTCTGTCCTCCCTGGCCATCGGACATTACATTTATTCTATGTTAATTAGTGTTCTCTTATTTTAATTCATATTTATTTTGTCTTTTTTTTCTCTTTCTTCATCATGTAAAACACTTTGAGCTACATCATTTGTATGAAAATATGCTAAATAAATAAATGTTGTTGTTTATACATAAAGTCCCTGGAGTGGCCAGTTCAGAGTCCAAACCTCAGTCCAAGTTAGAATTTGTTGCTGGACTTGAAAAGGCTGCTCGTTTAAGATAACCATGAAATCCGACTGAGGTTAAGGAGTTGTACAAAGAAGAATTAGTAGAAATGGAAGTGTCCAGATGTGCAAAGCTGATAGAGATCTTTGTACACAGACTCAAGGCTGTTATGGCTGTCAGAGGTGCATCTACTTAATACTGACTTGAAGGTTGTGAATATATATATGTGATCAGTATTTTTTTTTTATGTACAGTATATAAATAATTTATATTGCTTTACATAAATATTTCTGTAAAAAACACTAAATTAAATCCAGTCAGATGTAGTGCTGTTTGACGATAAAATGTGAAAATATCCAAGGGGTGAATACATTTTTGTAGGAACTGCATAACTGCTTAAAGTATATTATAATCAATAAGGTGGTGAAGATGACCACAGACCTCACAGACAGTTGTTAGAATAAACAGAATGATGAGTAAGAGATGGTGTGCCTACCTTCTTTAAGTACAAATTCATGGCACTCCACGTAAGCCAGTGTGTGGCAGTTCAGGAAGGACCAAAGGAATGTAGGAGAGGATCAGTAAGAGATCTGCTTGCTGCTACTTTAGGTCAGGTCGCTTCACATTTCAAGAACGAATAAATAAGAAATGTAAGAAGAGAAAACAATTCTCCTTTGGTAAGCGTGTCACCTGCTCACAATCCTACTGGTGCTTACTTCATGCGACAGCTAAATTTCCATCCTTTGTGTCTGGAGCCACAAACAATGCAGCACTCAGCTGGTGGCATGTGTCAGCGGTGTAGCGGAATAAAAGCTTTTCACTAGAACTGTAGCTGTCCCGGTGAAAGTTAAAACTGCACTGCTGTCAGCTCTCGCCCCCTTCCACCCCTCTGATAGACAAGTGTGTTCCTTGCAAGTTGTTTTTTTTTTTTTTATTATTTTGTAAGGAGTAGACTATTGCCACCTTCCCCCTCCTGCTGGCAACCCCCGCATTGAAGCCAACCCCCCCTCAACAACTTTGTAAATGTAGCCAGGCTTCTGGAAGCTTAAACAATAAAGAACATCTCCTTTGGCAGGTCCTCCTCTTCCTAGAACTGGGAGTAATGTATTTATTTCTGAGTTTATAAGGTACATAATTTTTTTAATATTTGGTAAAAAAAAAATTTCACTCCTGCTCAAAAGGCTTGTGTAACTACAAATCATCAAAAGATACATATTTAGTTACTTTAGACAGTATGGTGGCACAATAAAATACATTTTTTAAACCGATGCTCAGTCATCAATCAACGTGAAAAGTATAAATAACACTGCATCTAATTGTGACAAGAAACACTGCCAAGAAAACTCCCCAACAATATAACAGGGATCATAAAAGAATATAGTTTCAATGGAGAAAAAAAATACACAACCTCTGTTAAAATGCAAACACTTGCTCTACAGTGATACTGAAGTGGACTGCCTTGTGTTTAAAATGAAGACAATGTTCAGACATTTTATAATCGTAGCAATTTTCAACACAAATTTAATTTTGGTAGTACAGATTAAGGGAGGTGTATATAAATAACATTTGTTTTTTCTGTATTCAGAGAGAAGTAGTTCTCATTCATTTAACTCACTGACACAACTGCTTGAGAACAGCATTAAAGTAACGGCATTTGGTCTAAAGCACGGGTCCGCAGTGGCTGCAGGTTTTCATTCTGATCATCTTCCTCATTAGTGACCAGTTCTGGCTGCTAATTAACTTCTTTTGGCTTAGTTTTAATTTACTTGACTCAGGCCCCTTAGTTGTCTCTTTTTTCCTTAATTAGCAGCCAAACAATAATGAGACACAAAACGAGCCTCCACATGACCAGCTCACACAATATCTAAAAATAAAGAAGGGTGAAGGTCTTGGTAAAGTTGATCTCTCGGGTCACCAAAACATTTGGACGGTGTTCTTAGAAAAAACAGAAAAATCAACAGTTTTGGAAATGTCTGCAGTGGCAGAATGAGAGCAGCAACAAGCCACGGAATTCAATAACGAGTTTAATCAACAGCTAGAATCAGCTTCTCATCAAGAGATTGGTTGGAGTTTGAAATCCCAGTTTAGCTAGTCATCTGTTGGCTTGTTTCACATGTCATTTCTGTATGGCTGTCATTTAATGAAGAAAGAAATCAATTCAGAGGACTGAATCCTCCAAAACAGGGCTATTAAAATTAAGGAGTGAATTAGCAGTGAAAACTGCTCGCTGATTAGGAAAAGGGTTAGAATGAAAACCTGCAGCCACTGCGGCCCTCCAGGCCTGGAGTTTGACACCCCTGGTCTAAAGAAAGGTATAATTGGGTATCATCTGTGTATGAGTGAGTCTTTCCTAATTGAAGCTTATAAAACGAAAACAGTAAAGGTCCTAGTATTGAGCCCTACAGGACACCATATTTAATTTTTGAGTATAATGATAGAGTACTGTCAGCATAGTTCTATATGTACTGGAATCAATTCAGATTAATCAGAACTTAAGCAGGTAAACACAGTGCTTGAGAGCCCAATGTAATTTTGCAGTATGAGTAATAAAATAGAACGGTCAATGGTGTCAAACACTGTGTTAAATCAAACTACATAAATTACAATGGCGTTTCTTCCATCAGAGGATATTAGAATATCATTTACAACACGGTTTAGCTCCTTTTCTGTACTACGACTGGAGAGAAAAGTGACTTTTTTAAAATAAATTGTGATGTGTAAGGTGAGACTGAAGCTGATTGGCAAATATTTTCCAGTATTTTAGAGAGAAAGGGTAAAGTTGAAATGGTTCTATAATTATTATTAAGTGAATGTGTGTTTAGCTCTGGCTTTTTAAGTTATAAGGTCCGATATATGACTTCGGAAGTGCATCAGGAGCTGCATCACTGAGTAATGAACAGTAATGAGCGAACCATGCGGAGTTTGTTGCACTATGAGTTTAGCAAAATTGTGGAAATGTTCAGAAAGTTCACCAAACTCTACAAAAGGCATTGAAGTCAATGCCTCTGTGCTGCCTCAAACAAAATTGTTGTAGTTTTAAAAACTTGAAAGTGAATTCAATACAGGGACAATATTCCATATTTGAAAACATGTAGAATTGTCCTACTGCACATACAGTAGTTAGAGGTTGAAATCTCATAGCCCCCTGTGTGCCTCATAATATCATTTAATCTGCCTACACCTCCAGTTTCGATATTGTGTACAGTTCATATAAGAATATTTAGAAATATTCTTTGCCATTAAATACAGATTGCCTAAACCCAGTTATTTCTATTAATAAAATAATGACACATCATGATTCATTAACGTGGTACATTGATTAGGGAGGCTTGACTGCACACCAGTCCTATTACTTTGAACATAATGTGTTCGCAGCGATATCTTTAGGACATTTTTAACTCTCCTGTGTCTAAGATGAATCCTACCAAGATGCAGCTAATTTGAAACTAATTTGTGCGGAAAATTCAGAACATATGTTTCCAAGAGGATGATCATAAGGTTGTAGAAAAGGAATATAGCATGATTTGGTGGAAAGCAGGGCAGGGAAGTGACAGTGTCGTGTAGTGTACCCAATTTGATTGATCTCGTTTTGACCTGCAAGATGCTATAAAATGTTGTGACTTATAAATAATCCATGGTGTCTTCTCCTTAGGGTACATATGAGTACTTTCTGTCTGGACAGAGTGTAAATTCAGTGCTTCTTATTTTGCCTTAGCAACACATTTTGTTGTCAGGCAAATTCCAAACAATTATATTCAATATAATTACAGAAATAGCCATTCTGTAGCGCAACATTTGTCTAAATATAGAAATCTTCATTTTAGAAGAATCTGAGAGAACTAATATAACTAGTATACATGCCCTTTGGGTTAAAATCCCTTTACCTTAAAACAAGTAAAATATGAAATAAGATCAAATATGTATTTACTATTTCTGGAGCTTGCACCTGGATATAACTTCAGATAGTTGTGAAAATCTAATTATCTCAAGGGAGGCATGAGAATTCGGCATATAGCAAATGTGATTAAAAAGGAATGAAGTTAATTAAATTGGCTTCTTCTATCCTAGAGTCTGAATTGGGGGTAACCCCACCAAAAGCAGTGTGTGTGTGTGTGTGTGTCACCGCTGGAGTCTTTCAGGGTGAGAGCATTATGTGAAAGACCAATTGTCTGTAAACCAGTATGATTGCTACACACTTACGGATTCTCGTTCGCTTTTATTATTCATTTGCTATAAATAGATGGTTATTTTAATATGTAAAAGTTAAGTATGCTGCTGTTACTGTTTTGCATTTGTAAATCAGTTTTAAATGCGCTACATTATAAGATTAGAAATGTTTTGTTGAGAAGAAGTGACTCGTCCAAACATATCTCATCAAGATGTATTTCACCCAGTTTAAGAATTCTTTGCGTTTATATAGCACTTTTCTCACTACTCAAAGAGCTCTGCAATTGCAGGTTAAGGGCCTTGCTCAAGGGCCCAACAGAACAGAGTCCCTTTTGGCATTTACGGGATTCGAACCGGCTACCTTCCAATTGCCAGTGCAGATCTCTAGCCTCAGAGCCACCACTCCACCTATGAAAAAAATAAATATTTATGAAATTAATATGAACTGAAGTTGAGACTTAATTATTAATAATTAGACTAATATATCATTTTTCTCACTATTCAAAGTGATTTACATAGACAGAATGAAACCACATCAACCATGATCAATGTGTAGCACCCAGCTGGATAATGTGAAGGCAGCTCTTATGGCACTTGTATGCTGACCACACATTAGCTACTAGGTGGTGAAGGGGTGAGAGAGATAGCCAGTTAGTGACAAGAGATGATTAGGGGGGCAGAGTGGACAAGGCTGTGATGGGAAATTTAGTCAGGACATTGAAGTGTTTCCATCTTTTTTACTTTCTCGTATGGGGAAAGTATTGTAATCGTCCAAAAAATTCAGTGTCGAGATTTTGCTGAATCTCGCCGTTTTAGACCTCCCTGACTTTCTCATATAGAAAGTATAGGGAAAGAGTTGGAATCCTCCAAAAATTCCATTTCGAGATTTTGATGAATATCGTTGTTTTAGACCTCCCTGAGTGCAAAAAAACTTTTTTGGAATTATGTCAGTGTGTCTGTCTGTGGGTGTGACCCGACATTTGTGCGATAGACATATGAGCGTCGACAAAATAGCGCGATTAAAACGTGGCATCAAAATCGTGGTGACAAAATTGCGCAGACAAAATCGTGAAAGTTTCATTAAATATGAATTACTAGTTTAAAGCATATATAATAATGTTTATTTTAGAAGTCAATATTATGAGATGCGACATGCTATCAGCACGGCACGCAGATAGTCCTTAAGATCACGCCCTGCATATATGTAGGAAGAATTGCAGCAAGACGTCTTAATAGTTGAGCATATTTAGACTTGCTGGCTGCCTGACTGCTGGTAATTCCGCTTTGTATACGATGCGTTATGCCAACCCTTGACTGAGTTATTTGTTCGCGGCATGCCATCTGCAGTTATAACAGTTATAACCTAGCACATAATGTGTACATAATGCGCACATACGCGTCCCACTCTCTTGGCCTCTCTCGCGATTTTGTCGCCATGCATTTGTCGAAAACCAGTTAGCGGGTTTGTCAGCGCTCATTTGTCCGTCGCGGTTTTGTCGGTGAACCGTCTGTGGGTGTGTGTGTGTATAAACATGATAACTTGAGTACGCTTTTACTTAGGTGAACCAAATTTTGTATACAAGCATTAGGTACAAAACGTAGATTTCTATCAACCTATTAAGTGATACTTTACCTTTTATTCAAGTAGATTTTTACTTATTACTTTTATAATAATTGTTAAATATATTATTAATTTGACTTGATTTATTGTTGATTTTTCTTTGATGTACATAATATACAAATATAATCATTGTCTTGCAGCTTTCTCCTTAAGTATCCATCCCCATATTTTAAAAAGATGCTCAGCGATCTTTTATGACTACAATGAGACAGGGCCTCAGTTTTAAATCTCCTCCAAGGGATAGTGCACTGGGACATTAGCATCCACACACAGACCAAAGAGTAAGCGCCCCATGTTGGCGTCGCCAATGCCTTTTCCAGCAGCAATCCTGGCTTTTCATAGATGGTCTTCCATCCAAGTACTGGCTAGGCCTGAAAATGCTTAGTTGGATGACCTGTTCTGAAGCACAGGTGGTATTGTGAATGATGGACTACTGCAGAGGTCGCCAACTCCGGTCCTGGAGGACCACCATGGCTGCAGCTTTCGTTCAAGCCCTTTTCTTAATGAGTGACCTTTTTAGCTGCCAATTATCTTCTTTAGAACTAATTTTAATTGACTTTCTCTTGAAGACTCAGACCCCTTAACTGTTTCTTTTTCCTTAATTAGCAGCCAAACAATAATGAGATACAAAATGAGCCAAATCAGGACCAGCAAACTGTGTCCGTCATACAATATCTGAACATAAAGAAAGATGAAGGTCTCAGGAATGTTGATCTGCTCAAGTCTCCAAAACATTTTACCAGTGTTCTCAGAAAAGAGAAAATCAGCAATTTTAGAAATATCTGCCATTGCACAATGAGAGCAGCAACAAGCCATGTAATTAAAGAATGGGTTTAATTAACAACAAGAATCGTCACCTCATTAAGCAACTGATTGGAGTGAAATTGGTTAGAGTTTGAGGCCCTGACTGAGTTGGTCTTCTGTTGGCTCACTCACTTCACATTTCATTTCTGTTTGGGTGCTGTTTAAGGAAAGAAATGAAGCAATTCAGAGTAACAATGAAGAAATTCAGTGGAACAAACCTTAAAAAAGCAATTCAATTAAAATGAATTCACAAGAAGTTAATTAGCTGCACAAACTGGGCACTCATTCAAAAAAAGGTTAGAATGAAAACCCGCACCCACGGTGGTCCTCCAGGACTGGACTTGGCGACCCCTGGACTACTGGACAGCTCCTTATTAACTCATTTTGTACGTCTGTTATTCTGTATTTAACAGTTTCTGAGTCTGCCTTCAGTAAAGAGAGCCATTTCAGAGTAAACTGGCTTCAGTTGAAATGAACTGTGAATCAAATAGAACTCAAAGTCCTGGCCGTCAGTAAAGCTTGCGTTTAGTTCTAGGAATTTGTAACATGAAGCAATTAGTTCCCACGGGCTTATTGATGTGTACCACCAAGTTATGCATTATTAGGTTTAAACTCGACATCCTGTATGTTCATGTGACACCCTATTGGTAAATGCTGTTTTCCACTATTTAACCCTTTAACACTAGAATTACCAGAGCCTACGAAAAAACTCGTAATTCCGTCCCACCTTAAATTGCTTCTTAAATCCCTTCACACCTTGTGGTACACTGCAGAGCTATAGCGCGTCTTTATGTGAAAACAGCCGTGTCAGATGGGGTTGTATGGATTGATTCTGAACGCGACTGAGAGAATGAAAAGTGAATTAAAAAAAAAGCTAACCTTTACAAGGATCATAAATTGCACCGGCTGTTACAGACTGAAATCAAATGTATGCTTTTATTCTAAAATAGTAAGACTAAGAGCAGTTTACTTCTCAAAACGGAGTGGTGCAGGATCAAACTCACGACCTTTTGATTCCAAGGCGAGAACTGTTTCCATTGGACCATGGAGGCAGCCATAATAAACTGCTGTCAATGTCGCATGTTAAGGCGGCTTTTTGTTTCTGTAGTTATATTTTTGAATAAAAGCGCAATTGTTGTGTTATATTTGAACCTTTTATGAAAATGTTTCTTTGCTATTTGGACTTCAGGCTTCATACATTATATAGTTTATGCCTACATTTTGACATCTACTACTAGAATATAAAAAACATTTCTGTTTTAACAATGTGTTGACACAGATTACTGTAGAAACGGAACAGACATGAAATGCGTGTGTTCCAAATAACAATCTATTATTTCCACTCTAAAACTCCCCTTCACTCCCAGATACTCAATCAAGGCATGAGCTGAGAGAAGTTCGTGCACGTTCTAAATTGGTGGGGGGATGGAATAGCCGGCTGCTTCTAGATTCTCTTTATCAGCACATTTAGAAGACAAAGGACGCTGGCGGAGAGGTGTGAAGGGATTTAAGAAGCGATTTAAGGTGGGACGGAATTACGAGTTTTTTCGTAGGCTCTGGTAATTCTAGTGTTAAATATACTTTCATTTAACTGCCTATAACTTCATCATCCCTTAATCAGTATTCATGTTATATATCTCAAAATAAAGGCTGGATATTTTTCTTTCAGAAATTTTTACAGCTGGATAATTAGTTAGAATGTGTTAGGGACATCAAAAAAGAATTCTCTGAAATATGTACAAATAATGTTGAATTTTACTATTTTGAAGCAGTACAAAAAACAGCAGCCTTTTTCTCTACTTTTAGTGTTTTCAAGTAGGTATCCATTATTGTAATCTAATGGCTTTTGCATCATTTTGAAGGGCAGCTCTTACTCTGTTTGGAATATATATAGTTTGTTAAAGAAATTATATTGTATAGTGTCAGGGATGCCAGGGGCGACGACCCGTCCGGGACGCCTTGAGGGACCAGAAGTGGGCGTGTGCCCATCTAGGATCACGTGGGGGCCGCCACCCTGGTTGCTTTGGGCTTGGAAGCTCAACCCTGTAGGGGCCCGTGGTCACCACCAGGGGGCGCCCCGATGCCTTTGGAGCCCTGGACCTCAGCACTTCCGCCACACCAGGAAGTGCTGGGGAGATGAGAAGAAGGGACAACCGGAGAGCTTCCGGGAATACAGCCGGCACTTCCGTCACACAGGGGCATGTCGGTGGGTGATTGCCGGAGTTCACCTGGAGCACATCCGGGTGCTAATAAAAGGGGCCGCCTCCCTTCATTCGAGGCTGGAGTCGGGTGGAGGCAGGATAAGGCAGGAGAAGAGAACGTAGAGGCGGCCCGAAGAAAGGCATTGTGTGTTGGCCAAGACTTTGGGGTTTGTGTGCACTTTTGAACTTTTATATATTGTTGTAAATAAACGTGTGGTGGTGGAAAACAACATGTCTGCCTGTCTGCGCCCGAGCAACACTCACGATATCTAAATAACAATTCCAGTATGTTCAAAATTCAAAACTGTCTTTACAAAGAAATAAAAAATCTGAAATATAGAAAGTGGAGTGTGGTATAATTTGAAAATTGAAATATCCTTCTCATTTAGTAGATAATAGAATGTGCATCAAATTGTATGTAATTGAATCGGGACATTTAAGAAAGCCGGGGGGGGCTTTGTTGGCTGTGATGCAGCAATTCAGCCATCTTTAAGGAGGAAGAGGAGGAGGTTGGGAACATTTGCTGATTACAGCGCATTGCCGCACCCACAATCTTTGAGGGAAGAAAGGGAAGAAGATTATTGCACCATGTATGCAATACGGTTCTTTCACAGCAAAACACTGTAGTTTAATTATCGTAGTAAGTAAATGAATGATTTTTTATTTTTTTTTTAATTTTGTATTATTCAAGCCTGTTATTGTTGGCTTCACGTCTTCCTGCTGGTGACTCCTGCCTTTTTGTTTACTCCAACGCTTTACTACGAAACTTACAACCACCAAAACTTTGTAATGGCACCAGGCATCAGATCAAATCTCTGCACAAGAACCTCATTGGAGACTGCATTTATTCCTCGCATCCCTCTCATACCCTCTGACCTCCCATTCCAATTCAAACGCCTCCAATTTCCAGTAAGGCTCTGCTTCGCTATGACAATAAATAAGTCACAGGGCCAAACTCTAAAAAAGGTCAGCATTGACTTGACATAAGATTGCTTCTCACATGGCCAACTCTACATTGCATGCTCAAGAGTAAGCTCAGCAGACACTTTGGTCATTTTACAGCCCAAGAGCAGAACTGCAAACGTCGTTTACAAAGAGATCCTTACATCCTAAAAATGTGCATTTCTCATACACAACATTTACAATCATAAATTAAACTCTTTACAATCATCAAATTCACTGTCAATACTAAAATAAGCCTATGACAATTGCATTGACAATCATCTTAGTTATTTTGAAAATGTTTCCTTTTCTTTTTTATAACTTCTTTAACATACTACTTCTCCTCTGGAAAGTGCGGGTATTTTGCTAGTTGTGCTATATCATCTACCATTTTGTTAGCCTTCTTATCTCTTTCTGAATACTGGCTGCCACTCTGATTTCTAGGTTCTTCTCATAAGCGATACTTTCAATTATCAGAACTCAGGTGGTGTATTCAGATCTAACATTTTTACTTCCTATGTGTAATACTTTACATTTATACGCATTAAATTTCATCTGCCACAAATCAGCCCAAGCCTGTATACTATCAAAGGTCCTCTGTAATGATTCAATGAATGCTATATTATAATCTAATCCACTTGGCTTGGCATTATCTGCACACTTGACCAGCTTGTTACTTATATTCCTATCCAAATCATTAATAGTTATCAAAAATAATAGCAGCCGTAGCACTGAGCCCTGTGAAACACCACTCTTAACATCAGCCAATTCTGATTGGGTTCCTCGCACCATAACCCTCTGCTTCCTGTGTCTGAGCCAAGTTTTCACCCATGACACCCATTATCCTGAACTCCCACTTCTTGTCATTTGATGTCCAACCTCTCATGTGGCACCTTATCAAATGCTTCTGAAAGTCCAGACAAATAATATGATAAGGACCACTCTGCTTACATTCCTTTGTTGTTTTGGCATATTAGTAAAACACGATCTCCCTCATCTAAACCCATGCTGACTATCTGGTAATAGTCCTGCTCTAGAAATGTGCTGATCAATCTTCTCCTTAATAAGTTGTTCCATTTTTTTTACCTGTGATGTGCATTAAGTTTATTGGCCTATAGTTATGTGGATCTACCTGATCACCCATTTTATGTAACAGTATATTATTTGCTATTTTCTGCTCTTTAGGAATGTCCCCATTTTGCAGCAACTTTCTAAAGCTGTACATCAAGAATTTATATATGTACTCATTAACCAGATTAAGCACTTGAGAATAAATGTTATCTGGTAATAGTGATTTGTTTGATTTCAGCCTATTTAATCTTAGTAGTACTTCTCCGTCTACAATTTCCAGATCATTCAGTACCTCCTTAATTGTCCCTGTTACTGCTAGGAGGTTATCAACTTCCTCAAATGTGAAAACTCCAGAAAAATACAAGTTCGCTGATCAGCACTCCTCGGGGGTCTCAATTAAGTGTCCTCCCCCTCCACACAGATCTCGTCACAAATGAGTGATTTTCTCACTAATAATTTGCCCTTGACATACATTGAATATGACCTTTTTTGTTCCTCATAATATGAGCATTCAAGAAAGAAGGAGCAGATTTTTGATATTATCAACCATCAATGAGTTATTGAGCAGCAAGTGTGAAAGTCTCCTTCTTTCTGTAAATATTTAAAAATTGTCTATAATTAATGTGGTTAAAATGAACACCTAAAATTGATATTTTTAGGAACACAAATGTTTCTAATTCTTTTTAAGTAAATTTCATGTTGATATTGTGGTGTTTTCTGGACATACTGAGGCTAACATGTGCAAAGGTTCAGTGAAAATGACAACTTATAGTTCATTTTTATTAACTTAAGTTCAAAGTCAGACCATGCTTGAAATAACTGCAAAGTTTTGTAGAAATAGGTGCTGTTTTCACATGATGCTCAAACAAATAGACAGAAGTTCAATTATATATACTGCAAAATAAAATAAAACACAGAGAAATGATGGTTGGGGTCTCATAGGAAGCCTTGTTTCATTTAAATAACCAAGGGATGACTGTGCTGACAATACAATCAGTATTTTTCTGTGATTTTGTATAAAGAAAAAAAATGCTTCAGAGGAGCGGAACACTATATTTCTCCAAAGGTGGTCTTTGGATGAACACTGACTTCCAATGGGGAGTTTGATTATACAGTGATCCCTCGCTATATCGCACTTCGACTCGCGGCTTCACTCCATCGCGGATTTTAAATGTAAGCATATCTAAATATATATTTTTCACTGGTTCGCGGATTTCTGAGGACAATGTGTCTTTTAATTTATGGTACATGCTTCCTCAGTTTGTTTGCCCAGTTGATTGTTATACAAGGGACGCTATTGGTAGATGGCTTAGAAGCTACCCAATCAGAGCATGTATTCCTTATTAAATAAAACTCCTCAATGATATACGATATGCTTCCCACGCGGTGCTTTATTGTTTGCTTTTCTCTCTCTCTCTCACTCACTCTGACATTCTCTGCGCCTGACGGAGAGGGTGTGAGCAGAGGGGCTGTTTGCCTAGAAGATACGGATGCTCCTCTACAAAATGCAACTTTATTGCGGTGCTTCGGCATACTTAAAAGCCCAAAAGCACGTATTGATTTTTTGATTGTTTGCTTTTCTCTCGCTCTCTCTCTCTCTGACATTCTCTGTTCCTGACACGCATTCCTTTGAAGAGAAGATATGTTTGCATTCTTTTAATTGTGAGAAAGAACTGTCATCTCTGTCTTGTCATGGAGCACAGTTTAAACTTTTGACTAAAATGTGTTATTTCATGTCTAGAGGGCTCTAATAATGTTAACAGTGTGGGAGAGTTTATAAGAGCTTAAAATATATAAAAATAACCATACAAACATATGGTTTCTACTTTGCGGATTTTCATCTATCGCAGGGGGTTCTGGAACGCAACCTCCGTGATCGAGGAGCTATTACTGTACATATCAACCGGGCAGCAAGGGGTGTGATTTCAGCTGGAAGGGAAATGATGTCAGTGGTCCACTGGGTTTTTCTTCTCCTCTATTTCAAGCAGAGAAATGGAACAAAAGTTAGTGGCGGTGTGACACTCAATTCCTTCCCCATATTTGTCTGGCACAGACCCGTGAAATCCTCCCTATGCTCACATGTCTGACAGTTAACAGTATATAACAATAAGAATAAGAAGATATAAGATGAGATCAATGAAGTCTAAATAAGCATAGTGCTATTCCTTCCAAGCAATTTCAATAAGGTACACTTTGACCTGTTACTGCCATCTAGCGGATATGTATTGCTATTAGTTTAGTATTATTTCAGCAGGTAAAAGAAATTTTTAGTAAGGTTGTCAGTTTTTTGGTTTTTTTTCTAATTATGTATACATGTAGAATCTAAAATGTTATTAGCCTATATTTTAAGTTAGCATCTACTGGAAACAACTGTAATGTTTTGCGGAAATAAGTGTGTGCTTTTCCACACAATGCACTAACAGACAGGCAGAAATTAAATTTTATATAAATAGATACAATATAAAATAAAATAATTATAATAATTTCCTTTAAAATTCTTTTAAAATGTATACTTTTGGTTGTAAATTGCCCCTTGTGAGCCTGAAAGGGTTTGTGCTTAGCGAACTGGCATCCATTCAAAGAATTTTTTCTGCTGTATGTCTATTGCTGCTTGAATAGGCTCCATCTCTAAATTACATTTTGTTGGATAACTCATTCAGCAAATGCCTGTTATGATTATTTCCTCAAAAAAAGGAAACTATTAATTAGAAAGGACTTTTCAACCCATAAATCTCAAATGTTATTAATACCTCATTTGCAGATTTGAACAGGTAGAGCTTTCCAGACTCCATCAAAATATGTCACAGCCATTGGCAAAATTCCAGCTTTAGGTCTAAAATGTACTTTCATTTTATTTCCATTTATATCCTTGAGTCCCAAATTTCAATGGGAAAGTGTCATGAGGGTTATGCATACATAATCCGTTTCTGCTTTTCTTTGCCAGTAGTAAGACAATTGCAAGAAGAAAAAGACATTTGACTGGCACAAGGCAAAATTGTGCCATTCTCATGTACAGCGACACAGAACACCATAAAGCAGTGTGAGGACAGGTGTTTTACATGGATGTGGTGAGAAAGAGAAAAAAGAGAAATTAAATGTTTATTTTCTTACCATGGTCACCATGGTTTAATTTTATTTTTATTTCAAAATAGCATTTATTCCTCACGAATACCATAAAATGTCCTGGAAGTACAAACGTCTTAACTATCTTTTTTGTATGTCTGTAAAAAATGTACTACAGTATTTAAATGATTGTGATGAGTCTTGATCTCACAAGTCACAAATGGTAAAAATGGTAGCTAAGCAATAATTGGGTGGCTCAGGTGAGCACAGCTGCTAGTAGAACTGCTGACAGTTAACTACACTTGGTCTTCTACAAATTTAATTAGAAATAGAACAATAAATGCAAATTGCGTAATGCTCAGAAATGCTCTTTTGAGCTTCATTTGATTTTTCCTTATGAATCCTTAGCAACAGTAATAGTTGAAGCTGAAGCTCCTTACAGATTATGAAATGTATAGTCTCTCTCTCTCTCTCTCTATTATATATATATATATATATATATATTGCTCAAAAATATTAAAGGAACACTTTGAAAACACATCAGATCTCAATGGGAAAAAGAAATCCTCCTGGATATCTATACTGATATAGACTGGGTAATGTGTTAAGAACGAAAGGATGCCACATCGCTTTGATGGAAATGAAAATGATCAACCTACAGAGCCCTGAATTCAAAGACGCCCCAAAAATCAGAGTGAAAAAATTATGTGGCAGGCTAGTCCATTTTGCCAAAATTTAATTGCAGCAACTCAAAATTGTACGCAGCACTTTGTATGGCCCCTGTGTTCTTGTATACATGCCTGACAACATCGGTGCATGCTTCTAATGAGATGACAGATGGTGTTGTGGGGGATCTCCTCCCAGATCTGGACCAGGGCAACACTGAGCTCCTGGACAGTCTGAGGTGCAACCTGGTGGCATTGGCTGGACCAAAACATAATGTCCCAGAGGTGTTCTATTGGATTTAAGCCAGGAAATTGTGGTGGCCGGTCAATGGTATCAATTCCTTCATCCTCCAGGAACTGCCTGCATACTCTCACCACATGAGGCCAGGAATTGTCGTGCACCAGGAGCCACTGTACCAGCAAAGGTACTGACAATGGGTCCAAGGATTTCATCCTGATACCTAAAGGCAGCCAAGGTGCCTTTGTCAAGCCTGTAGCGGTCTGTGTGACCCTCCATGGATATGCCTCCCCAGACAATTATTAACCCACCACCAAACTGCTCATGCTGAATGATGTTACAGGCAGCATAATGTTCTCCATGGCTTCTCCAGACCCTTTCACTTCTGTCACGTGCTCAGGGTGAACCTGCTCTCATCTGTAAAAGCACAGGGCACCAGTGGTGCATCTGCCAATTCTGGTATTCTATGGCGAATGCCAATCGAGCTGCATGCTGCTGGGCAGTGAGCTCAGGGCCCATTAGAGGACATGGGGCCCTTGGGTCACCATCATGAAGTCTTTCTGGTTGTTTGGTCAGAGACATTCACACCAGTGGCCTGCTGGAGGTCATTTTGTAGGGCTCTGGCAGTGCTCATCCTGTTCCTCCTTGCCCAAAGGAGCAGATACTGGTCCTGCTGATGGGTTATGGACCTTCTATGGCCCTCTCCAGCTCTCCTAGAGTAACTGCTTGTCTCCTAGAGTCTCCTCCATGCCCTTGAGACTGTGCAGGGAGACACAGCAAACCTTCTGGCAATGACACGTATTGATGTGCCATCCTGGAGAAGTTGGACTACCTGTGCAACCTCTGTAGGGTCCAGGTATCACCTCATGCTACCAGTAGTGACACTGACTGTAGCCAAATGCAAAATTAGTGATATATATATATATATATTGTCACACACGTGCGCATGGGAGGCAGCTAAAGGGCTTGAGTGAAAGCAGTTCGGAGGCATGCTGGGATGTGACAGAGTACACTGACTCTTTTTCTCCTTTGCCTGTAGACCATTCCCGAGGGATTCCACCTGGCTCTCCTGACATCACTTCCGGGACCGAGCCAATGGAAGTCGACCACACCAGCTCTGGCCCCTCTGATGTCACGTCCGGCTGTGATCCAATGGTTGAAGACCACGTGCTCGATCCTTATGACCTCACTTCCTGTCTTCTCCTTTAAAAACCTGCCCCTTTTCCCTTTTTCCTCAGTCTTGTTTTGGACTCCGTTGTATGCACTTCAGTGCTGGTTATTTTACAAAATCGACTTTTGCAGCCAGGAAACCAGATTACACGGGTGGCTGCCCCAAACCTTTATCTGTCTATGTCTCGTTTTTGTGACAATATATATATATATATATATATATATATATATATATATATATATACACACAGTATATTTACATATATATTTTAAGGGATGCCTGCAGCCAAACCTGGCCGGGGTGCCCCAGAAATGGAAGGATGTGGGAAGGCAAGTTCTTTAGGGCACTGCCTCCCCCAGATGTTAGATGGCAGCTCCCCTGGGCTGCAGCGGAGCATCATGGGACTTGGACATCATCCCTGTTGGGTACTGTGGGTGCCGCCATGGTGTGCTGCAAGGATTGAGGAGCCATATTTTATGGGGTTTCAACCTCACCCAGAAGTGCTTAC
Source organism: Polypterus senegalus (assembly GCF_016835505.1). Lineage (NCBI taxonomy): Eukaryota > Metazoa > Chordata > Cladistia > Polypteriformes > Polypteridae > Polypterus > Polypterus senegalus. Next base: position 30,240,691 of record NC_053163.1, read on the forward strand.
AGACCATGTGGGTGGAAGAGCAGAAGCACCTCCAGGGTGGTTGACATAAAAGGATCTCACTGCCTTACAGAGACGAGCCAGAGTCAGGTGGACGAAGCTTGCTGGGATAAACAGATGAGGCAATGACCAAGAGAGAGAGATAGAAAGAAGAGTCATTGTGTGCTGCATTGTTCTTGTATTTGTAGCTGTAGTGGTTATTAAAGGCTCTTTGTGCTTTTAGCTTGTGCCCTGAGTCTATTGTGTTGGGTTTGGGGAGCTGGTGCACTCCCGTGGTGTCCACTATATATATATATATATATATATATATATATATATATATATATATATATATATATATATATATATATATATATATATATATATATATATATATATATATTTATACTGTCATGCATGTGTACCTGGGTACCTCCATCCACGTTTTAAAAGGTAAGGAGTACCACCTCGGGTCAAGAGAGGAGCGCTGGCGCTAACCACTCTCCACTGCAGTTCCAACAATGTGTCCGAGGATGCAGTCTAGCCCCGCCCACAAGTCCCAGGAAAGGCTCCACACTTTTCCACCTGAGGTGCCATAAAAATAGGTGGTCCATGGAAGGAGGCGTTCATTCTGGACCAGGACCTAAATGGATACAGGGCTCATGCTCAAGTACCATACTATGGGCTTGAACGCCTCACTAATCGAGTGCTGAGAGCACAAAGCTTTTTTTTTTTTTTTTACCACTTTCATTAAACAGGGTTACCCGGCTGGCACCCCAACCTTTCTTCTGGTATTCTTGGTCTGTTATCCCCATCACAACTCCAACATTGCAGTCAGCCACAACATTAAAACCACTGGCCTCATATGGTGTGGGTCCCATTGGTGACAGCAAAACAGCTCTGACTAATCGAGGCATGGGCTACACAAGACCTCTAAAAGTGTCCTGTGGTATCTGGCATCAAGATGTTAACAGCAGATACTTTAAGTCTGGTAATTTGTGAGGTGGGGCATCCATGGATTAGTCTTGTTTTTCCAGCATACTCCACAGATTGCTCATTTGTATGGAGATCTGGGTAATTTGAAAGCCACGTCAACAAATTGAATTTGATGACCCAGTTTAGGTTCTTGGTTGAGGCAGCCAGATTTAAATTTAACATTTTCTGGTATTTCATGGAAGTCATGATGCCATACACCCAAAAAAGGTTTGCAGGGCCTTTAGAGGCAAAACAGCAGCACAATTTCATAGAACCGCCAACATACTTGACATTGGGCATCAGGTTTTTTTCCAGTATAAACAACCTTCTTTTTTGCAAGTCTCACCTTGAGTGTTTGATGCCAATTTTCACTTTGTCTGACTATAGAACATGGTTACAATTAAAGTTCCATTAGCATTTAGCAAATTCAAAGCACTGACGTTTGTGTTTCAATGACAGGAAAGGCTTTTTGGCTGGCATTCCTTCCAAATTATGAGTTGGCATGGAGGTGGTGTCTGCCAGTAGTTCTGGAGACTTGATGGCCACAAGATGCCAGTTATTGTCTGTATTGCAGCAGCAGTGATCCGTAGGGATTTTTTTTTTACCTCTCTTACCATCCTCTACTCTGGGCATGGGAGCAAATTAAACTTGGGTCCTTTTCCATTCAAGCTGGTAACACTTTCATTTGATTTGAACTTATTAATTATGGCATTAACTGCATCCTATACACTCTCATCAACTTAAAAAAGTGAGATATAGATGGAAAAATTGCTTGAGTTACACTTTGTTAATAAGAATCCCTAAGGGGTCCAATAATTGTGGCAGGTGTGGATTTATTAAAAAATAAATTTTCTTTATGAGGGATTATTTTTTCTCATAAATAATTTCTCTTCAATTAAAGATTGGATTTTTGTCATTTTTCAGTGTGAGATTAAGGTAATTTACCAAAGGGTGAAGTTTTAATAACCATTTTCACATATCTTTCCCAGGGAAAAGAACTATATGTATTCATATATATATATATATATATATATATATATATATATATATATATATATATATATATATATATATATATATATATACACCTCTATACTGGAAGGACCAGGTGAGAGATCATATCCAGAGCCATACCTCCCTTAGCAATAGATAGCATCCCCCTGGGTATGCATTGGTGCCTTGGACTCTCACAGGGCTCCATGGGAATTGGAGTTTGGTTTGGTTCCTTGGGCACCACCAGGGGGTGCTGTAGGTATTGTTGAGCCCTGTGTGGCAGCACTTCTGACATATCTGGAAGTGCTGCTGGAAGAAGGTCACTGGACACCTGGTCCTGCCCTGGTCCAGATCTGGGAGGAGATCCCCCACAACACCATCTGTCATCTCATTAGAAGCATGCACCGATGTTGTCAGGCATGTATACAAGAACACAGGGGCCATACAAAGTGCTGCGTACAATTTTGAGTTGCTGCAATTAAATTTTGGCAAAATGAACTAGCCTGCCACATAATTTTTTCACTTTGATTTTTGGGGCGTCTTTGAATTCAGGGCTCTGTAGGTTGATCATTTTCATTTCCATCAAACGATGTGGCATCCTTTCGTTCCTAACACATTACCCAGTCTATATCAGTATAGATATCCAGGAGGATTTCTTTTTCCCATTGAGATCTGATGTGTTTTCAAAGTGTTCCTTTAATTTTTTTGAGCAGTTTATATACAGGTATATAGTGACTGGGGTCACTGCCAATTAGCAGTCCATAATGGAGACCACGGTCACTCATAGGCAATTCAGTGGCTCCCCTGCTCCCTTTTCCTACCACATAACGCCAGCAGTTGCACACTTATACACTCTTAACTGCACACTGTCTGTCTGTTAAGCAGTAAACCTGTGGGAATGAAACACAGCTGCTATATAGAAATGGCCTGTTAAACAGCATTTCAAAGAGAAGTAAACACAGTCTTACCCATCCTTTGCGGAATCAACTGAAGGCTTATAGGCTTACCATGTAACGTGCTTCTCACAGGAGGTTTAGAACATTTAAAAGTCTGAGCCTCGACCAACCTAACGGCTCAACTTCCTGTCCTCCATCCCTCACACTCCGTCTGCCCCAGTCGCTTCTTCTGGGCTGCTGGACCGGCTTGATGAAGAAGACTTTCTGTTCTTTTAACCAGGAAAGGGGAGATGGACCATGATGTTTGTCTGTTGCAATCTCTCTGTTTGGCTACTGAAGATAATCCCCTTTTAAATAAAGTCTTGTGTCTGTAACTCCCAGTTCAGCAATAAAGATTTTCTACCTTGGAAACTGGTCCCCTTTTCAGGTCTCCTGTGCAACTCTGTGACCCAAGCTTGACAAGATATATACATACATATGATACATTATCTGCTAAATAATACAAAGAGTACACAACGTGTGTTTTGCTCTTATTAGGGCTCATCAGGTGTGCACACTTTTGCATCCCCTCACGGGGATTGAACCTTGGACATCAGTGCCTGAGGCAAAGCTTCTGACTTTGCACAATGGTAGCTGGATCCCTTGTTTGACTGGGTGAAGTTTGGAGTCCTACATTCTTAGGTCTAAATCGCAGTCTGACTATTTGGGTGGTTAGCTACGAGGTAACGTTTGTAGTTGGTCGGCCATTCGGCAAACAACTGTCATGTTCTCCCAGTTGCAAGAAGCCAACAGGTTGACCAATCACAAGTATTACCTGGTAGCTAACCACCCAAATATGTGGACTGTCACTAAGACCTAAGGAAAAAAAAATTATATATATATATATATATATACACATATATATCAAAAAGGGTGTTCAATTTAATAAGGACATCTTTGAATACAGCAAGCCTGCACACCTGCTATATTTAATTTTTACTCCCCCGTGATTTAATTGTTTTCTTTTTTCTCACAATGAAATAATTCATTTTCAGACTGTTTTGTATTACCATTCTTTCATTGCATTAGATTTACATAACTTCAGACTATGTCGAGTAATAATTAGCTTAAGAGGTTGTGTTGAATGCAGTTCTCACACGTATTGTAAACTACGCCTCCCCCCACATTGTATAATTTATGTAACATATAAAAAATGTTGTAAGATAATTAAGTTTAGCTGGATGAAACACAATGTATTTGAGTCTTAGTCAAAAATATTACGCTCGACCTGCTCTGCTCTCCAAGTCTATTGCATAATTTTGGTACAATGATGTGCACATTTCCTCATTTATTGTTAACAACACACTGGATAAAAGGCACATGTGAGAACCATCCTCAAAATACACTATGGAAAAGTAGTTCTGCTTTTAGAAGAGCCTCAGAGACACAACAGTGATAAAATTTCCACCAACACAACAACAAAAACCAGTCACGACTCACATAATTATATACTTAGCTTCTATTAAGGTCCATGCAGCATACAAACCATATCAGGATCTGCTAGAAAAACCCTGATAAAAGTCAACAACGATAAACACAGCAGTTAGTGAAGGTGCTCATTCTGATCCCATCACTACCTTGTCCAGTTGCTGTCAGGTGCAGAAATCTGGAGGGATGATTACAAAATGAAAGTCCAGGGTTGAGAAGGTTGTGGTACCTCAGCATGTCTGTGGCCAGTGGTATCTGGTTTCTCAAGCACATGAGTATAAATTTTAGAATTTAAGGTGATATTGTTTTAGCACATTAAACCAATTAGTGTTGACCTAGGAGCTTCACCACACTTTGGTGAAAAATATTTGGAAACAAAAACTTCCTCACTGTTTCTCTAGGCAGAGCCCAAGAAATACTCTTCTCACTGACTGGTGTAGCACAAAAATGAAAATAATAAGAAAGAATTTATAATAAATAGATAAAGCAAATAATAATAATAATAATAATAAATAAAGTGTATATATTATGTATGAAAGAACAAAATTTTATAAGCATAAGTGTGCAAGTGCAAAGCTCACTAAATACACAGACCATGGTGATCCATTTAAGGTTGAAGTTCCACGTTGCTTACATCACACGCACCGTGCTAGACAGTACATAATTGTACAACTCTCGATGAACTTTCACCTTTTTTTTTTCTCAAGCCTACTATTGTTCACTCTGGTACAAACTTATTTAAGTCAAGCAAGTACAGATTTGAAAGCCGACTGATAAAGATGAGCCCGCAGTTCTTGTAAAATTAAATTCACACAAACCAGCACAATTCATGCCATTGACACAAGAAAAAAAAAATAATCTGGAAGAATGTACTACACTATTGCCTCAGGTATTTCCTTGTCATTTTAGATAGATAGATAGATAGATAGATAGATAGATAGATAGATAGATAGATAGATAGATAGATAGATAGATACTTTATTAATCCCAAGGGGAAATTCACATAATCCAGCAGCAGTATACTGATACAAATAAAAAAAAAAAAACAATATTAAATTAACCAGAAATAAAAATGCATGTAAAAGCAGACAATAACTTTGAGTAATGTTAGCATTTACTCCCCCGGGTGGAATTGAAGAGTCGCATAGTGTGGGGAAGGAACGATCTGCTCAGTCTGTCAGTGGAGCAAGACAGTGACAGTTTTACTGTTTAAAATAAATACTTTAGTAAAAAAAAAAATAAATTACCAGACTTATTTTCAGTGGAGCCATAAGACATGTGTTGTGATTATGCTGGTAGAACAATGTCCACTTTGTCTAGGATGACGACAGTCTTAACAATTGCAATCCTAAAAATGTTTCTGAGAAAAAAATGATACTCTGTACATTCTCCCATGACAATTGCTTCATCTGCAGGAATCAAGAAACAGGAGTGAGTTTCACATTGCAGAATAAACTTTTAACTTGTTTCAACTTGTATGTGATATAAAACTTGGTTCTTTTATGCTTTACTACTAACTATTATGACTTGTTCGTTTGCTGTTATTAGATTCATCAGTAAGTTTTTTACAATATTTCTTCTTAACATTGCATTCTAAATGTAAGGTAATACTGATAACTAGCTATGAGAGCAAAATATTTGCAATCATATGCAGTATTTATAAAGAGCTCAAGAATGAGAAAGTGCTTATGGAACTTTGACTGTGGTGGCTTGTCAATTAGATTCATTTTGCAATAAATGTGAACATTTTAATAAGTGTAAAAAATACCAGAAGATGATAAACACAGACTTAAACATAATCAGGACATGCAAGGGATGAGAACTGAGAAATCAATATAACCAGGCATGTGGGAAATAAAAGGAGAAAACATAACTCTTAAGTTAAAATCAAAAACCTGACGCTAAGTGGCCTGCTTTAAATTAAAGTTAACCAGGTCAGATTAGGTCAGGTTGGGGAGTGTGCACTGATACATACAGTGTGTTGCTGCACCCACCACATGACAAAATAGTTTGGGATCCTGGTTGGCCCACTCCAGGGGGACATGCGGTCCAGTCCCCTGGAAATGACCATATATCTGCCACAGCCAGGTGTTATGTGGGCATCTCCTTGGCCTGGTCCAACAATGAGGGTCCTACGAAATGCTCAGGGAATCGTGTCACATGGCTGTAGTGCCATAGTTGATGCTCCCTCACAGTGCAGGTAATATGCCTCATTTGTGACTCTGTGAGCAACCGCTTGTTCGATACAAAATCAACTCAGCTGGTTTAACATTTTGGTTTAAAGTTAACCGTGTTAGAGAAATTCAAAGATGTTAATTATGGACTGAGGGATACCACTAAAAGGGACTGCTGCTGTCATGAACTAGGGAGTTCCTCAGCCCAAAGTCCCAAAACCTGTATCAAAAAGCCTCAAATGTGTAAAGATCTGTCGACCATTTGCTTGTAAAGCACAATAGGCAGATGAAGAATTTTCAGAAAATAAAACATTCATTTATCAAAAATGTTCTGTAGCACAAATAAGCTTCAAGCAGCACAAAAGACCCAAGAGAAGTCACCTTAATACAACAGGCAATCCACCGGTGAACAAGTCTCATAACGTAGAGATCCAAGGGAAGCTGAAGTGCCAAAGTCCAGTGAGTCAATAATTAAAAAGCAATAATCACATGAGAACTCACCAATACCACCAAGCACATTCAATGAACCCCAAGGGACTGTGTGTTTCTTCAGCCTTTATAGGGTCATGGGCAGTTACTAGATGTCAAAGGAGAGCTGGCCTTGCCTTGTGAGGAACCACCTGCAATACACATGGAACATATAAGAACAGGCAAAAAGCAATATCAACATAGGCAAAGAATCAAAACTTAACACAAAAGATATAAAACAGGAAGAAACAAATAGCTGCCATATTTATAGCATCACTTCTGTGATGTCATCAGAGCAGTGATCGTGGTCACATGATGTGTCTGCCATGTAAACAAACTAAAATAAGACAGGAACAAAATAAAACTTTGTCAAAAAGAATCAAATTGCAAAATAAACCACAAAATGGGAATCCTGAGTCCCAGGATACCCAATAAGAGATCCAAATACATATACAGCATAAAATGAATTCACCATCGCTCCTTCAGTCTGTGCCGATGCTATGCTATTTTGAGCCCTAGGCCAAGCTTATTAGTGCCTCAACCAACTGTTTGGTTGGGTCTCCTCCTTATGATCTGTGCCCAAAGTGAATGCCTAATTCGGCCCTGCCTTCTGTCATTAAATGTTTAAATGGATCTCTGTATTTCAAAATTTAAAAGGCCATGACTTTCTTGCCTATCACCAGTTGTGGACAAAACTGCAAAAATCTTCAAAATCATCAAAAGTGTACGGGCATAATAGGTGTGGTTGCCATTAGTTACAGCTGAATTTGAGGATTTGTAGGCACACAACCAACCTGTTTATAGCGCCTTTCTTTGTGATTCAACCAGAAAATGCTTTAAAATAAAACTTAAGAGCAACATTTACACATTTAGAAGGAATTAAATGCTACATGTTAAGTGTCTGAGGGCAGAGTGTGATGCAGTGAGGACAGAGTGATATGTGAAGTATATATAATAATTTAACTAAGCAAATACTTTAGAAACGTAAGGGGAATATTTAAAAAAAAAAATGAAAAAAAGCTGTTTATAATAGTTAAAGGTAATGGATGGTATTACATAATAATAAATATGGAGCAGTGATACCTTATGGAAGCCACCATCCACTAATTGTATATGAGTGTAATCATCAAGTACTGAATGGCAAATGGCCATTGGATTATAAACAAAGCCACACTGCCAGGACAGACCAGCAACGGTGGGCAGCATACTTTAAACTGTACTCATGTTTGATTTGTAAAGTGCCTTGAAAGAAAGTAAAATATATGTCGTATTTATCAAGAATAGCTTGGCTAGTTGGTTAAAAGTGGGACTGTTATGTACACACCAATCCAGAGTTTAGTGGTAGTAAAATATATACACGGCAGCTGCAATTTGCATTGTGTCTGGCTGCACCCTGGTTTAATTCCCTCCAGACCTCCCCATCCATAATTATGACCATCATATGTTCATATTAGATCTGAAAGCTGAGACCCCTAACTTGTCCATTAGTAAAAGGTACTTTTTTTCTCTTTATTTCTCTTCTTTCCCCTTCCCTCCCACTCCCTTGCTCTTATTCCTTTACAGCTGGCAGCTGGGTTTAATCATATCTTACCATGTAATTAGCCGCTCAGTAATTAACACATCTTATCTCAGTTTAAATGTCGCCCCTCAGAGTGGAGTGATCTTGCAATTTGTATAAGCCCCCTGGCCCTGCCCTTGAAGGCCTGTTGCATTTTCCAGTCTGCTGTACACTGAGACTGGCAATTTGCTAAGAAATGATGGTTGTTATAGCCAAACCAGTGACACTTGAAAGCATCCCAGTGTTTGAATTAGTGAAAGGTATTTCATGTGGTAATATTTCTGGAGAAGGAAAAAAAGCCCTTACATTTCCATACTTAAACAAGCTTCATCAGTATAAACAAGATTTAAGCCATTGGGATTCTATTTGTAATTACTTCTTATTTCTAGAAATAAACTGAGTGTGGTCTCTTCACTACTGTACCAGGATTCTCCGCTTGTTATTGGCTATTAAACCTGTACAATAATGGATACCTTCATTTAGGTTCACGGAAATTCATCCTAAGTGTCTACTTAATTTGATCTGCACCCATAAAATTGATTTGGTCCACCATTTACACTCACAATAGTGTTAGTTCATTGGTGGAGAATTCAAGAAGGTGCGGAAATGGGGTGCCTATGGTGGTTGTCCATGTGGGCCCAGATGAATCCAGATCAGCTAATGATGCATGACTATTTTGGACGTCTCTTTTTTTCTCATACCACAGATTATTGCCTGGAGTGAGATCTAATGACAGAAAAGGATAATGCATTAATTTCTTTCATGTTCATAAATATTATGGAGCTGAAGAAGGCAATTAACAGATGATTGCACTGCTGCCATGAAAAGAAGCACCTGATATGCGATAATATCC